>NC_091807.1:42158421-42468289 GCF_041296235.1 Equus asinus | reverse complement strand
AACCTGCCGGACACACCAAAATCACCTGCGGGCTACGCCAGAACCACTTGGAGGACTCTCCGGGAAAACCTGCCGGGCATGCTGGAACCACCTCTCAGACGTGCCTGAACCACGTGGCGGACACTCCGGAAACGCATGTCGGGCCGGCCGGAACCACCTCTCAGACGTGCCAGAACCTCATGCCGGACACCCCAGAACCACCTGCTGGACAGACCGGAAACACCTGCCGGACACGCCGGAACCACATGTTCGACTCGCTGGAACCACATTCTGGACATGCCAAAATCACCTGCCGCCTATGCCAGAACCGCTTGGCGAACACTCCGGAATCACCTGTCAGGCATGCCGGAACCACCTCTCAGACATGCCAGAACCACATGCCAATGACACCGGAAGCACCTGCCGAGCATGCCGGAAGCACCTGCTCGACTCGCCAGAACCACCTGTCGGACACGCCAAAATCACCTGCCGGCTACGCCACAGCCAGTTGGTGAACACTCCGGAAACACCTGCCGGGCTGGCTGGAACCACCTGCCAGTCACGCCAACATCACCTGCCAGCTACGCCAGAACCACTTGGCGGAGACTCCAGAAACACCTGTTGGGCCAGCCGGAACCACCTCTCAGACGTGCCAGAACCATGTGCCTGAGATGCTGGAACCACACCCCGAACAGACCGAAACCACCTGCCAGACCCAACTGAACCACCTGCCGAGCACGCAGGAACAACCTGCTCGACTCGCCGGAACCACCTGCCGGGCGCAGCGGAAGCACCTGCCGAGCACGCCGGAGCCACCTGCTCGCCTCGCCGGAACCACCTGCCGGGCGCAGCAGAAGCACCTGCCGAGCGCGCCGGAGCCACCTGCTCGCCTCGCCGGAACCACCTGCCGGGCCCAGCGGAAGCACTTGCCGAGCGCGCCGGAGCCACCTGCTCGCCTCGCCGGAACCACCTGCCGGGCGCAGCGGAAGCACCTGCCGGGCGCGCCGGAGCCACCTGCTCGGCTCGCCGGAACCACCTGCCGGGCCCTAACCCTAACACTAACCCTAACCCTAACCCTATCCCCAAACCCTAACCCTAACCTTAACCCCTAACCCTAAGCCTAACCCTAAACCCTAACCCTAACCGTAACCCTAACCCTATCCCTAACCCTAACCTGACGGACAGGCTGGAACCAGCTGCTCAACTCGCCGGAACCACCTGCCAGACATGCCAGAACCACCTGCCGAGCACGCCGGAGCCACCTGCTGGACTCACCAGAACCACCTGCCTGACAGGCCAAAATCAACAGCTGGCTATGAGAGAACCACCTGGCAGACAATCCGCAATAACCTGCCAGGCATGCAGGAACCACCTCTCAGACGTAAGAGAACCACGTGCCGGACACGCTGGAACCACGTCCTGGACAGACTGGAACCACCTGCCGGACATGCCTGGACCACCTGCCGAGCACGCCGGAACCACCTGCTCGACTCGCAGGACCCATGTGCCAGACACGCCAAAATGAACTGCCGGCTACACCAGAACCACTTACCGGACACTCCGGAATAACCTGCCCGGCATGCCAGAACCACCTCTCAGAAGTGCCAGAAGCACGTGCTGGACATGCCGGAACAACCTATCGGACAGAACGGAACAACCTGCCGGACACACCAAAATCACCTGCGGGCTACGCCAGAACCACTTGGAGGACTCTCCGGGAAAACCTGCCGGGCATGCTGGAACCACCTCTCAGACGTGCCTGAACCACGTGGCGGACACTCCGGAAACGCATGTCGGGCCGGCCGGAACCACCTCTCAGACGTGCCAGAACCTCATGCCGGACACCCCAGAACCACCTGCTGGACAGACCGGAAACACCTGCCGGACACGCCGGAACCACATGTTCGACTCGCTGGAACCACATTCTGGACATGGCAAAATCACCTGCCGCCTATGCCAGAACCGCTTGGGGAACACTCCGGAATCACCTGTCAGCCATGCCGGAACCACCTCTCAGACATGCCAGAACCACATGCCAATGACACCGGAAGCACCTGCCGAGCATGCCGGAAGCACCTGCTCGACTCGCCAGAACCACCTGTCGGACACGCCAAAATCACCTGCCGGCTACGCCACAGCCAATTGGTGAACGCTCCGGAAGCACCTGCCGGGCTGGCAGGAACCACCTGCCAGTCACGCCAACATCACCTGCCAGCTACGCCAGAACCATTTGGCGGAGACTCCAGAAACACCTGTTGGGCCAGCCGGAACCACCTCTCAGACGTGCCAGAACCATGTGCCTGAGATGCTGGAACCACACGCCGAACAGACCGAAACCACCTGCCAGACCCAACTGAACCACCTGCCGAGCACGCAGGAACAACCTGCTCGACTCGCCGGAACCACCTGCCTGGCACGCCGGAGCCACCTGCTCGCCTCGCCGGAACCACCTGCCGGGCCCAGCGGAAGCACCTGCCGAGTGCGCCGGAGCCACCTGCTGGCCTCGCCGGAACCACCTGCCGGGTCCAGCGGAAGCACTTGCCGAGTGCGCCGGAGCCACCAGCTCGCCTCGCCGGAACCACCTGCCGGGCGCAGCGGAAGCAGCTGCCGGGCGCGCCGGAGCCACCTGCTCGGCTCGCCGGAATCACCTGCCGGGCCCTAACCCTAACCCTATCCCCAAACCCTAACCCTAACCCTAACTCCTAACCCTAAGCCTAACCCTAAACCCTAACCCAACCGTAACCCTAACCCTAACCCTACCCCTAACCCTAACCCCTAACCCCAAACCCTAAACCCTAACCCTAACCGTAACCCTAACCCTATCCCTAACCCTAACCTGACGGACAGGCTGGAACCAGCTGCTCAACTCTCCGGAACCACCTGCCAGACATGCCAGAACCACCTGCCGAGCACGCCGGAGCCACCTGCTGGACTCACCAGAACCACCTGCCTGACAGGCCAAAATCAACAGCTGGCTATGAGAGAACCACCTGGCAGACAATCCGCAATAACCTGCCAGGCATGCAGGAACCACCTCTCAGACGTAAGAGAACCACGTGCCGGACACGCTGGAACCACGTCCTGGACAGACTGGAACCACCTGCCGGACATGCCTGGAACACCTGCAGAGCACGCCGGAACCACCTGCTCGACTCGCAGGACCCATGTGCCAGACACGCCAAAATGAACTGCCGGCTACACCAGAACCACTTACCGGACACTCCGGAATAACCTGCCCGGCATGCCAGAACCACCTCTCAGAAGTGCCAGAAGCACGTGCTGGACATGCCGGAACAACCTATCGGACAGAACGGAACAACCTGCCGGACACACCAAAATCACCTGCGGGCTACGCCAGAACCACTTGGAGGACTCTCCGGGAAAACCTGCCGGGCATGCTGGAACCACCTCTCAGACGTGCCTGAACCACGTGGCGGACACTCCGGAAACGCATGTCGGGCCGGCCGGAACCACCTCTCAGACGTGCCAGAACCTCATGCCGGACACCCCAGAACCACCTGCTGGACAGACCGGAAACACCTGCCGGACACGCCGGAACCACATGTTCGACTCGCTGGAACCACATTCTGGACATGGCAAAATCACCTGCCGCCTATGCCAGAACCGCTTGGCGAACACTCCGGAATCACCTGTCAGGCATGCCGGAACCACCTCTCAGACATGCCAGAACCACATGCCAATGACACCGGAAGCACCTGCCGAGCATGCCGGAAGCACCTGCTCGACTCGCCAGAACCACCTGTCGGACACGCCAAAATCACCTGCCGGCTATGCCACAGCCAGTTGGTGAACACTCCGGAAACACCTGCCGGGCTGGCTGGAACCACCTGCCAGTCACGCCAACATCACCTGCCAGCTACGCCAGAACCATTGGCGGAGACTCCAGAAACACCTGTTGGGCCAGCCGGAACCACCTCTCAGACGTGCCAGAACCATGTGCCTGAGATGCTGGAACCACACCCCGAACAGACCGAAACCACCTGCCAGACCCAACTGAACCACCTGCCGAGCACGCAGGAACAACCTGCTCGCCTCGCCGGAACCACCTGCCGGGCGCAGCGGAAGCACCTGCCGAGCGCGCCGGAGCCACCTGCTCGCCTCGCCGGAACCACCTGCCCGGCGCGCCGGAGCCACCTGCTCGCCTCGCCGGAACCACCTGCCGGGCGCAGCGGAAGCACCTGCCGGGCGCGCCGGAGCCACCTGCTCGGCTCGCCGGAATCACCTGCCGGGCCCTAACCCTAACCCTAACCCTAACCCTATCCCCAAACCCTAACCCTAACCCTAACCCCTAACTCTAAGCCTAACCCTAAACCCTAACCCAACCGTAACCCTAACCCTAACCCTACCCCTAACCCTAACCCCTAACCCCAAACCCTAAACCCTAACCCTAACCGTAACCCTAACCCTATCCCTAACCCTAACCTGACGGACAGGCTGGAACCAGCTGCTCAACTCGCCGGAACCACCTGCCAGACATGCCAGAACCACCTGCCGAGCACGCCGGAGCCACCTGCTGGACTCACCAGAACCACCTGCCTGACAGGCCAAAATCAACAGCTGGCTATGAGAGAACCACCTGGCAGACAATCCGCAATAACCTGCCAGGCATGCAGGAACCACCTCTCAGACGTAAGAGAACCACGTGCCGGACACGCTGGAACCACGTCCTGGACAGACTGGAACCACCTGCCGGACATGCCTGGACCACCTGCCGAGCACGCCGGAACCACCTGCTCGACTCGCAGGACCCATGTGCCAGACACGCCAAAATGAACTGCCGGCTACACCAGAACCACTTACCGGACACTCCGGAATAACCTGCCCGGCATGCCAGAACCACCTCTCAGAAGTGCCAGAAGCACGTGCTGGACATGCCGGAACAACCTATCGGACAGAACGGAACAACCTGCCGGACACACCAAAATCACCTGCGGGCTACGCCAGAACCACTTGGAGGACTCTCCGGGAAAACCTGCCGGGCATGCTGGAACCACCTCTCAGACGTGCCTGAACCACGTGGCGGACACTCCGGAAACGCATGTCGGGCCGGCCGGAACCACCTCTCAGACGTGCCAGAACCTCATGCCGGACACCCCAGAACCACCTGCTGGACAGACCGGAAACACCTGCCGGACACGCCGGAACCACATGTTCGACTCGCTGGAACCACATTCTGGACATGGCAAAATCACCTGCCGCCTATGCCAGAACCGCTTGGCGAACACTCCGGAATCACCTGTCAGGCATGCCGGAACCACCTCTCAGAAATGCCAGAACCACATGCCAATGACACCGGAAGCACCTGCCGAGCATGCCGGAAGCACCTGCTCGACTCGCCAGAACCACCTGTCTGACACGCCAAAATCACCTGCCGGCTACGCCACAGCCAGTTGGTGAACACTCCGGAAACACCTGCCGGGCTGGCTGGAACCACCTGCCAGTCACGCCAACATCACCTGCCAGCTACGCCAGAACCACTTGGCGGAGACTCCAGAAACACCTGTTGGGCCAGCCGGAACCACCTCTCAGACGTGCCAGAACCATGTGCCTGAGATGCTGGAACCACACCCCGAACAGACCGAAACCACCTGCCAGACCCAACTGAACCACCTGCCGAGCACGCAGGAACAACCTGCTCGCCTCGCCGGAACCACCTGCCGGGCGCAGCGGAAGCACCTGCCGAGCGCGCCGGAGCCACCTGCTCGCCTCGCCGGAACCACCAGCCGGGCCCAGCGGAAGCACCTGCCGAGCGCGCCGGAGCCACCTGCTCGGCTCGCCGGAACCACCTGCCGGGCCCTAACCCTAACCCTAACCCTAACCCTATCCCCAAACCCTAACCCTAACCCTAACCCCTAACCCTAAGCCTAACCCTAAACCCTAACCCAACCGTAACCCTAACCCTAACCCTACCCCTAACCCTAACCCCTAACCCCAAACCCTAAACCCTAACCCTAACCGTAACCCTAACCCTATCCCTAACCCTAACCTGACGGACAGGCTGGAACCAGCTGCTCAACTCGCCGGAACCACCTGCCAGACATGCCAGAACCACCTGCCGAGCACGCCGGAGCCACCTGCTGGACTCACCAGAACCACCTGCCTGACAGGCCAAAATCAACAGCTGGCTATGAGAGAACCACCTGGCAGACAATCCGCAATAACCTGCCAGGCATGCAGGAACCACCTCTCAGACGTAAGAGAACCACGTGCCGGACACGCTGGAACCACGTCCTGGACAGACTGGAACCACCTGCCGGACATGCCTGGACCACCTGCCGAGCACGCCGGAACCACCTGCTCGACTCGCAGGACCCATGTGCCAGACACGCCAAAATGAACTGCCGGCTACACCAGAACCACTTACCGGACACTCCGGAATAACCTGCCCGGCATGCCAGAACCACCTCTCAGAAGTGCCAGAAGCACGTGCTGGACATGCCGGAACAACCTATCGGACAGAACGGAACAACCTGCCGGACACACCAAAATCACCTGCGGGCTACGCCAGAACCACTTGGAGGACTCTCCGGGAAAACCTGCCGGGCATGCTGGAACCACCTCTCAGACGTGCCTGAACCACGTGGCGGACACTCTGGAAACGCATGTCGGGCCGGCCGGAACCACCTCTCAGACGTGCCAGAACCTCATGCCGGACACCCCAGAACCACCTGCTGGACAGACCGGAAACACCTGCCGGACACGCCGGAACCACATGTTCGACTCGCTGGAACCACATTCTGGACATGGCAAAATCACCTGCCGCCTATGCCAGAACCGCTTGGCGAACACTCCGGAATCACCTGTCAGGCATGCCGGAACCACCTCTCAGACCTGCCAGAACCACATGCCAATGACACCGGAAGCACCTGCCGAGCATGCCGGAAGCACCTGCTCGACTCGCCAGAACCACCTGTCGGACACGCCAAAATCACCTGCCGGCTACGCCACAGCCAGTTGGTGAACACTCCGGAAACACCTGCCGGGCTGGCTGGAACCAACTGCCAGTCACGCCAACATCACCTGCCAGCTACGCCAGAACCACTTGGCGGAGACTCCAGAAACACCTGTTGGGCCAGCCGGAACCACCTCTCAGACGTGCCAGAACCATGTGCCTGAGATGCTGGAACCACACCCCGAACAGACCGAAACCACCTGCCAGACCCAACTGAACCACCTGCCGAGCACGCAGGAAGAACCTGCTCGCCTCGCCGGAACCACCTGCCTGGCACGCCGGAGCCACCTGCTCGCCTCGCCGGAACCACCTGCCGGGCCCAGCGGAAGCACCTGCCGAGCGCGCCGGAGCCACCTGCTCGCCTCGCCGGAACCACCTGCCTGGCACGCCGGAGCCACCTGCTCGCCTCGCCGGAACCACCTGCCGGGCCCAGCGGAAGCACCTGCCGAGTGCGCCGGAGCCACCTGCTGGCCTCGCCGGAACCACCTGCCGGGTCCAGCGGAAGCACTTGCCGAGTGCGCCGGAGCCACCAGCTCGCCTCGCCGGAATCACCTGCCGGGCCCTAACCCTAACCCTAACCCTAACCCTATCCCCAAACCCTAACCCTAACCCTAACCCCTAACCCTAAGCCTAACCCTAAACCCTAACCCAACCGTAACCCTAACCCTAACCCTACCCCTAACCCTAACCCCTAACCCCAAACCCTAAACCCTAACCCTAACCGTAACCCTAACCCTATCCCTAACCCTAACCTGACGGACAGGCTGGAACCAGCTGCTCAACTCGCCTGAACCACCTGCCAGACATGCCAGAACCACCTGCCGAGCACGCCGGAGCCACCTGCTGGACTCACCAGAACCACCTGCCTGACAGGCCAAAATCAACAGCTGGCTATGAGAGAACCACCTGGCAGACAATCCGCAATAACCTGCCAGGCATGCAGGAACCACCTCTCAGACGTAAGAGAACCACGTGCCGGACACGCTGGAACCACGTCCTGGACAGACTGGAACCACCTGCCGGACATGCCTGGACCACCTGCCGAGCACGCCGGAACCACCTGCTCGACTCGCAGGACCCATGTGCCAGACACGCCAAAATGAACTGCCGGCTACACCAGAACCACTTACCGGACACTCCGGAATAACCTGCCCGGCATGCCAGAACCACCTCTCAGAAGTGCCAGAAGCACGTGCTGGACATGCCGGAACAACCTATCGGACAGAACGGAACAACCTGCCGGACACACCAAAATCACCTGCGGGCTACGCCAGAACCACTTGGAGGACTCTCCGGGAAAACCTGCCGGGCATGCTGGAACCACCTCTCAGACGTGCCTGAACCACGTGGCGGACACTCCGGAAACGCATGTCGGGCCGGCCGGAACCACCTCTCAGACGTGCCAGAACCTCATGCCGGACACCCCAGAACCACCTGCTGGACAGACCGGAAACACCTGCCGGACACGCCGGAACCACATGTTCGACTCGCTGGAACCACATTCTGGACATGGCAAAATCACCTGCCGCCTATGCCAGAACCGCTTGGCGAACACTCCGGAATCACCTGTCAGGCATGCCGGAACCACCTCTCAGAAATGCCAGAACCACATGCCAATGACACCGGAAGCACCTGCCGAGCATGCCGGAAGCACCTGCTCGACTCGCCAGAACCACCTGTCGGACACGCCAAAATCACCTGCCGGCTACGCCACAGCCAGTTGGTGAACACTCCGGAAACACCTGCCGGGCTGGCTGGAACCACCTGCCAGTCACGCCAACATCACCTGCCAGCTACGCCAGAACCACTTGGCGGAGACTCCAGAAACACCTGTTGGGCCAGCCGGAACCACCTCTCAGACGTGCCAGAACCATGTGCCTGAGATGCTGGAACCACACCCCGAACAGACCGAAACCACCTGCCAGACCCAACTGAACCACCTGCCGAGCACGCAGGAACAACCTGCTCGCCTCGCCGGAACCACCTGCCGGGCGCAGCGGAAGCACCTGCCGAGCGCGCCGGAGCCACCTGCTCGCCTCGCCGGAACCACCAGCCGGGCCCAGCGGAAGCACCTGCCGAGCGCGCCGGAGCCACCTGCTCGGCTCGCCGGAACCACCTGCCGGGCCCTAACCCTAACCCTAACCCTAACCCTATCCCCAAACCCTAACCCTAACCCTAACCCCTAACCCTAAGCCTAACCCTAAACCCTAACCCAACCGTAACCCTAACCCTAACCCTACCCCTAACCCTAACCCCTAACCCCAAACCCTAAACCCTAACCCTAACCGTAACCCTAACCCTATCCCTAACCCTAACCTGACGGACAGGCTGGAACCAGCTGCTCAACTCGCCGGAACCACCTGCCAGACATGCCAGAACCACCTGCCGAGCACGCCGGAGCCACCTGCTGGACTCACCAGAACCACCTGCCTGACAGGCCAAAATCAACAGCTGGCTATGAGAGAACCACCTGGCAGACAATCCGCAATAACCTGCCAGGCATGCAGGAACCACCTCTCAGACGTAAGAGAACCACGTGCCGGACACGCTGGAACCACGTCCTGGACAGACTGGAACCACCTGCCGGACATGCCTGGACCACCTGCCGAGCACGCCGGAACCACCTGCTCGACTCGCAGGACCCATGTGCCAGACACGCCAAAATGAACTGCCGGCTACACCAGAACCACTTACCGGACACTCCGGAATAACCTGCCCGGCATGCCAGAACCACCTCTCAGAAGTGCCAGAAGCACGTGCTGGACATGCCGGAACAACCTATCGGACAGAACGGAACAACCTGCCGGACACACCAAAATCACCTGCGGGCTACGCCAGAACCACTTGGAGGACTCTCCGGGAAAACCTGCCGGGCATGCTGGAACCACCTCTCAGACGTGCCTGAACCACGTGGCGGACACTCCGGAAACGCATGTCGGGCCGGCCGGAACCACCTCTCAGACGTGCCAGAACCTCATGCCGGACACCCCAGAACCACCTGCTGGACAGACCGGAAACACCTGCCGGACACGCCGGAACCACATGTTCGACTCGCTGGAACCACATTCTGGACATGGCAAAATCACCTGCCGCCTATGCCAGAACCGCTTGGCGAACACTCCGGAATCACCTGTCAGGCATGCCGGAACCACCTCTCAGACATGCCAGAACCACATGCCAATGAGACCGGAAGCACCTGCCGAGCATGCCGGAAGCACCTGCTCGACTCGCCAGAACCACCTGTCTGACACGCCAAAATCACCTGCCGGCTACGCCACAGCCAGTTGGTGAACACTCCGGAAACACCTGCCGGGCTGGCTGGAACCACCTGCCAGTCACGCCAACATCACCTGCCAGCTACGCCAGAACCACTTGGCGGAGACTCCAGAAACACCTGTTGGGCCAGCCGGAACCACCTCTCAGACGTGCCAGAACCATGTGCCTGAGATGCTGGAACCACACCCCGAACAGACCGAAACCACCTGCCAGACCCAACTGAACCACCTGCCGAGCACGCATGAACAACCTGCTCGCCTCGCCGGAACCACCTGCCGGGCGCAGCGGAAGCACCTGCCGAGCGCGCCGGAGCCACCTGCTCGCCTCGCCGGAACCACCAGCCGGGCCCAGCGGAAGCACCTGCCGAGCGCGCCGGAGCCACCTGCTCGCCTCGCCGGAACCACCTGCCCGGCGCGCCGGAGCCACCTGCTCGCCTCGCCGGAACCACCTGCCGGGCGCAGCGGAAGCACCTGCCGGGCGCACCGGAGCCACCTGCTCAGCTCGCCGGAACCACCTGCCTGGCACGCCGGAGCCACCTGCTCGCCTCGCCGGAACCACCTGCCGGGTCCAGCGGAAGCACTTGCCGAGCGCGCCGGAGCCACCTGCTCGCCTCGCCGGAACCACCTGCCGGGCGCAGCGGAAGCAGCTGCCGGGCGCGCCGGAGCCACCTGTTCGGCTCGCCGGAATCACCTGCCGGGCCCTAACCCTAACCCTAACCCTAACCCTATCCCCAAACCCTAACCCTAACCCTAACCCCTAACCCTAAGCCTAACCCTAAACCCTAACCCAACCGTAACCCTAACCCGAACCCTACCCCTAACCCTAACCCCTAACCCCAAACCCTAAACCCTAACCCTAACCGTAACCCTAACCCTATCCCTAACCCTAACCTGACGGACAGGCTGGAACCAGCTGCTCAACTCGCCGGAACCACCTGCCAGACATGCCAGAACCACCTGCCGAGCACGCCGGAGCCACCTGCTGGACTCACCAGAACCACCTGCCTGACAGGCCAAAATCAACAGCTGGCTATGAGAGAACCACCTGGCAGACAATCCGCAATAACCTGCCAGGCATGCAGGAACCACCTCTCAGACGTAAGAGAACCACGTGCCGGACACGCTGGAACCACGTCCTGGACAGACTGGAACCACCTGCCGGACATGCCTGGACCACCTGCCGAGCACGCCGGAACCACCTGCTCGACTCGCAGGACCCATGTGCCAGACACACCAAAATGAACTGCCGGCTACACCAGAACCACTTACCGGACACTCCGGAATAACCTGCCCGGCATGCCAGAACCACCTCTCAGAAGTGCCAGAAGCACGTGCTGGACATGCCGGAACAACCTATCGGACAGAACGGAACAACCTGCCGGACACACCAAAATCACCTGCGGGCTACGCCAGAACCACTTGGAGGACTCTCCGGGAAAACCTGCCGGGCATGCTGGAACCACCTCTCAGACGTGCCTGAACCACGTGGCGGACACTCCGGAAACGCATGTCGGGCCGGCCGGAACCACATCTCAGACGTGCCAGAACCTCATGCCGGACACCCCAGAACCACCTGCTGGACAGACCGGAAACACCTGCCGGACACGCCGGAACCACATGTTCGACTCGCTGGAACCACATTCTGGACATGGCAAAATCACCTGCCGCCTATGCCAGAACCTCTTGGCGAACACTCCGGAATCACCTGTCAGGCATGCCGGAACCACCTCTCAGACATGCCAGAACCACATGCCAATGACACCGGAAGCACCTGCCGAGCATGCCGGAAGCACCTGCTCGACTCGCCAGAACCACCTGTCGGACACGCCAAAATCACCTGCCGGCTACGCCACAGCCAGTTGGTGAACACTCCGGAAACACCTGCCGGGCTGGCTGGAACCACCTGCCAGTCACGCCAACATCACCTGCCAGCTACGCCAGAACCACTTGCCGGAGACTCCAGAAACACCTGTTGGGCCAGCCGGAACCACCTCTCAGACGTGCCAGAACCATGTGCCTGAGATGCTGGAACCACACCCCGAACAGACCGAAACCACCTGCCAGACCCAACTGAACCACCTGCCGAGCACGCAGGAACAACCTGCTCGCCTCGCCGGAACCACCTGCCTGGAACGCCGGAGCCACCTGCTCGCCTCGCCGGAACCACCTGCCGGGCCCAGCGGAAGCACCTGCCGAGCGCGCCGGAGCCACCTGCTCGCCTCGCCGGAACCACCTGCCGCGCCCAGCGGAAGCACCTGCCGAGCGCGCCGGAGCCACCTGCTCGCCTCGCCGGAACCACCTGCCGGGCGCAGCGGAAGCAGCTGCCGGGCGCGCCGGAGCCACCTGCTCGGCTCGCCGGAATCACCTGCCGGGCCCTAACCCTAACCCTAACCCTAACCCTATCCCCAAACCCTAACCCTAACCCTAACCCCTAACCCTAAGCCTAACCCTAAACCCTAACCCAACCGTAACCCTAACCCTAACCCTACCCCTAACCCTAACCCCTAACCCCAAACCCTAAACCCTAACAATAACCGTAACCCTAACCCTATCCCTAACCCTAACCTGACGGACAGGCTGGAACCAGCTGCTCAACTCGCCGGAACCAACTGCCAGACATGCCAGAACCACCTGCCCAGCACGCCGGAGCCACCTGCTGGACTCACCAGAACCACCTGCCTGACAGGCCAAAATCAACAGCTGGCTATGAGAGAACCACCTGGCAGACAATCCGCAATAACCTGCCAGGCATGCAGGAACCACCTCTCAGACGTAAGAGAACCACGTGCCGGACACGCTGGAACCACGTCCTGGACAGACTGGAACCACCTGCCGGACATGCCTGGACCACCTGCCGAGCACGCCGGAACCACCTGCTCGACTCGCAGGACCCATGTGCCAGACACGCCAAAATGAACTGCCGGCTACACCAGAACCACTTACCGGACACTCCGGAATAACCTGCCCGGCATGCCAGAACCACCTCTCAGAAGTGCCAGAAGCACGTGCTGGACATGCCGGAACAACCTATCGGACAGAACGGAACAACCTGCCGGACACACCAAAATCACCTGCGGGCTACGCCAGAACCACTTGGAGGACTCTCCGGGAAAACCTGCCGGGCATGCTGGAACCACCTCTCAGACGTGCCTGAACCACGTGGCGGACACTCCGGAAACGCATGTCGGGCCGGCCGGAACCACCTCTCAGACGTGCCAGAACCTCATGCCGGACACCCCAGAACCACCTGCTGGACAGACCGGAAACACCTGCCGGACACGCCGGAACCACATGTTCGACTCGCTGGAACCACATTCTGGACATGGCAAAATCACCTGCCGCCTATGCCAGAACCGCTTGGCGAACACTCCGGAATCACCTGTCAGGCATGCCGGAACCACCTCTCAGACATGCCAGAACCACATGCCAATGAGACCGGAAGCACCTGCCGAGCATGCCGGAAGCACCTGCTCGACTCGCCAGAACCACCTGTCGGACACGCCAAAATCACCTGCCGGCTACGCCACAGCCAGTTGGTGAACACTCCGGAAACACCTGCCGGGCTGGCTGGAACCACCTGCCAGTCACGCCAACATCACCTGCCAGCTACGCCAGAACCACTTGGCGGAGACTCCAGAAACACCTGTTGGGCCAGCCGGAACCTCGTCTCAGACGTGCGAGAACCATGTGCCTGAGATGCTGGAACCACACCCCGAACAGACCGACACCACCTGCCAGACCCAACTGAACCACCTGCCGAGCACGCAGGAACAACCTGCTCGCCTCGCCGGAACCACCTGCCTGGCACGCCGGAGCCACCTGCTCGCCTCGCCGGAACCACATGCCGGGCCCAGCGGAAGCACCTGCCGAGCGCGCCGGAGCCACCTGCTCGCCTCGCCGGAACCATCTGCCGGGCCCAGCGGAAGCACTTGCCGAGCGCGCCGGAGCCACCTGCTCGCCTCGCCGGAACCACCTGTTGGGTCCAGCGGAAGCACTTGCCGAGCGCGCCGGAGCCACCTGATCGCCTCGCCGGAACCACCTGCCGGGCGCAGCGGAAGCAGCTGCCGGGCGCGCCGGAGCCACCTGCTCGGCTCGCCGAAATCACCTGCCGGGCCCTAACCCTAACCCTAACCCTAACCCTATCCCCAAACCCTAACCCTAACCCTAACCCCTAACCCTAAGCCTAACCCTAAACCCTAACCCAACCGTAACCCTAACCCTAACCCTACCCCTAACCCTAACCCCTAACCCCAAACCCTAAACCCTAACCCTAACCGTAACCCTAACCCTATCCCTAACCCTAACCTGACGGACAGGCTGGAACCAGCTGCTCAACTCGCCGGAACCACCTGCCAGACATGCCAGAACCACCTGCCGAGCACGCCGGAGCCACCTGCTGGACTCACCAGAACCACCTGCCTGACAGGCCAAAATCAACAGCTGGCTATGAGAGAACCACCTGGCAGACAATCCGCAATAACCTGCCAGGCATGCAGGAACCACCTCTCAGACGTAAGAGAACCACGTGCCGGACACGCTGGAACCACGTCCTGGACAGACTGGAACCACCTGCCGGACATGCCTGGACCACCTGCCGAGCACGCCGGAACCACCTGCTCGACTCGCAGGACCCATGTGCCAGACACGCCAAAATGAACTGCCGGCTACACCAGAACCACTTACCGGACACTCCGGAATAACCTGCCCGGCATGCCAGAACCACCTCTCAGAAGTGCCAGAAGCACGTGCTGGACATGCCGGAACAACCTATCGGACAGAACGGAACAACCTGCCGGACACACCAAAATCACCTGCGGGCTACGCCAGAACCACTTGGAGGACTCTCCGGGAAAACCTGCCGGGCATGCTGGAACCACCTCTCAGACGTGCCTGAACCACGTGGCGGACACTCCGGAAACGCATGTCGGGCCGGCCGGAACCACCTCTCAGACGTGCCAGAACCTCATGCCGGACACCCCAGAACCACCTGCTGGACAGACCGGAAACACCTGCCGGACACGCCGGAACCACATGTTTGACTCGCTGGAACCACATTCTGGACATGGCAAAATCACCTGCCGCCTATGCCAGAACCGCTTGGCGAACACTCCGGAATCACCTGTCAGGCATGCCGGAACCACCTCTCAGACATGCCAGAACCACATGCCAATGAGACCGGAAGCACCTGCCGAGCATGCCGGAAGCACCTGCTCGACTCGCCAGAACCACCTGTCTGACACGCCAAAATCACCTGCCGGCTACGGCACAGCCAGTTGGTGAACACTCCGGAAACACCTGCCGGGCTGGCTGGAACCACCTGCCAATCACGCCAACATCACCTGCCAGCTACGCCAGAACCACTTGGCGGAGACTCCAGAAACACCTGTTGGGCCAGCCGGAACCACCTCTCAGACGTGCCAGAACCATGTGCCTGAGATGCTGGAACCACACCCCGAACAGACCGAAACCACCTGCCAGACCCAACTGAACCACCTGCCAAGCACGCAGGAACAACCTGCTCGCCTCGTCGGAACCACCTGCCGGGCGCAGGGGAAGCACCTGCCGAGCGCGCCGGAGCCAGCTGCTCGCCTCGCCGGAACCACCTGCCCGGCGCGCCGGAGCCACCTGCTCGCCTCGCCGGAACCACCTGCCGGGCGCAGCGGAAGCACCTGCCGGGCGCGCCGGAGCCACCTGCTCGGCTCGCCGGAACCACCTGCCGGGCCCTAACCCTAACCCTAACCCTAACCCCTAACCCCAAACCCTAAACCCTAACCCTAACCGTAACCCTAACCCTATCCCTAACCCTAACCTGACGGACAGGCTGGAACCAGCTGCTCAACTCGCCGGAACCACCTGCCGGGCGCAGCGGAAGCAGCTGCCGGGCGCGCCGGAGCCACCTGCTCGGCTCGCCGGAATCACCTGCCGGGCCCTAACCCTAACCCTAACCCTAACCCTATCCCCAAACCCTAACCCTAACCCTAACCCCTAACCCTAAGCCTAACCCTAAGCCCTAACCCAACCGTAACCCTAACCCGAACCCTACCCCTAACCCTAACCCCTAACCCCAAACCCTAAACCCTAACCCTAACCGTAACCCTAACCCTATCCCTAACCCTAACCTGACGGACAGGCTGGAACCAGCTGCTCAACTCGCCGGAACCACCTGCCAGACATGCCAGAACCACCTGCCGAGCACGCCGGAGCCACCTGCTGGACTCACCAGAACCACCTGCCTGACAGGCCAAAATCAACAGCTGGCTATGAGAGAACCACCTGGCAGACAATCCGCAATAACCTGCCAGGCATGCAGGAACCACCTCTCAGACGTAAGAGAACCACGTGCCGGACACGCTGGAACCACGTCCTGGACAGACTGGAACCACCTGCCGGACATGCCTGGACCACCTGCCGAGCACGCCGGAACCACCTGCTCGACTCGCAGGACCCATGTGCCAGACACGCCAAAATGAACTGCCGGCTACACCAGAACCACTTACCGGACACTCCGGAATAACCTGCCCGGCATGCCAGAACCACCTCTCAGAAGTGCCAGAAGCACGTGCTGGACATGCCGGAACAACCTATCGGACAGAACGGAACAACCTGCCAGACACACCAAAATCACCTGCGGGCTACGCCAGAACCACTTGGAGGACTCTCCGGGAAAACCTGCCGGGCATGCTGGAACCACCTCTCAGACGTGCCTGAACCACGTGGCGGACACTCCGGAAACGCATGTCGGGCCGGCCGGAACCACCTCTCAGACGTGCCAGAACCTCATGCCGGACACCCCAGAACCACCTGCTGGACAGACCGGAAACACCTGCCGGACACGCCGGAACCACATGTTCGACTCGCTGGAACCACATTCTGGACATGGCAAAATCACCTGCCGCCTATGCCAGAACCGCTTGGCGAACACTCCGGAATCACCTGTCAGGCATGCCGGAACCACCTCTCAGACATGCCAGAACCACATGCCAATGAGACCGGAAGCACCTGCCGAGCATGCCGGAAGCACCTGCTCGACTCGCCAGAACCACCTGTCTGACACGCCAAAATCACCTGCCGGCTACGCCACAGTCAGTTGGTGAACACTCCGGAAACACCCGCCCGGCTGGCTGGAACCACCTGCCAGTCACGCCAACATCACCTGCCAGCTACGCCAGAACCACTTGGCGGAGACTCCAGAAACACCTGTTGGGCCAGCCGGAACCACGTCTCAGACGTGCCAGAACCATGTGCCTGAGATGCTGGAACCACACCCCGAACAGACCGAAACCACCTGACAGACCCAACTGAACCACCTGCCGAGCACGCAGGAACAACCTGCTCGCCTCGTCGGAACCACCTGCCCGGCGCGCCGGAGCCACCTGCTCGCCTCGCCGGAACCACCTGCCGGGCGCAGCGGAAGCACCTGCCGGGCGCGCCGGAGCCACCTGCTCGGCTCGCCGGAACCACCTGCCGGGCCCTAACCCTACCCCTAACCCTAACCCTAACCCCAAACCCTAAACCCTAACCCTAACCGTAACCCTAACCCTATCCCTAACCCTAACCTGACGGACAGGCTGGAACCAGCTGCTCAACTCGCCGGAACCACCTGCCGGGCGCAGCGGAAGCAGCTGCCGGGCGCGCCGGAGCCACCTGCTCGGTTCGCCGGAATCACCTGCCGGGCCCTAACCCTAACCCTAACCCTAACCCTATCCCCAAACCCTAACCCTAACCCTAACCCCTAACCCTAAGCCTAACCCTAAGCCCTAACCCAACCGTAACCCTAACCCGAACCCTACCCCTAACCCTAACCCCTAACCCCAAACCCTAAACCCTAACCCTAACCGTAACCCTAACCCTATCCCTAACCCTAACCTGACGGACAGGCTGGAACCAGCTGCTCAACTCGCCGGAACCACCTGCCAGACATGCCAGAACCACCTGCCGAGCACGCCGGAGCCACCTGCTGGACTCACCAGAACCACCTGCCTGACAGGCCAAAATCAACAGCTGGCTATGAGAGAACCACCTGGCAGACAATCCGCAATAACCTGCCAGGCATGCAGGAACCACCTCTCAGACGTAAGGGAACCACGTGCCGGACACGCTGGAACCACGTCCTGGACAGACTGGAACCACCTGCCGGACATGCCTGGACCACCTGCCGAGCACGCCGGAACCACCTGCTCGACTCGCAGGACCCATGTGCCAGACACGCCAAAATGAACTGCCGGCTACACCAGAACCACTTACCGGACACTCCGGAATAACCTGCCCGGCATGCCAGAACCACCTCTCAGAAGTGCCAGAAGCACGTGCTGGACATGCCGGAACAACCTATCGGACAGAACGGAACAACCTGCCGGACACACCAAAATCACCTGCGGGCTACGCCAGAACCACTTGGAGGACTCTCCGGGAAAACCTGCCGGGCATGCTGGAACCACCTCTCAGACGTGCCTGAACCACGTGGCGGACACTCCGGAAACGCATGTCGGGCCGGCCGGAACCACCTCTCAGACGTGCCAGAACCTCATGCCGGACACCCCAGAACCACCTGCTGGACAGACCGGAAACACCTGCCGGACACGCCGGAACCACATGTTCGACTCGCTGGAACCACATTCTGGACATGGCAAAATCACCTGCCGCCTATGCCAGAACCGCTTGGCGAACACTCCGGAATCACCTGTCAGGCATGCCGGAACCACCTCTCAGACATGCCAGAACCACATGCCAATGACACCGGAAGCACCTGCCGAGCATGCCGGAAGCACCTGCTCGACTCGCCAGAACCACCTGTCTGACACGCCAAAATCACCTGCCGGCTACGGCACAGCCAGTTGGTGAACACTCCGGAAACACCTGCCGGGCTGGCTGGAACCACCTGCCAGTCACGCCAACATCACCTGCCAGCTACGCCAGAACCACTTGGCGGAGACTCCAGAAACACCTGTTGGGCCAGCCGGAACCACCTCTCAGACGTGCCAGAACCATGTGCCTGAGATGCTGGAACCACACCCCGAACAGACCGAAACCACCTGCCAGACCCAACTGAACCACCTACCGAGCACGCAGGAACAACCTGCTCGCCTCGTCGGAACCACCTGCCGGGCGCAGCGGAAGCACCTGCCGAGCGCGCCGGAGCCAGCTGCTCGCCTCGCCGGAACCACCTGCCGGGCGCAGCGGAAGCACCTGCCGGGCGCGCCGGAGCCACCTGCTCGGCTCGCCGGAACCACCTGCCGGGCCCTAACCCTAACCCTAACCCTAACCCCTAACCCCAAACCCTAAACCCTAACCCTAACCGTAACCCTAACCCTATCCCTAACCCTAACCTGACGGACAGGCTGGAACCAGCTGCTCAACTCGCCGGAACCACATGCCGGGCGCAGCGGAAGCAGCTGCCGGGCGCGCCGGAGCCACCTGCTCGGCTCGCCGGAATCACCTGCCGGGCCCTAACCCTAACCCTAACCCTAACCCTATCCCCAAACCCTAACCCTAACCCTAACCCCTAACCCTAAGCCTAACCCTAAGCCCTAACCCAACCGTAACCCTAACCCGAACCCTACCCCTAACCCTAACCCCTAACCCCAAACCCTAAACCCTAACCCTAACCGTAACCCTAACCCTATCCCTAACCCTAACCTGACGGACAGGCTGGAACCAGCTGCTCAACTCGCCGGAACCACCTGCCAGACATGCCAGAACCACCTGCCGAGCACGCCGGAGCCACCTGCTGGACTCACCAGAACCACCTGCCTGACAGGCCAAAATCAACAGCTGGCTATGAGACAACCACCTGGCAGACAATCCGCAATAACCTGCCAGGCATGCAGGAACCACCTCTCAGACGTAAGAGAACCACGTGCCGGACACGCTGGAACCACGTCCTGGACAGACTGGAACCACCTGCCGGACATGCCTGGACCACCTGCCGAGCACGCCGGAACCACCTGCTCGACTCGCAGGACCCATGTGCCAGACACGCCAAAATGAACTGCCGGCTACACCAGAACCACTTACCGGACACTCCTGAATAACCTGCCCGGCATGCCAGAACCACCTCTCAGAAGTGCCAGAAGCACGTGCTGGACATGCCGGAACAACCTATTGGACAGAACGGAACAACCTGCCGGACACACCAAAATCACCTGCGGGCTACGCCAGAACCACTTGGAGGACTCTCCGGGAAAACCTGCCGGGCATGCTGGAACCACCTCTCAGACGTGCCTGAACCACGTGGCGGACACTCCGGAAACACATGTCGGGCCGGCCGGAACCACCTCTCAGACGTGCCAGAACCTCATGCCGGACACCCCAGAACCACCTGCTGGACAGACCGGAAACACCTGCCGGACACGCCGGAACCACATGTTCGACTCGCTGGAACCACATTCTGGACATGGCAAAATCACCTGCCGCCTATGCCAGAACCGCTTGGCGAACACTCCGGAATCACCTGTCAGGCATGCCGGAACCACCTCTCAGACATGCCAGAACCACATGCCAATGACACCGGAAGCACCTGCCGAGGATGCCGGAAGCACCTGCTTGACTCGCCAGAACCACCTGTCTGACACGCCAAAATCACCTGCCGGCTACGCCACAGTCAGTTGGTGAACACTCCGGAAACACCCGCCCGGCTGGCTGGAACCACCTGCCAGTCACGCCAACATCACCTGCCAGCTACGCCAGAACCACTTGGCGGAGACTCCAGAAACACCTGTTGGGCCAGCCAGAACCACCTCTCAGACGTGCCAGAACCATGTGCCTGAGATGCTGGAACCACACCCCGAACAGACCGAAACCACCTGACAGACCCAACTGAACCACCTGCCGAGCACGCAGGAACAACCTGCTCGCCTCGTCGGAACCACCTGCCGGGCGCAGCGGAAGCACCTGCCGAGCGCGCCGGAGCCACCTGCTCGCCTCGCCGGAACCACCAACCGGGCCCAGCGTAAGCACCTGCCGAGCGCGCCGGAGCCAGCTGCTCGCCTCGCCGGAACCACCTGCCCGGCGCGCCGGAGCCACCTGCTCGCCTCGCCGGAACCACCTGCCGGGCCCTAACCATAAACCTAACCCTAACCCCTAACCCCAAACCCTAAACCCTAACCCTAACCGTAACCCTAACCCTATCCCTAACCCTAACCTGACGGACAGGCTGGAACCAGCTGCTCAACTCGCCGGAACCACATGCCGGGCGCAGCGGAAGCAGCTGCCGGGCGCGCCGGAGCCACCTGCTCGGCTCGCCGGAATCACCTGCCGGGCCCTAACCCTAACCCTAACCCTAACCCTATCCCCAAACCCTAACCCTAACCCTAACCCCTAACCCTAAGCCTAACCCTAAGCCCTAACCCAACCGTAACCCTAACCCGAACCCTACCCCTAACCCTAACCCCTAACCCCAAACCCTAAACCCTAACAATAACCGTAACCCTAACCCTATCCCTAACCCTAACCTGACGGACAGGCTGGAACCAGCTGCTCAACTCGCCGGAACCACCTGCCAGACATGCCAGAACCACCTGCCGAGCACGCCGGAGCCACCTGCTGGACTCACCAGAACCACCTGCCTGACAGGCCAAAATCAACAGCTGGCTATGAGAGAACCACCTGGCAGACAATCCGCAATAACCTGCCAGGCATGCAGGAACCACCTCTCAGACGTAAGAGAACCACGTGCCGGACACGCTGGAACCACGTCCTGGACAGACTGGAACCACCTGCCGGACATGCCTGGACCACCTGCCGAGCACGCCGGAACCACCTGCTCGACTCGCAGGACCCATGTGCCAGACACGCCAAAATGAACTGCCGGCTACACCAGAACCACTTACCGGACACTCCGGAATAACCTGCCCGGCATGCCAGAACCACCTCTCAGAAGTGCCAGAAGCACGTGCTGGACATGCCGGAACAACCTATTGGACAGAACGGAACAACCTGCCGGACACACCAAAATCACCTGCGGGCTACGCCAGAACCACTTGGAGGACTCTCCGGGAAAACCTGCCGGGCATGCTGGAACCACCTCTCAGACGTGCCTGAACCACGTGGCGGACACTCCGGAAACGCATGTCGGGCCGGCCGGAACCACCTCTCAGACGTGCCAGAGCCTCATGCCGGACACCCCAGAACCACCTGCTGGACAGACCGGAAACACCTGCCGGACACGCCGGAACCACATGTTCGACTCGCTGGAACCACATTCTGGACATGGCAAAATCACCTGCCGCCTATGCCAGAACCGCTTGGCGAACACTCCGGAATCACCTGTCAGGCATGCCGGAACCACCTCTCAGAAATGCCAGAACCACATGCCAATGACACCGGAAGCACCTGCCGAGCATGCCGGAAGCACCTGCTCGACTCGCCAGAACCACCTGTCGGACACGCCAAAATCACCTGCCGGCTACGCCACAGCCAGTTGGTGAACACTCCGGAAACACCTGCCGGGCTGGCTGGAACCACCTGCCAGTCACGCCAACATCACCTGCCAGCTACGCCAGAACCACTTGGCGGAGACTCCAGAAACACCTGTTGGGCCAGCCGGAACCACCTCTCAGACGTGCCAGAACCATGTGCCTGAGATGCTGGAACCACACCCCGAACAGACCAAAACCACCTGCCAGACCCAACTGAACCACCTGCCGAGCACGCAGGAACAACCTGCTCGCCTCGCCGGAACCACCTGCCGGGCGCAGCGGAAGCACCTGCAGAGCGCGCCGGAGCCACCTGCTCGCCTCGCCGGAACCACCAGCCGGGCACAGCGGAAGCACCTGCCGAGCGCGCCGGAGCCACCTGCTCGCCTCGCCGGAACCACCTGCCCGGCGCGCCGGAGCCACCTGCTCGCCTCGCCGGAACCACCTGCCCGGCGCGCCGGAGCCACCTGCTCGCCTCGCCGGAACCACCAGCCGGGCCCAGCGGAAGCACCTGCCGAGCGCGCCGGAGCCACCTGCTCGCCTCGCCGGAACCACCTGCCCGGCGCGCCGGAGCCACCTGCTCGGCTCGCCGGAATCACCTGCCGGGCCCTAACCCTAACCCTAACCCTAACCCTATCCCCAAACCCTAACCCTAACCCTAACCCCTAACCCTAAGCCTAACCCTAAGCCCTAACCCAACCGTAACCCTAACCCGAACCCTACCCCTAACCCTAACCCCTAACCCCAAACCCTAAACCCTAACCCTAACCGTAACCCTAACCCTATCCCTAACCCTAACCTGACAGACAGGCTGGAACCAGCTGCTCAACTCGCCGGAACCACCTGCCAGACATGCCAGAACCACCTGCCGAGCACGCCGGAGCCACCTGCTGGACTCACCAGAACCACCTGCCTGACAGGCCAAAATCAACAGCTGGCTATGAGAGAACCACCTGGCAGACAATCCGCAATAACCTGCCAGGCATGCAGGAACCACCTCTCAGACGTAAGAGAACCACGTGCCGGACACGCTGGAACCACGTCCTGGACAGACTGGAACCACCTGCCGGACATGCCTGGACCACCTGCCGAGCACGCCGGAACCACCTGCTCGACTCGCAGGACCCATGTGCCAGACACGCCAAAATGAACTGCCGGCTACACCAGAACCACTTACCGGACACTCCGGAATAACCTGCCCGGCATGCCAGAACCACCTCTCAGAAGTGCCAGAAGCACGTGCTGGACATGCCGGAACAACCTA
Organism: Equus asinus; assembly: GCF_041296235.1. Taxonomy (NCBI): domain Eukaryota; kingdom Metazoa; phylum Chordata; class Mammalia; order Perissodactyla; family Equidae; genus Equus; species Equus asinus. The sequence continues at coordinate 42,444,385 of NC_091807.1, read as the reverse complement.
TCGGACAGAACGGAACAACCTGCCGGACACACCAAAATCACCTGCGGGCTACGCCAGAACCACTTGGAGGACTCTCCGGGAAAACCTGCCGGGCATGCTGGAACCACCTCTCAGACGTGCCTGAACCACGTGGCGGACACTCCGGAAACGCATGTCGGGCCGGCCGGAACCACCTCTCAGACGTGCCAGAACCTCATGCCGGACACCCCAGAACCACCTGCTGGACAGACCGGAAACACCTGCCGGACACGCCGGAACCACATGTTCGACTCGCTGGAACCACATTCTGGACATGGCAAAATCACCTGCCGCCTATGCCAGAACCGCTTGGCGAACACTCCGGAATCACCTGTCAGGCATGCCGGAACCACCTCTCAGAAATGCCAGAATCACATGCCAATGACACCGGAAGCACCTGCCGAGCATGCCGGAAGCACCTGCTCGACTCGCCAGAACCACCTGTCGGACACGCCAAAATCACCTGCCGGCTATGCCACAGCCAGTTGGTGAACACTCCGGAAACACCTGCCGGGCTGGCTGGAACCACCTGCCAGTCACGCCAACATCACCTGCCAGCTACGCCAGAACCACTTGGCGGAGACTCCAGAAACACCTGTTGGGCCAGCCGGAACCACCTCTCAGACGTGCCAGAACCATGTGCCTGAGATGCTGGAACCACACCCCGAACAGACCAAAACCACCTGCCAGACCCAACTGAACCACCTGCCGAGCACGCAGGAACAACCTGCTCGCCTCGCCGGAACCACCTGCCGGGCGCAGCGGAAGCACCTGCAGAGCGCGCCGGAGCCACCTGCTCGCCTCGCCGGAACCACCAGCCGGGCACAGCGGAAGCACCTGCCGAGCGCGCCGGAGCCACCTGCTCGCCTCGCCGGAACCACCTGCCCGGCGCGCCGGAGCCACCTGCTCGCCTCGCCGGAACCACCTGCCCGGCGCGCCGGAGCCACCTGCTCGCCTCGCCGGAACCACCAGCCGGGCCCAGCGGAAGCACCTGCCGAGCGCGCCGGAGCCACCTGCTCGCCTCGCCGGAACCACCTGCCCGGCGCGCCGGAGCCACCTGCTCGGCTCGCCGGAATCACCTGCCGGGCCCTAACCCTAACCCTAACCCTAACCCTATCCCCAAACCCTAACCCTAACCCTAACCCCTAACCCTAAGCCTAACCCTAAACCCTAACCCAACCGTAACCCTAACCCTAACCCTACCCCTAACCCTAACCCCTAACCCCAAACCCTAAACCCTAACCCTAACCGTAACCCTAACCCTATCCCTAACCCTAACCTGACGGACAGGCTGGAACCAGCTGCTCAACTCGCCGGAACCACCTGCCAGACATGCCAGAACCACCTGCCGAGCACGCCGGAGCCACCTGCTGGACTCACCAGAACCACCTGCCTGACAGGCCAAAATCAACAGCTGGCTATGAGAGAACCACCTGGCAGACAATCCGCAATAACCTGCCAGGCATGCAGGAACCACCTCTCAGACGTAAGAGAACCACGTGCCGGACACGCTGGAACCACGTCCTGGACAGACTGGAACCACCTGCCGGACATGCCTGGACCACCTGCCGAGCACGCCGGAACCACCTGCTCGACTCGCAGGACCCATGTGCCAGACACGCCAAAATGAACTGCCGGCTACACCAGAACCACTTACCGGACACTCCGGAATAACCTGCCCGGCATGCCAGAACCACCTCTCAGAAGTGCCAGAAGCACGTGCTGGACATGCCGGAACAACCTATCGGACAGAACGGAACAACCTGCCGGACACACCAAAATCACCTGCGGGCTACGCCAGAACCACTTGGAGGACTCTCCGGGAAAACCTGCCGGGCATGCTGGAACCACCTCTCAGACGTGCCTGAACCACGTGGCGGACACTCCGGAAACGCATGTCGGGCCGGCCGGAACCACCTCTCAGACGTGCCAGAACCTCATGCCGGACACCCCAGAACCACCTGCTGGACAGACCGGAAACACCTGCCGGACACGCCGGAACCACATGTTCGACTCGCTGGAACCACATTCTGGACATGGCAAAATCACCTGCCGCCTATGCCAGAACCGCTTGGCGAACACTCCGGAATCACCTGTCAGGCATGCCGGAACCACCTCTCAGACCTGCCAGAACCACATGCCAATGACACCGGAAGCACCTGCCGAGCATGCCGGAAGCACCTGCTTGACTCGCCAGAACCACCTGTCTGACACGCCAAAATCACCTGCCGGTTACGCCACAGTCAGTTGGTGAACACTCCGGAAACACCCGCCCGGCTGGCTGGAACCACCTGCCAGTCACGCCAACATCACCTGCCAGCTACGCCAGAACCACTTGGCGGAGACTCCAGAAACACCTGTTGGGCCAGCCGGAACCACCTCTCAGACGTGCCAGAACCATGTGCCTGAGATGCTGGAACCACACCCCGAACAGACCGAAACCACCTGACAGACCCAACTGAACCACCTGCCGAGCACGCAGGAACAACCTGCTCGCCTCGTCGGAACCACCTGCCGGGCGCAGCGGAAGCACCGGCCGAGCGCGCCGGAGCCACCAGCTCGCCTCGCCGGAACCACCAACCGGGCCCAGCGTAAGCACCTGCCGAGCGCGCCGGAGCCAGCTGCTCGCCTCGCCGGAACCACCTGCCCGGCGCGCCGGAGCCACCTGCTCGCCTCGCCGGAACCACCTGCCGGGCGCAGCGGAAGCACCTGCCGGGCGCGCCGGAGCCACCTGCTCGTCTCGCCGGAACCAACTGCCGGGCCCTAACCCTAACCCTAACCCTAACCCTATCCCCAAACCCTAACCCTAACCCTATCCCCTAACCCTAAGCCTAACCCTAAACCCTAACCCAACCGTAACCCTAACCCTAACCCTACCCCTAACCCTAACCCCTAACCCCAAACCCTAAACCCTAACCCTAACCGTAACCCTAACCCTATCCCTAACCCTAACCTGACGGACAGGCTGGAACCAGCTGCTCAACTCGCCGGAACCACCTGCCAGACATGCCAGAACCACCTGCCGAGCACGCCGGAGCCACCTGCTGGACTCACCAGAACCACCTGCCTGACAGGCCAAAATCAAAAGCTGGCTATGAGAGAACCACCTGGCAGACAATCCGCAATAACCTGCCAGGCATGCAGGAACCACCTCTCAGACGTAAGGGAACCACGTGCCGGACACGCTGGAACCACGTCCTGGACAGACTGGAACCACCTGCCGGACATGCCTGGACCACCTGCCGAGCACGCCGGAACCACCTGCTCGACTCGCAGGACCCATGTGCCAGACACGCCAAAATGAACTGCCGGCTACACCAGAACCACTTACCGGACACTCCGGAATAACCTGCCCGGCATGCCAGAACCACCTCTCAGAAGTGCCAGAAGCACGTGCTGGACATGCCGGAACAACCTATCGGACAGAACGGAACAACCTGCCGGACACACCAAAATCACCTGCGGGCTACGCCAGAACCACTTGGAGGACTCTCTGGGAAAACCTGCCGGGCATGCTGGAACCACCTCTCAGACGTGCCTGAACCACGTGGCGGACACTCCGGAAACGCATGTCGGGCCGGCCGGAACCACCTCTCAGACGTGCCAGAACCTCATGCCGGACACCCCAGAACCACCTGCTGGACAGACCGGAAACACCTGCCGGACACGCCGGAACCACATGTTCGACTCGCTGGAACCACATTCTGGACATGGCAAAATCACCTGCCGCCTATGCCAGAACCGCTTGGCGAACACTCCGGAATCACCTGTCAGGCATGCCGGAACCACCTCTCAGACATGCCAGAACCACATGCCAATGACACCGGAAGCACCTGCCGAGCATGCCGGAAGCACCTGCTCGACTCGCCAGAACCACCTGTCGGACACGCCAAAATCACCTGCCGGCTACGCCACAGCCAGTTGGTGAACACTCCGGAAACACCTGCCGGGCTGGCTGGAACCACCTGCCAGTCACGCCAACATCACCTGCCAGCTACGCCAGAACCACTTGACGGAGACTCCAGAAACACCTGTTGGGCCAGCCGGAACCACCTCTCAGACGTGCCAGAACCATGTGCCTGAGATGCTGGAACCACACCCCGAACAGACCGAAACCACCTGCCAGACCCAACTGAACCACCTGCCGAGCACGCAGGAACAACCTGCTCGCCTCGCCGGAACCACCTGCCGGGCGCAGCGGAAGCACCTGCCGAGCGCGCCGGAGCCACCTGCTCGGCTCGCCGGAACCACCTGCCGGGCCCTAACCCTAACCCTAACCCTAACCCTATCCCCAAACCCTAACCGTAACCTTAACCCCTAACCCTAAGCCTAACCCTAAACCCTAACCCAACCGTAACCCTAACCCTAACCCTATCCCTAACCCTAACCTGACGGACAGGCTGGAACCAGCTGCTCAACTCGCCGGAACCACCTGCCAGACATGCCAGAACCACCTGCCGAGCACGCCGGAGCCACCTGCTGGACTCACCACAACCACCTGCCTGACAGGCCAAAATCAACAGCTGGCTATGAGAGAACCACCTGGCAGACAATCCGCAATAACCTGCCAGGCATGCAGGAACCACCTCTCAGACGTAAGAGAACCACATGCCGGACACGCTGGAACCACGTCCTGGACAGACTGGAACCACCTGCCGGACATGCCTGGACCACCTGCCTAGCATGCCGGAACCACCTGCTCGACTCGCAGGACCCATGTGCCAGACACGCCAAAATGAACTGCCGGCTACACCAGAACCACTTACCGGACACTCCGGAATAACCTGCCCGGCATGCCAGAACCACCTCTCAGAAGTGCCAGAAGCACGTGCTGGACATGCCGGAACAACCTATCGGACAGAACGGAACAACCTGCCGGACACACCAAAATCACCTGCGGGCTACGCCAGAACCACTTGGAGGACTCTCCGGGAAAACCTGCCGGGCATGCTGGAACCACCTCTCAGACGTGCCTGAACCACGTGGCGGACACTCCGGAAACGCATGTCGGGCCGGCCGGAACCACCTCTCAGACGTGCCAGAACCTCATGCCGGACACCCCAGAACCACCTGCTGGACAGACCGGAAACACCTGCCGGACACGCCGGAACCACATGTTCAACTCGCTGGAACCACATTCTGGACATGGCAAAATCACCTGCCACCTATGCCAGAACCGCTTGGCGAACACTCCGGAATCACCTGTCAGGCATGCCGGAACCACCTCTCAGACATGCCAGAACCACATGCCAATGACACCGGAAGCACCTGCCGAGCATGCCGGAAGCACCTGCTCGAATCGCCAGAACCACCTGTCGGACATGCCAAAATCACCTGCCGGCTACGCCACAGCCAGTTGGTGAACACTCCGGAGACACCTGCCGGGCTGGCTGGAACCACCTGCCAGTCACGCCAACATCACCTGCCAGCTACGCCAGAACCACTTGGCGGAGACTCCAGAAACACCTGTTGGGCCAGCCGGAACCACCTCTCAGACGTGCCAGAACCATGTGCCTGAGATGCTGGAACCACACCCCGAACAGACCGAAACCACCTGCCAGACCCAACTGAACCACCTGCCGAGCACGCAGGAACAACCTGCTCGCCTCGCTGGAACCGCCTGCCGGGCCCAGCGGAAGCACTTGCCGAGCGCGCCGGAGCCACCTGCTCGCCTAGCCGGAACCACCTGCCGGGCTCAGCGGAAGCACCTGCCGGGCGCGTCGGAGCCACCTGCTCGGCTCGCCGGAACCACCTGCCGGGCCCTAACCCTAACCCTAACCCTAACCCTATCCCCAAACCCTAACCCTAACCCTAACCCTAACCCCTAACCCTAAGCCTAACCCTAAACCCTAACCCAACCGTAACCCTAACCCTAACCCTACCCCTAACCCTAACCCCTAACCCCAAACCCTAAACCCTAACCCTAACCGTAACCCTAACCCTATCCCTAACCCTAACCTGACGGACAGGCTGGAACCAGCTGCTCAACTCGCCGGAACCACCTGCCAGACATGCCAGAACCACCTGCCGAGCACGCCGGAGCCACCTGCTGGACTCACCAGAACCACCTGCCTGACAGGCCAAAATCAACAGCTGGCTATGAGAGAACCACCTGGCAGACAATCCGAAATAACCTGCCAGGCATGCAGGCACCACCTCTCAGACGTAAGGGAACCACGTGCCGGACACGCTGGAACCACGTCCTGGACAGACTGGAACCACCTGCCGGACATGCCTGGACCACCTGCCGAGCACGCCGGAACCACCTGCTCGACTCGCAGGACCCATGTGCCAGACACGCCAAAATGAACTGCCGGCTACACCAGAACCACTTACCGGACACTCCGGAATAACCTGCCCGGCATGCCAGAACCACCTCTCAGAAGTGCCAGAAGCACGTGCTGGACATGCCGGAACAACCTATCGGACAGAACGGAACAACCTGCCGGACACACCAAAATCACCTGCGGGCTACGCCAGAACCACTTGGAGGACTCTCCGGGAAAACCTGCCGGGCATGCTGGAACCACCTCTCAGACGTGCCTGAACCACGTGGCGGACACTCCGGAAACGCATGTCGGGCCGGCCGGAACCACCTCTCAGACGTGCCAGAACCTCATGCCGGACACCCCAGAACCACCTGCTGGACAGACCGGAAACACCTGCCGGACACGCCGGAACCACATGTTCAACTCGCTGGAACCACATTCTGGACATGGCAAAATCACCTGCCACCTATGCCAGAACCGCTTGGCGAACACTCCGGAATCACCTGTCAGGCATGCCGGAACCACCTCTCAGACATGCCAGAACCACATGCCAATGACACCGGAAGCACCTGCCGAGCATGCCGGAAGCACCTGCTCGAATCGCCAGAACCACCTGTCGGACATGCCAAAATCACCTGCCGGCTACGCCACAGCCAGTTGGTGAACACTCCGGAGACACCTGCCGGGCTGGCTGGAACCACCTGCCAGTCACGCCAACATCACCTGCCAGCTACGCCAGAACCACTTGGCGGAGACTCCAGAAACACCTGTTGGGCCAGCCGGAACCACCTCTCAGACGTGCCAGAACCATGTGCCTGAGATGCTGGAACCACACCCCGAACAGACCGAAACCACCTGCCAGACCCAACTGAACCACCTGCCGAGCACGCAGGAACAACCTGCTCGCCTCGCTGGAACCGCCTGCCGGGCCCAGCGGAAGCACTTGCCGAGCGCGCCGGAGCCACCTGCTCGCCTAGCCGGAACCACCTGCCGGGCTCAGCGGAAGCACCTGCCGGGCGCGTCGGAGCCACCTGCTCGGCTCGCCGGAACCACCTGCCGGGCCCTAACCCTAACCCTAACCCTAACCCTATCCCCAAACCCTAACCCTAACCCTAACCCTAACCCCTAACCCTAAGCCTAACCCTAAACCCTAACCCAACCGTAACCCTAACCCTAACCCTACCCCTAACCCTAACCCCTAACCCCAAACCCTAAACCCTAACCCTAACCGTAACCCTAACCCTATCCCTAACCCTAACCTGACGGACAGGCTGGAACCAGCTGCTCAACTCGCCGGAACCACCTGCCAGACATGCCAGAACCACCTGCCGAGCACGCCGGAGCCACCTGCTGGACTCACCAGAACCACCTGCCTGACAGGCCAAAATCAACAGCTGGCTATGAGAGAACCACCTGGCAGACAATCCGAAATAACCTGCCAGGCATGCAGGCACCACCTCTCAGACGTAAGGGAACCACGTGCCGGACACGCTGGAACCACGTCCTGGACAGACTGGAACCACCTGCCGGACATGCCTGGACCACCTGCCGAGCACGCCGGAACCACCTGCTCGACTCGCAGGACCCATGTGCCAGACACGCCAAAATGAACTGCCGGCTACACCAGAACCACTTACCGGACACTCCGGAATAACCTGCCCGGCATGCCAGAACCACCTCTCAGAAGTGCCAGAAGCACGTGCTGGACATGCCGGAACAACCTATCGGACAGAACGGAACAACCTGCCGGACACACCAAAATCACCTGCGGGCTACGCCAGAACCACTTGGAGGACTCTCCGGGAAAACCTGCCGGGCATGCTGGAACCACCTCTCAGACGTGCCTGAACCACGTGGCGGACACTCCGGAAACGCATGTCGGGCCGGCCGGAACCACCTCTCAGACGTGCCAGAACCTCATGCCGGACACCCCAGAACCACCTGCTGGACAGACCGGAAACACCTGCCGGACACGCCGGAACCACATGTTCGACTCGCTGGAACCACATTCTGGACATGGCAAAATCACCTGCCGCCAATGCCAGAACCGCTTGGCGAACACTCCGGAATCACCTGTCAGGCATGCCGGAACCACCTCTCAGACATGCCAGAACCACATGCCAATGACACCGGAAGCACCTGCCGAGCATGCCGGAAGCACCTGCTCGACTCGCCAGAACCACCTGTCGGACATGCCAAAATCACCTGCCGGCTACGCCACAGCCAGTTGGTGAACACTCCGGAAACACCTGCCGGGCTGGCTGGAACCACCTGCCAGTCACGCCAACATCACCTGCCAGCTACGCCAGAACCACTTGGCGGAGACTCCAGAAACACCTGTTGGGCCAGCCGGAACCACCTCTCAGACGTGCCAGAACCATGTGCCTGAGATGCTGGAACCACACCCCGAACAGACCGAAACCACCTGCCAGACCCAACTGAACCACCTGCCGAGCACGCAGGAACAACCTGCTCGCCTCGCCGGAACCACCTGCCGGGCGCAGCGGAAGCACCTGCCGAGCGCGCCGGAGCCACCTGCTCGGCTCGCCGGAACCACCTGCCGGGCCCTAACCCTAACCCTAACCCTAACCCTATCCCCAAACCCTAACCGTAACCTTAACCCCTAACCCTAAGCCTAACCCTAAACCCTAACCCAACCGTAACCCTAACCCTAACCCTATCCCTAACCCTAACCTGACGGACAGGCTGGAACCAGCTGCTCAACTCGCCGGAACCACCTGCCAGACATGCCAGAACCACCTGCCGAGCACGCCGGAGCCACCTGCTGGACTCACCAGAACCACCTGCCTGACAGGCCAAAATCAACAGCTGGCTATGAGAGAACCACCTGGCAGACAATCCGCAATAACCTGCCAGGCATGCAGGAACCACCTCTCAGACGTAAGAGAACCACGTGCCGGACACGCTGGAACCACGTCCTGGACAGACTGGAACCACCTGCCGGACATGCCTGGACCACCTGCCGAGCACGCCGGAACCACCTGCTCGACTCGCAGGACCCATGTGCCAGACACGCCAAAATGAACTGCCGGCTACACCAGAACCACTTACCGGACACTCCGGAATAACCTGCCCGGCATGCCAGAACCACCTCTCAGAAGTGCCAGAAGCACGTGCTGGACATGCCGGAACAACCTATCGGACAGAACGGAACAACCTGCCGGACACACCAAAATCACCTGCGGGCTACGCCAGAACCACTTGGAGGACTCTCCGGGAAAACCTGCCGGGCATGCTGGAACCACCTCTCAGACGTGCCTGAACCACGTGGCGGACACTCCGGAAACGCATGTCGGGCCGGCCGGAACCACCTCTCAGACGTGCCAGAACCTCATGCCGGACACCCCAGAACCACCTGCTGGACAGACCGGAAACACCTGCCGGACACGCCGGAACCACATGTTCAACTCGCTGGAACCACATTCTGGACATGGCAAAATCACCTGCCACCTATGCCAGAACCGCTTGGCGAACACTCCGGAATCACCTGTCAGGCATGCCGGAACCACCTCTCAGACATGCCAGAACCACATGCCAATGACACCGGAAGCACCTGCCGAGCATGCCGGAAGCACCTGCTCGAATCGCCAGAACCACCTGTCGGACATGCCAAAATCACCTGCCGGCTACACCACAGCCAGTTGGTGAACACTCCGGAGACACCTGCCGGGCTGGCTGGAACCACCTGCCAGTCACGCCAACATCACCTGCCAGCTACGCCAGAACCACTTGGCGGAGACTCCAGAAACACCTGTTGGGCCAGCCGGAACCACCTCTCAGACGTGCCAGAACCATGTGCCTGAGATGCTGGAACCACACCCCGAACAGACCGAAACCACCTGCCAGACCCAACTGAACCACCTGCCGAGCACGCAGGAACAACCTGCTCGACTCGCAGGAACCACCTGCCGGGCGCAGCGGAAGCACCTGCCGAGCGCGCCGGAGCCACCTGCTCGCCTCGCTGGAACCACCTGCCGGGCCCAGCGGAAGCACCTGCCGAGCGCGCCGGAGCCACCTGCTCGCCTCGCCGGAACCACCTGCCGGGCGCAGCGGAAGCACCTGCCGGGCGCGCCGGAGCCACCTGCTCGCCTCGCCGGAACCGCCTGCCGGGCCCAGCGGAAGCAATTGCCGAGCGCGCCGGAGCCACCTGCTCGCCTCGCCGGAACCACCTGCCGGGCTCAGCGGAAGCACCTGCCGGGCGCGCCGGAGCCACCTGCTCGGCTCGCCGGAACCACCTGCCGGGCCCTAACCCTAACCCTAACCCTAACCCTATCCCCAAACCCTAACCCTAACCCTAACCCCTAACCCTAAGCCTAACCCTAAACCCTAACCCAACCGTAACCCTAACCCTAACCCTACCCCTAACCCTAACCCCTAACCCCAAACCCTAAACCCTAACCCTAACCGTAACCCTAACCCTATCCCTAACCCTAACCTGACGGACAGGCTGGAACCAGCTGCTCAACTCGCCGGAACCACCTGCCAGACATGCCATAACCACCTGCCGAGCACGCCGGAGCCACCTGCTGGACTCACCAGAACCACCTGCCTGACAGGCCAAAATCAACAGCTGGCTATGAGAGAACCACCTGGCAGACAATCCGAAATAACCTGCCAGGCATGCAGGCACCACCTCTCAGACGTAAGGGAACCACGTGCCGGACACGCTGGAACCACGTCCTGGACAGACTGGAACCACCTGCCGGACATGCCTGGACCACCTGCCGAGCACGCCGGAACCACCTGCTCGACTCGCAGGACCCATGTGCCAGACACGCCAAAATGAACTGCCGGCTACACCAGAACCACTTACCGGACACTCCGGAATAACCTGCCCGGCATGCCAGAACCACCTCTCAGAAGTGCCAGAAGCACGTGCTGGACATGCCGGAACAACCTATCGGACAGAACGGAACAACCTGCCGGACACACCAAAATCACCTGCGGGCTACGCCAGAACCACTTGGAGGACTCTCCGGGAAAACCTGCCGGGCATGCTGGAACCACCTCTCAGACGTGCCTGAACCACGTGGCGGACACTCCGGAAACGCATGTCGGGCCGGCCGGAACCACCTCTCAGACGTGCCAGAACCTCATGCCGGACACCCCAGAACCACCTGCTGGACAGACCGGAAACACCTGCCGGACACGCCGGAACCACATGTTCGACTCGCTGGAACCACATTCTGGACATGGCAAAATCACCTGCCGCCTATGCCAGAACCGCTTGGCGAACACTCCGGAATCACCTGTCAGGCATGCCGGAACCACCTCTCAGACATGCCAGAACCACATGCCAATGACACCGGAAGCACCTGCCGAGCATGCCGGAAGCACCTGCTCGACTCGCCAGAACCACCTGTCGGACACGCCAAAATCACCTGCCGTCTATGCCACAGCCAGTTGGTGAACACTCCGGAAACACCTGCCGGGCCGGCCGGAACCACCTCTCAGACGTGCCAGAACCATGTGCCTGAGATGCTGGAACCACACCCCGAACAGACCGAAACCACCTGACAGACCCAACTGAACCACCTGCCGAGCACGCAGGAACAACCTGCTCGCCTCGTCGGAACCACCTGCCGGGCGCAGCGGAAGCACCTGCCGAGCGCGCCAGAGCCACCTGCTCGCCTCGCCGGAACCACCTGCCAGGCCCAGCGGAAGCACCTGCCGGGCGCGCCGGAGCCACCTGCTCGCCTCACCGGAACCACCTGCTGGGCGCAGCGGAAGCACCTGCCGAGCGCGCCGGAGCCACCTGCTCGGCTCGCCGGAACCACCTGCCGGGCCCTAACCCTAACCCTAACCCCTAACCCCAAACCCTAAACCCTAACCCTAACCGTAACCCTAACCCTATCCCTATCCCTAACCTGACGGACAGGCTGGAACCAGCTGCTCAACTCGCCGGAACCACCTGCCAGACATGCCAGAACCACCTGCCGAGCACGCCGGAGCCACCTGCTGGACTCACCAGAACCACCTGCCTGACAGGCCAAAATCAACAGCTGGCTATGAGAGAACCACCTGGCAGACAATCCGCAATAACCTGCCAGGCATGCAGGAACCACCTCTCAGACGTAAGAGAACCACGTGCCGGACACGCTGGAACCACGTCCTGGACAGACTGGAACCACCTGCCGGACATGCCTGGACCACCTGCCGAGCACGCCGGAACCACCTGCTCGACTCGCAGGACCCATGTGCCAGACACGCCAAAATGAACTGCCGGCTACACCAGAACCACTTACCGGACACTCCGGAATAACCTGCCCGGCATGCCAGAACCACCTCTCAGAAGTGCCAGAAGCACGTGCTGGACATGCCGGAACAACCTATCGGACAGAACGGAACAACCTGCCGGACACACCAAAATCACCTGCGGGCTACGCCAGAACCACTTGGAGGACTCTCCGGGAAAACCTGCCGGGCATGCTGGAACCACCTCTCAGACGTGCCTGAACCACGTGGCGGACACTCCGGAAACGCATGTCGGGCCGGCCGGAACCACCTCTCAGACGTGCCAGAACCTCATGCCGGACACCCCAGAACCACCTGCTGGACAGACCGGAAACACCTGCCGGACACGCCGGAACCACATGTTCGACTCGCTGGAACCACATTCTGGACATGGCAAAATCACCTGCCGCCTATGCCAGAACCGCTTGGCGAACACTCCGGAATCACCTGTCAGGCATGCCGGAACCACCTCTCAGACATGCCAGAACCACATGCCAATGACACCGGAAGCACCTGCCGAGCATGAGGGAAGCACCTGCTCGACTCGCCAGAACCACCTGTCAGACACGCCAAAATCACCTGCCGGCTACGCCACAGCCAGTTGGTGAACACTCCGGAAACACCTGCCGGGCTGGCTGGAGCCACCTGCCAGTCACGCCAACATCACCTGCCAGCTACGCCAGAACCACTTGGCGGAGACTCCAGAAACACCTGTTGGGCCAGCCGGAACCACCTCTCAGACGTGCCAAAACCATGTGCCTGAGATGCTGGAACCACACCCCGAACAGACCGAAACCACCTGCCAGACCCAACTGAACCACCTGCCGAGCACGCAGGAACAACCTGCTCGACTCGCTGGAACAACCTGCCGGGCGCAGCGGAAGCACCTGCCGAGCGCGCCGGAGCCACCTGCTCGCCTCGCCGGAACCACCAGCCGGGCACAGCGGAAGCACCTGCCGAGCGCGCCGGAGCCACCTGCTCGCCTCGCCGGAACCACCTGCCCGGCGCACCGGAGCCACCTGCTCGCCTCGCCGGAACCACCTGCCCGGCGCGCCGGAGCCACCTGCTCGCCTCGCCGGAACCACCAGCCGGGCCCAGCGGAAGCACCTGCCGAGCGCGCCGGAGCCACCTGCTCGCCTCGCCGGAACCACCTGCCCGGCGCGCCGGAGCCACCTGCTCGGCTCGCCGGAATCACCTGCCGGGCCCTAACCCTAACCCTAACCCTAACCCTATCCCCAAACCCTAACCCTAACCCTAACCCCTAACCCTAAGCCTAACCCTAAGCCCTAACCCAACCGTAACCCTAACCCGAACCCTACCCCTAACCCTAACCCCTAACCCCAAACCCTAAACCCTAACCCTAACCGTAACCCTAACCCTATCCCTAACCCTAACCTGACGGACAGGCTGGAACCAGCTGCTCAACTCGCCGGAACCACCTGCCAGACATGCCAGAACCACCTGCCGAGCACGCCGGAGCCACCTGCTGGACTCACCAGAACCACCTGCCTGACAGGCCAAAATCAACAGCTGGCTATGAGAGAACCACCTGGCAGACAATCCGCAATAACCTGCCAGGCATGCAGGAACCACCTCTCAGACGTAAGAGAACCACGTGCCGGACACGCTGGAACCACGTCCTGGACAGACTGGAACCACCTGCCGGACATGCCTGGACCACCTGCCGAGCACGCCGGAACCACCTGCTCGACTCGCAGGACCCATGTGCCAGACACGCCAAAATGAACTGCCGGCTACACCAGAACCACTTACCGGACACTCCGGAATAACCTGCCCGGCATGCCAGAACCACCTCTCAGAAGTGCCAGAAGCACGTGCTGGACATGCCGGAACAACCTATCGGACAGAACGGAACAACCTGCCGGACACACCAAAATCACCTGCGGGCTACGCCAGAACCACTTGGAGGACTCTCCGGGAAAACCTGCCGGGCATGCTGGAACCACCTCTCAGACGTGCCTGAACCACGTGGCGGACACTCCGGAAACGCATGTCGGGCCGGCCGGAACCACCTCTCAGACGTGCCAGAACCTCATGCCGGACACCCCAGAACCACCTGCTGGACAGACCGGAAACACCTGCCGGACACGCCGGAACCACATGTTCGACTCGCTGGAACCACATTCTGGACATGGCAAAATCACCTGCCGCCTATGCCAGAACCGCTTGGCGAACACTCCGGAATCACCTGTCAGGCATGCCGGAACCACCTCTCAGACATGCCAGAACCACATGCCAATGACACCGGAAGCACCTGCCGAGCATGCCGGAAGCACCTGCTTGACTCGCCAGAACCACCTGTCTGACACGCCAAAATCACCTGCCGGCTACGCCACAGTCAGTTGGTGAACACTCCGGAAACACCCGCCCGGCTGGCTGGAACCACCTGCCAGTCACGCCAACATCACCTGCCAGCTACGCCAGAACCACTTGGCGGAGACTCCAGAAACACCTGTTGGGCCAGCCGGAACCACCTCTCAGACGTGCCAGAACCATGTGCCTGAGATGCTGGAACCACACCCCGAACAGACCGAAACCACCTGACAGACCCAACTGAACCACCTGCCGAGCACGCAGGAACAACCTGCTCGCCTCGTCGGAACCACCTGCCGGGCGCAGCGGAAGCACCTGCCGAGCGCGCCGGAGCCACCTGCTCGCCTCGCCGGAACCACCAACCGGGCCCAGCGTAAGCACCTGCCGAGCGCGCCGCAGCCAGCTGCTCGCCTCGCCGGAACCACCTGCCCGGCGCGCCGGAGCCACCTGCTCGCCTCGCCGGAACCACCTGCCGGGCGCAGCGGAAGCACCTGCCGGGCGCGCCGGAGCCACCTGCTCGGCTCGCCGGAACCACCTGCCGGGCCCTAACCATAACCCTAACCCTAACCCCTAACCCCAAACCCTAAACCCTAACCCTAACCGTAACCCTAACCCTATCCCTAACTCTAACCTGACGGACAGGCGGGAACCAGCTGCTCAACTCGCCGGAACCACCTGCCGGGCCCAGCGGAAGCAGCTGCCGGGCGCGCCGGAGCCACCTGCTCGGCTCGCCGGAATCACCTGCCGGGCCCTAACCCTAACCCTAACCCTAACCCTATCCCCAAACCCTAACCCTAACCCTAACCCCTAACCCTAAGCCTAACCCTAAGCCCTAACCCAACCGTAACCCTAACCCGAACCCTACCCCTAACCCTAACCCCTAACCCCAAACCCTAAACCCTAACCCTAACCGTAACCCTAACCCTATCCCTAACCCTAACCTGACGGACAGGCTGGAACCAGCTGCTCAACTCGCCGGAACCACCTGCCAGACATGCCAGAACCACCTGCCGAGCACGCCGGAGCCACCTGCTGGACTCACCAGAACCACCTGCCTGACAGTCCAAAATCAACAGCTGGCTATGAGAGAACCACCTGGCAGACAATCCGCAATAACCTGCCAGGCATGCAGGAACCACCTCTCAGACGTAAGAGAACCACGTGCCGGACACGCTGGAACCACGTCCTGGACAGACTGGAACCACCTGCCGGACATGCCTGGACCACCTGCCGAGCACGCCGGAACCACCTGCTCGACTCGCAGGACCCATGTGCCAGACACGCCAAAATGAACTGCCGGCTACACCAGAACCACTTACCGGACACTCCGGAATAACCTGCCCGGCATGCCAGAACCACCTCTCAGAAGTGCCAGAAGCACGTGCTGGACATGCCGGAACAACCTATCGGACAGAACGGAACAACCTGCCGGACACACCAAAATCACCTGCGGGCTACGCCAGAACCACTTGGAGGACTCTCCGGGAAAACCTGCCGGGCATGCTGGAACCACCTCTCAGACGTGCCTGAACCACGTGGCGGACACTCCGGAAACGCATGTCGGGCCGGCCGGAACCACCTCTCAGACGTGCCAGAACCTCATGCCGGACACCCCAGAACCACCTGCTGGACAGACCGGAAACACCTGCCGGACACGCCGGAACCACATGTTCGACTCGCTGGAACCACATTCTGGACATGGCAAAATCACCTGCCGCCTATGCCAGAACCGCTTGGCGAACACTCCGGAATCACCTGTCAGGCATGCCGGAACCACCTCTCAGACATGCCAGAACCACATGCCAATGACACCGGAAGCACCTGCCGAGCATGAGGGAAGCACCTGCTCGACTCGCCAGAACCACCTGTCGGACATGCCAAAATCACCTGCCGGCTACGCCACAGCCAGTTGGTGAACACTCCGGAAACACCTGCCGGGCTGGCTGGAGCCACCTGCCAGTCACGCCAACATCACCTGCCAGCTACGCCAGAACCACTTGGCGGAGACTCCAGAAACACCTGTTGGGCCAGCCGGAACCACCTCTCAGACGTGCCAAAACCATGTGCCTGAGATGCTGGAACCACACCCCGAACAGACCGAAACCACCTGCCAGACCCAACTGAACCACCTGCCGAGCACGCAGGAACAACCTGCTCGACTCGCTGGAACAACCTGCCGGGCGCAGCGGAAGCACCTGCCGAGCGCGCCGGAGCCACCTGCTCGCCTCGCCGGAACCACCAGACGGGCACAGCGGAAGCACCTGCCGAGCGCGCCGGAGCCACCTGCTCGCCTCGCCGGAACCACCTGCCCGGCGCACCGGAGCCACCTGCTCGCCTCGCCGGAACCACCTGCCCGGCGCGCCGGAGCCACCTGCTCGCCTCGCCGGAACCACCAGCCGGGCCCAGCGGAAGCACCAGCCGAGCGCGCCGGAGCCACCTGCTCGCCTCGCCGGAACCACCTGCCCGGCGCGCCGGAGCCACCTGCTCGGCTCGCCGGAATCACCTGCCGGGCCCTAACCCTAACCCTAACCCTAACCCTATCCCCAAACCCTAACCCTAACCCTAACCCCTAACCCTAAGCCTAACCCTAAGCCCTAACCCAACCGTAACCCTAACCCGAACCCTACCCCTAACCCTAACCCCTAACCCCAAACCCTAAACCCTAACCCTAACCGTAACCCTAACCCTATCCCTAACCCTAACCTGACGGACAGGCTGGAACCAGCTGCTCAACTCGCCGGAACCACCTGCCAGACATGCCAGAACCACCTGCCGAGCACGCCGGAGCCACCTGCTGGACTCACCAGAACCACCTGCCTGACAGGCCAAAATCAACAGCTGGCTATGAGAGAACCACCTGGCAGACAATCCGCAATAACCTGCCAGGCATGCAGGAACCACCTCTCAGACGTAAGAGAACCACGTGCCGGACACGCTGGAACCACGTCCTGGACAGACTGGAACCACCTGCCGGACATGCCTGGACCACCTGCCGAGCACGCCGGAACCACCTGCTCGACTCGCAGGACCCATGTGCCAGACACGCCAAAATGAACTGCCGGCTACACCAGAACCACTTACCGGACACTCCGGAATAACCTGCCCGGCATGCCAGAACCACCTCTCAGAAGTGCCAGAAGCACGTGCTGGACATGCCGGAACAACCTATCGGACAGAACGGAACAACCTGCCGGACACACCAAAATCACCTGCGGGCTACGCCAGAACCACTTGGAGGACTCTCCGGGAAAACCTGCCGGGCATGCTGGAACCACCTCTCAGACGTGCCTGAACCACGTGGCGGACACTCCGGAAACGCATGTCGGGCCGGCCGGAACCACCTCTCAGACGTGCCAGAACCTCATGCCGGACACCCCAGAACCACCTGCTGGACAGACCGGAAACACCTGCCGGACACGCCGGAACCACATGTTCGACTCGCTGGAACCACATTCTGGACATGGCAAAATCACCTGCCGCCTATGCCAGAACCGCTTGGCGAACACTCCGGAATCACCTGTCAGGCATGCCGGAACCACCTCTCAGACATGCCAGAACCACATGCCAATGACACCGGAAGCACCTGCCGAGCATGCCGGAAGCACCTGCTTGACTCGCCAGAACCACCTGTCTGACACGCCAAAATCACCTGCCGGCTACGCCACAGTCAGTTGGTGAACACTCCGGAAACACCCGCCCGGCTGGCTGGAACCACCTGCCAGTCACGCCAACATCACCTGCCAGCTACGCCAGAACCACTTGGCGGAGACTCCAGAAACACCTGTTGGGCCAGCCGGAACCACCTCTCAGACGTGCCAGAACCATGTGCCTGAGATGCTGGAACCACACCCCGAACAGACCGAAACCACCTGACAGACCCAACTGAACCACCTGCCGAGCACGCAGGAACAACCTGCTCGACTCGCTGGAACAACCTGCCGGGCGCAGCGGAAGCACCTGCCGAGCGCGCCGGAGCCACCTGCTCGCCTCGCCGGAACCACCAGCCGGGCACAGCGGAAGCACCTGCCGAGCGCGCCGGAGCCACCTGCTCGCCTCGCCGGAACCACCTGCCCGGCGCACCGGAGCCACCTGCTCGCCTCGCCGGAACCACCTGCCCGGCGCGCCGGAGCCACCTGCTCGCCTCGCCGGAACCACCAGCCGGGCCCAGCGGAAGCACCTGCCGAGCGCGCCGGAGCCACCTGCTCGCCTCGCCGGAACCACCTGCCCGGCGCGCCGGAGCCACCTGCTCGGCTCGCCGGAATCACCTGCCGGGCCCTAACCCTAACCCTAACCCTAACCCTATCCCCAAACCCTAACCCTAACCCTAACCCCTAACCCTAAGCCTAACCCTAAGCCCTAACCCAACCGTAACCCTAACCCGAACCCTACCCCTAACCCTAACCCCTAACCCCAAACCCTAAACCCTAACCCTAACCGTAACCCTAACCCTATCCCTAACCCTAACCTGACGGACAGGCTGGAACCAGCTGCTCAACTCGCCGGAACCACCTGCCAGACATGCCAGAACCACCTGCCGAGCACGCCGGAGCCACCTGCTGGACTCACCAGAACCACCTGCCTGACAGGCCAAAATCAACAGCTGGCTATGAGAGAACCACCTGGCAGACAATCCGCAATAACCTGCCAGGCATGCAGGAACCACCTCTCAGACGTAAGAGAACCACGTGCCGGACACGCTGGAACCACGTCCTGGACAGACTGGAACCACCTGCCGGACATGCCTGGACCACCTGCCGAGCACGCCGGAACCACCTGCTCGACTCGCAGGACCCATGTGCCAGACACGCCAAAATGAACTGCCGGCTACACCAGAACCACTTACCGGACACTCCGGAATAACCTGCCCGGCATGCCAGAACCACCTCTCAGAAGTGCCAGAAGCACGTGCTGGACATGCCGGAACAACCTATCGGACAGAACGGAACAACCTGCCGGACACACCAAAATCACCTGCGGGCTACGCCAGAACCACTTGGAGGACTCTCCGGGAAAACCTGCCGGGCATGCTGGAACCACCTCTCAGACGTGCCTGAACCACGTGGCGGACACTCCGGAAACGCATGTCGGGCCGGCCGGAACCACCTCTCAGACGTGCCAGAACCTCATGCCGGACACCCCAGAACCACCTGCTGGACAGACCGGAAACACCTGCCGGACACGCCGGAACCACATGTTCGACTCGCTGGAACCACATTCTGGACATGGCAAAATCACCTGCCGCCTATGCCAGAACCGCTTGGCGAACACTCCGGAATCACCTGTCAGGCATGCCGGAACCACCTCTCAGACATGCCAGAACCACATGCCAATGACACCGGAAGCACCTGCCGAGCATGCCGGAAGCACCTGCTTGACTCGCCAGAACCACCTGTCTGACACGCCAAAATCACCTGCCGGCTACGCCACAGTCAGTTGGTGAACACTCCGGAAACACCCGCCCGGCTGGCTGGAACCACCTGCCAGTCACGCCAACATCACCTGCCAGCTACGCCAGAACCACTTGGCGGAGACTCCAGAAACACCTGTTGGGCCAGCCGGAACCACCTCTCAGACGTGCCAGAACCATGTGCCTGAGATGCTGGAACCACACCCCGAACAGACCGAAACCACCTGACAGACCCAACTGAACCACCTGCCGAGCACGCAGGAACAACCTGCTCGCCTCGTCGGAACCACCTGCCGGGCGCAGCGGAAGCACCTGCCGAGCGCGCCGGAGCCACCTGCTCGCCTCGCCGGAACCACCAACCGGGCCCAGCGTAAGCACCTGCCGAGCGCGCCGCAGCCAGCTGCTCGCCTCGCCGGAACCACCTGCCCGGCGCGCCGGAGCCACCTGCTCGCCTCGCCGGAACCACCTGCCGGGCGCAGCGGAAGCACCTGCCGGGCGCGCCGGAGCCACCTGCTCGGCTCGCCGGAACCACCTGCCGGGCCCTAACCATAACCCTAACCCTAACCCCTAACCCCAAACCCTAAACCCTAACCCTAACCGTAACCCTAACCCTATCCCTAACTCTAACCTGACGGACAGGCGGGAACCAGCTGCTCAACTCGCCGGAACCACCTGCCGGGCCCAGCGGAAGCAGCTGCCGGGCGCGCCGGAGCCACCTGCTCGGCTCGCCGGAATCACCTGCCGGGCCCTAACCCTAACCCTAACCCTAACCCTATCCCCAAACCCTAACCCTAACCCTAACCCCTAACCCTAAGCCTAACCCTAAGCCCTAACCCAACCGTAACCCTAACCCGAACCCTACCCCTAACCCTAACCCCTAACCCCAAACCCTAAACCCTAACCCTAACCGTAACCCTAACCCTATCCCTAACCCTAACCTGACGGACAGGCTGGAACCAGCTGCTCAACTCGCCGGAACCACCTGCCAGACATGCCAGAACCACCTGCCGAGCACGCCGGAGCCACCTGCTGGACTCACCAGAACCACCTGCCTGACAGGCCAAAATCAACAGCTGGCTATGAGAGAACCACCTGGCAGACAATCCGCAATAACCTGCCAGGCATGCAGGAACCACCTCTCAGACGTAAGAGAACCACGTGCCGGACACGCTGGAACCACGTCCTGGACAGACTGGAACCACCTGCCGGACATGCCTGGACCACCTGCCGAGCACGCCGGAACCACCTGCTCGACTCGCAGGACCCATGTGCCAGACACGCCAAAATGAACTGCCGGCTACACCAGAACCACTTACCGGACACTCCGGAATAACCTGCCCGGCATGCCAGAACCACCTCTCAGAAGTGCCAGAAGCACGTGCTGGACATGCCGGAACAACCTATCGGACAGAACGGAACAACCTGCTGGACACACCAAAATCACCTGCGGGCTACGCCAGAACCACTTGGAGGACTCTCCGGGAAAACCTGCCGGGCATGCTGGAACCACCTCTCAGACGTGCCTGAACCACGTGGCGGACACTCCGGAAACGCATGTCGGGCCGGCTGGAACCACCTCTCAGACGTGCCAGAACCTCATGCCGGACACCCCAGAACCACCTGCTGGACAGACCGGAAACACCTGCCGGACACGCCGGAACCACATGTTCGACTCGCTGGAACCACATTCTGGACATGGCAAAATCACCTGCCGCCTATGCCAGAACCGCTTGGCGAACACTCCGGAATCACCTGTCAGGCATGCCGGAACCACCTCTCAGACATGCCAGAACCACATGCCAATGACACCGGAAGCACCTGCCGAGCATGCCGGAAGCACCTGCTCGACTCGCCAGAACCACCTGTCGGACATGCCAAAATCACCTGCCGGCTACGCCACAGCCAGTTGGTGAACACTCCGGAAACACCTGCCGGGCTGGCTGGAACCACCTGCCAGTCACGCCAACATCACCTGCCAGCTACGCCAGAACCACTTGGCGGAGACTCCAGAAACACCTGTTGGGCCAGCCGGAACCACCTCTCAGACGTGCCAGAACCATGTGCCTGAGATGCTGGAACCACACCCCGAACAGACCGAAACCACCTGCCAGACCCAACTGAATCACCTGCCGAGCACGCAGGAACAACCTGCTCGCCTCGCCGGAACCACCTGCCGGGCGCAGCGGAAGCACCTGCCGAGCGCGCCGGAGCCACCTGCTCGCCTCGCCGGAACCACCTGCCGGGCGCAGCGGAAGCACCTGCCGGGCGCGCCGGAGCCACCTGCTCGCCTCGCCGGAACCGCCTGCCGGGCCCAGCGGAAGCACTTGCCGAGCGCGCCGGAGCCACCTGCTCGCCTAGCCGGAACCACCTGCCGGGCTCAGCGGAAGCACCTGCCGGGCGCGCCGGAGCCACCTGCTCGGCTCGCCGGAACCACCTGCCGGGCCCTAACCCTAACCCTAACCCTAACCCTATCCCCAAACCCTAACCCTAACCCTAACCCCTAACCCTAAGCCTAACCCTAAACCCTAACCCAACCGTAACCCTAACCCTAACCCTACCCCTAACCCTAACCCCTAACCCCAAACCCTAAACCCTAACCCTAACCGTAACCCTAACCCTATCCCTAACCCTAACCTGACGGACAGGCTGGAACCAGCTGCTCAACTCGCCGGAACCACCTGCCAGACATGCCAGAACCACCTGCCGAGCACGCCGGAGCCACCTGCTGGACTCACCAGAACCACCTGCCTGACAGGCCAAAATCAACAGCTGGCTATGAGAGAACCACCTGGCAGACAATCCGAAATAACCTGCCAGGCATGCAGGCACCACCTCTCAGACGTAAGGGAACCACGTGCCGGACACGCTGGAACCACGTCCTGGACAGACTTGAACCACCTGCCGGACATGCCTGGACCACCTGCCGAGCACGCCGGAACCACCTGCTCGACTCGCAGGACCCATGTGCCAGACACGCCAAAATGAACTGCCGGCTACACCAGAACCACTTACCGGACACTCCGGAATAACCTGCCCGGCATGCCAGAACCACCTCTCAGAAGTGCCAGAAGCACGTGCTGGACATGCCGGAACAACCTATCGGACAGAACGGAACAACCTGCCGGACACACCAAAATCACCTGCGGGCTACGCCAGAACCACTTGGAGGACTCTCCGGGAAAACCTGCCGGGCATGCTGGAACCACCTCTCAGACGTGCCTGAACCACGTGGCGGACACTCCGGAAACGCATGTCGGGCCGGCCGGAACCACCTCTCAGACGTGCCAGAACCTCATGCCGGACACCCCAGAACCACCTGCTGGACAGACCGGAAACACCTGCCGGACACGCCGGAACCACATGTTCGACTCGCTGGAACCACATTCTGGACATGGCAAAATCACCTGCCGCCTATGCCAGAACCGCTTGGCAAACACTCCGGAATCACCTGTCAGGCATGCCGGAACCACCTCTCAGACATGCCAGAACCACATGCCAATGACACCGGAAGCACCTGCCGAGCATGCCGGAAGCACCTGCTCGACTCGCCAGAACCACCTGTCGGACACGCCAAAATCACCTGCCAGCTACGCCAGAACCACTTGGCGGAGACTCCAGAAACACCTGTTGGGCCAGCCGGAACCACCTCTCAGACGTGCCAGAACCATGTGCCTGAGATGCTGGAACCACACCCCGAACAGACCGAAACCACCTGACAGACCCAACTGAACCACCTGCCGAGCACGCAGGAACAACCTGCTCGCCTCGTCGGAACCACCTGCCGGGCGCAGCGGAAGCACCGGCCGAGCGCGCCGGAGCCACCTGTTCGCCTCGCCGGAACCACCAACCGGGCCCAGCGTAAGCACCTGCCGAGCGCGCCGGAGCCAGCTGCTCGCCTCGCCGGAACCACCTGCCCGGCGCGCCGGAGCCACCTGCTCGCCTCGCCGGAACCACCTGCCGGGCCCAGGGGAAGCACGTGCCGAGCGCGCCGGAGCCACCTGCTCGCCTCGCCGGAACCACCTGCCGGGCGCAGCGGAAGCACCTGCCGGGCGAGCCGGAGCCACCTGCTCGGCTCGCCGGAACCACCTGCCGGGCCCTAACCATAACCCTAACCCTAACCCCTAACCCCAAACCCTAAACCCTAACCCTAACCGTAACCCTAACCCTATCCCTAACCCTAACCTGACGGACAGGCTGGAACCAGCTGCTCAACTCGCCGGAACCACCTGCCGGGCGCAGCGGAAGCAGCTGCCGGGCGCGCCGGAGCCACCTGCTCGGCTCGCCGGAATCACCTGCCGGGCCCTAACCCTAACCCTAACCCTAACCCTAAGCCTAACCCTAAGCCCTAACCCAACCGTAACCCTAACCCGAACCCTACCCCTAACCCTAACCCCTAACCCCAAACCCTAAACCCTAACCCTAACCGTAACCCTAACCCTATCCCTAACCCTAACCTGACGGACAGGCTGGAACCAGCTGCTCAACTCGCCGGAACCACCTGCCAGACATGCCAGAACCACCTGCCGAGCACTCCGGAGCCACCTGCTGGACTCACCAGAACCACCTGCCTGACAGGCCAAAATCAACAGCTGGCTATGAGAGAACCACCTGGCAGACAATCCGCAATAACCTGCCAGGCATGCAGGAACCACCTCTCAGACGTAAGAGAACCACGTGCCGGACACGCTGGAACCACGTCCTGGACAGACTGGAACCACCTGCCGGACATGCCTGGACCACCTGCCTAGCATGCCGGAACCACCTGCTAGACTCGCAGGACCCATGTGCCAGACACGCCAAAATGAACTGCCGGCTACACCAGAACCACTTACCGGACACTCCGGAATAACCTGCCCGGCATGCCAGAACCACCTCTCAGAAGTGCCAGAAGCACGTGCTGGACATGCCGGAACAACCTATCGGACAGAACGGAACAACCTGCCGGACACACCAAAATCACCTGCGGGCTACGCCAGAACCACTTGGAGGACTCTCCGGGAAAACCTGCCGGGCATGCTGGAACCACCTCTCAGACGTGCCTGAACCACGTGGCGGACACTCCGGAAACGCATGTCGGGCCGGCCGGAACCACCTCTCAGACGTGCCAGAACCTCATGCCGGACACCCCAGAACCACCTGCTGGACAGACCGGAAACACCTGCCGGACACGCCGGAACCACATGTTCGACTCGCTGGAACCACATTCTGGACATGGCAAAATCACCTGCCACCTATGCCAGAACCGCTTGGCGAACACTCCGGAATCACCTGTCAGGCATGCCGGAACCACCTCTCAGACATGCCAGAACCACATGCCAATGACACCGGAAGCACCTGCCGAGCATGCCGGAAGCACCTGCTCGACTCGCCAGAACCACCTGTCGGACACGCCAAAATCACCTGCCGTCTATGCCACAGCCAGTTGGTGAACACTCCGGAAACACCTGCCGGGCTGGCTGGAACCACCTGCCAGTCACGCCAACATCACCTGCCAGCTACGCCAGAACCACTTGACGGAGACTCCAGAAACACCTGTTGGGCCAGCCGGAACCACCTCTCAGACGTGCCAGAACCATGTGCCTGAGATGCTGGAACCACACCCCGAACAGACCGAAACCACCTGCCAGACCCAACTGAACCACCTGCCGAGCACGCAGGAACAACCTGCTCGACTCGCCGGAACCACCTGCCGGGCGCAGCGGAAGCACCTGCCGAGCGCGCCGGAGCCACCTGCTCGACTCACTGGAACCACCTGCCGGGCCCAGCGGAAGCACCTGCCGAGCGCGCCGGAGCCACCTGCTCGACTCGCCGGAACCACCTGCCGGGCGCAGCGGAAGCAGCTGCTGGGAGCGCCGGAGCCACCTGCTCGCCTCACCGGAACCACCTGCCGGGCGCAGCGGAAGCAGCTGCCGGGAGCGCCGGAGCCACCTGCTCGCCTCGCCGGAACCACCTGCCGGGCGCAGCGGAAGCACCTGCCGGGCGCGCCGGAGCCACCTGCTCGGCTCGCCGGAACCACCTGCCGGGCCCTAACCCTAACCCTAACCCTAACCCTATCCCCAAACCCTAACCCTAACCCTAACTCCTAACCCTAAGCCTAACCCTAAACCCTAACCCAACCGTAACCCTAACCCTAACCCTACCCCTAACCGTAACCCCTAACCCCAAACCCTAAACCCTAACCCTAACCGTAACCCTAACCCTATCCCTAACCCTAACCTGACGGACAGGCTGGAACCAGCTGCTCAACTCTCCGGAACCACCTGCCAGACATGCCAGAACCACCTGCCGAGCACGCCGGAGCCACCTGCTGGACTCACCAGAACCACCTGCCTGACAGGCCAAAATCAACAGCTGGCTATGAGAGAACCACCTGGCAGACAATCCGCAATAACCTGCCAGGCATGCAGGAACCACCTCTCAGACGTAAGAGAACCACGTGCCGGACACGCTGGAACCACGTCCTGGACAGACTGGAACCACCTGCCGGACATGCCTGGACCACCTGCCGAGCACGCCGGAACCACCTGCTCGACTCGCAGGACCCATGTGCCAGACACGCCAAAATGAACTGCCGGCTACACCAGAACCACTTACCGGACACTCCGGAATAACCTGCCCGGCATGACAGAACCACCTCTCAGAAGTGCCAGAAGCACGTGCTGGACATGCCGGAACAACCTATCGGACAGAACGGAACAACCTGCCAGACACACCAAAATCACCTGCGGGCTACGCCAGAACCACTTGGAGGACTCTCCGGGAAAACCTGCCGGGCATGCTGGAACCACCTCTCAGACGTGCCTGAACCACGTGGCGGACACTCCGGAAACGCATGTCGGGCCGGCCGGAACCACCTCTCAGACGTGCCAGAACCTCATGCCGGACACCCCAGAACCACCTGCTGGACAGACCGGAAACACCTGCCGGACACGCCGGAACCACATGTTCGACTCGCTGGAACCACATTCTGGACATGGCAAAATCACCTGCCGCCTATGCCAGAACCGCTTGGCGAACACTCCGGAATCACCTGTCAGGCATGCCGGAACCACCTCTCAGACATGCCAGAACCACATGCCAATGACACCGGAAGCACCTGCCGAGCATGCCGGAAGCACCTGCTCGACTCGCCAGAACCACCTGTCGGACATGCCAAAATCACCTGCCGGCTACGCCACAGCCAGTTGGTGAACACTCCGGAAACACCTGCCGGGCTGGCTGGAACCACCTGCCAGTCACGCCAACATCACCTGCCAGCTACGCCAGAACCACTTGGCGGAGACTCCAGAAACACCTGTTGGGCCAGCCGGAACCACCTCTCAGACGTGCCAGAACCATGTGCCTGAGATGCTGGAACCACACCCCGAACAGACCGAAACCACCTGCCAGACCCAACAGAACCACCTGCCGAGCACGCAGGAACAACCTGCTCGCCTCGCCGGAACCACCTGCCGGGCGCAGCGGAAGCACCTGCCGAGCGCGCCGGAGCCACCTGCTCGGCTCGCCGGAACCACCTGCCGGGCCCTAACCCTAACCCTAACCCTAACCCTATCCCCAAACCCTAACCGTAACCTTAACCCCTAACCCTAAGCCTAACCCTAAACCCTAACCCAACCGTAACCCTAACCCTAACCCTATCCCTAACCCTAACCTGACGGACAGGCTGGAACCAGCTGCTCAACTCGCCGGAACCACCTGCCAGACATGCCAGAACCACCTGCCGAGCACGCCGGAGCCACCTGCTGGACTCACCAGAACCACCTGCCTGACAGGCCAAAATCAACAGCTGGCTATGAGAGAACCACCTGGCAGACAATCCGAAATAACCTGCCAGGCATGCAGGAACCACCTCTCAGACGTAAGAGAACCACGTGCCGGACACGCTGGAACCACGTCCTGGACAGACTGGAACCACCTGCCGGACATGCCTGGACCACCTGCCTAGCATGCCGGAACCACCTGCTCGACTCGCAGGACCCATGTGCCAGACACGCCAAAATGAACTGCCGGCTACACCAGAACCACTTACCGGACACTCCGGAATAACCTGCCCGGCATGACAGAACCACCTCTCAGAAGTGCCAGAAGCACGTGCTGGACATGCCGGAACAACCTATCGGACAGAACGGAACAACCTGCCAGACACACCAAAATCACCTGCGGGCTACGCCAGAACCACTTGGAGGACTCTCCGGGAAAACCTGCCGGGCATGCTGGAACCACCTCTCAGACGTGCCTGAACCACGTGGCGGACACTCCGGAAACGCATGTCGGGCCGGCCGGAACCACCTCTCAGACGTGCCAGAACCTCATGCCGGACACCCCAGAACCACCTGCTGGACAGACCGGAAACACCTGCCGGACACGCCGGAACCACATGTTCGACTCGCTGGAACCACATTCTGGACATGGCAAAATCACCTGCCGCCTATGCCAGAACCGCTTGGCGAACACTCCGGAATCACCTGTCAGGCATGCCGGAACCACCTCTCAGACATGCCAGAACCACATGCCAATGACACCGGAAGCACCTGCCGAGCATGCCGGAAGCACCTGCTCGACTCGCCAGAACCACCTGTCGGACACGCCAAAATCACCTGCCGGCTACGCCACAGCCAGTTGGTGAACACTCCGGAAACACCTGCCGGGCTGGCTGGAGCCAACTGCCAGTCACGCCAACATCACCTGCCAGCTACGCCAGAACCACTTGGCGGAGACTCCAGAAACACCTGTTGGGACAGCCGGAACCACCTCTCAGACGTGCCAAAACCATGTGCCTGAGATGCTGGAACCACACCCCGAACAGACCGAAACCACCTGCCAGACCCAACTGAACCACCTGCCGAGCACGCAGGAACAACCTGCTCGACTCTCCGGAACAACCTTCCGGGCGCAGCGGAAGCACCTGCCGAGTGCGCCGGAGCCACCTGCTCGGCTCGCCGGAACCACCTGCCGGGCCCTAACCCTAACCCTAACCCTAACCCTATCCCCAAACCCTAACCCTAACCCTAACCCCTAACCCTAAGCCTAACCCTAAACCCTAACCCAACCGTAACCCTAACCCTAACCCTACCCCTAACCCTAACCCCTAACCCCAAACCCTAAACCCTAACCCTAACCGTAACCCTAACCCTATCCCTAACCCTAACCTGACGGACAGGCTGGAACCAGCTGCTCAACTCGCCGGAACCACCTGCCAGACATGCCAGAACCACCTGCCGAGCACGCCGGAGCCACCTGCTGGACTCACCAGAACCACCTGCCTGACAGGCCAAAATCAACAGCTGGCTATGAGAGAACCACCTGGCAGACAATCCGCAATAACCTGCCAGGCATGCAGGAACCACCTCTCAGACGTAAGAGAACCACGTGCCGGACACGCTGGAACCACGTCCTGGACAGACTGGAACCACCTGCCGGACATGCCTGGACCACCTGCCGAGCACGCCGGAACCACCTGCTCGACTCGCAGGACCCATGTGCCAGACACGCCAAAATGAACTGCCGGCTACACCAGAACCACTTACCAGACACTCCGGAATAACCTGCCCGGCATGCCAGAACCACCTCTCAGAAGTGCCAGAAGCACGTGCTGGACATGCCGGAACAACCTATCGGACAGAACGGAACAACCTGCCGGACACACCAAAATCACCTGCGGGCTACGCCAGAACCACTTGGAGGACTCTCCGGGAAAACCTGCCGGGCATGCTGGAACCACCTCTCAGACGTGCCTGAACCACGTGGCGGACACTCCGGAAACGCATGTCGGGCCGGCCGGAACCACCTCTCAGACGGGCCAGAGCCTCATGCCGGACACCCCAGAACCACCTGCTGGACAGACCGGAAACACCTGCCGGACACGCCGGAACCACATGTTCGACTCGCTGGAACCACATTCTGGACATGGCAAAATCACCTGCCGCCTATGCCAGAACCGCTTGGCGAACACTCCGGAATCACCTGTCAGGCATGCCGGAACCACCTCTCAGACCTGCCAGAACCACATGCCAATGACACCGGAAGCACCTGCCGAGCATGCCGGAAGCACCTGCTCGACTCGCCAGAACCACCTGTCGGACACGCCAAAATCACCTGCCGGCTACGCCACAGCCAGTTGGTGAACACTCCGGAGACACCTGCCGGGCTGGCTGGAGCCACCTGCCAGTCACGCCAACATCACCTGCCAGCTACGCCAGAACCACTTGGCGGAGACTCCAGAAACACCTGTTGGGCCAGCCGGAACCACCTCTCAGACGTGCCAGAACCATGTGCCTGAGATGCTGGAACCACACCCCGAACAGACCGAAACCACCTGCCAGACCCAACTGAACCACCTGCCGAGCACGCAGGAACAACCTGCTCGACTCGCCGGAACAACCTTCCGGGCGCAGCAGAAGCACCTGCCGAGTGCGCCGGAGCCACCTGCTCGCCTCGCCGGAACCACCTGCCGGGCGCAGCGGAAGCACCTGCCTGGCGCGCCGGAGCCACCTGCTCGGCTCGCCGGAACCACCTGCCGGGCCCTAACCCTAACCCTAACCCTAACCCTATCCCCAAACCCTAACCCTAACCCTAACCCCTAACCCTAAGCCTAACCCTAAACCCTAACCCAACCGTAACCCTAACCCTAACCCTACCCCTAACCCTAACCCCTAACCCCAAACCCTAAACCCTAACCCTAACCGTAACCCTAACCCTATCCCTAACCCTAACCTGACGGACAGGCTGGAACCAGCTGCTCAACTCGCCGGAACCACCTGCCAGACATGCCAGAACCACCTGCTGAGCACGCCGGAGCCACCTGCTGGACTCACCAGAACCACCTGCCTGACAGGCCAAAATCAACAGCTGGCTATGA
This sequence comes from Equus asinus, assembly GCF_041296235.1. NCBI lineage: Eukaryota > Metazoa > Chordata > Mammalia > Perissodactyla > Equidae > Equus > Equus asinus. The sequence continues at coordinate 42,413,244 of NC_091807.1, read as the reverse complement.
GAGAACCACCTGGCAGACAATCCGCAATAACCTGCCAGGCATGCAGGAACCACCTCTCAGACGTAAGAGAACCACGTGCCGGACACGCTGGAACCACGTCCTGGACAGACTGGAACCACCTGCCGGACATGCCTGGACCACCTGCCGAGCACGCCGGAACCACCTGCTCGACTCGCAGGACCCATGTGCCAGACACGCCAAAATGAACTGCCGGCTACACCAGAACCACTTACCGGACACTCCGGAATAACCTGCCCGGCATGCCAGAACCACCTCTCAGAAGTGCCAGAAGCACGTGCTGGACATGCCGGAACAACCTATCGGACAGAACGGAACAACCTGCCGGACACACCAAAATCACCTGCGGGCTACGCCAGAACCACTTGGAGGACTCTCCGGGAAAACCTGCCGGGCATGCTGGAACCACCTCTCAGACGTGCCTGAACCACGTGGCGGACACTCCGGAAACGCATGTCGGGCCGGCCGGAACCACCTCTCAGACGGGCCAGAGCCTCATGCCGGACACCCCAGAACCACCTGCTGGACAGACCGGAAACACCTGCCGGACACGCCGGAACCACATGTTCGACTCGCTGGAACCACATTCTGGACATGGCAAAATCACCTGCCGCCTATGCCAGAACCGCTTGGCGAACACTCCGGAATCACCTGTCAGGCATGCCGGAACCACCTCTCAGACCTGCCAGAACCACATGCCAATGACACCGGAAGCACCTGCCGAGCATGCCGGAAGCACCTGCTCGACTCGCCAGAACCACCTGTCGGACACGCCAAAATCACCTGCCGGCTACGCCACAGCCAGTTGGTGAACACTCCGGAGACACCTGCCGGGCTGGCTGGAGCCACCTGCCAGTCACGCCAACATCACCTGCCAGCTACGCCAGAACCACTTGGCGGAGACTCCAGAAACACCTGTTGGGCCAGCCGGAACCACCTCTCAGACGTGCCAGAACCATGTGCCTGAGATGCTGGAACCACACCCCGAACAGACCGAAACCACCTGCCAGACCCAACTGAACCACCTGCCGAGCACGCAGGAACAACCTGCTCGCCTCGCCGGAACCACCTGCCGGGCGCAGCGGAAGCACCTGCCGAGCGCGCCGGAGCCACCTGCTCGCCTCGCTGGAACCACCTGCCAGGCCCAGCGGAAGCACCTGCCGAGCGCGCCGGAGCCACCTGCTCGCCTCGCCGGAACCACCTGCCGGGCGCAGCGGAAGCACCTGCCGGGCGCGCCGGAGCCACCTGCTCGCCTCGCCGGAACCGCCTGCCGGGCCCAGCGGAAGCACTTGCCGAGCGCGCCGGAGCCACCTGCTCGGCTCGCCGGAACCACCTGCCGGGCCCTAACCCTAACCCTAACCCTAACCCTATCCCCAAACCCTAACCCTAACCCTAACCCCTAACCCTAAGCCTAACCCTAAACCCTAACCCAACCGTAACCCTAACCCTAACCCTACCCCTAACCCTAACCCCTAACCCCAAACCCTAAACCCTAACCCTAACCGTAACCCTAACCCTATCCCTAACCCTAACCTGACGGACAGGCTGGAACCAGCTGCTCAACTCGCCGGAACCACCTGCCAGACATGCCAGAACCACCTGCCGAGCACGCCGGAGCCACCTGCTGGACTCACCAGAACCACCTGCCTGACAGGCCAAAATCAACAGCTGGCTATGAGAGAACCACCTGGCAGACAATCCGAAATAACCTGCCAGGCATGCAGGCACCACCTCTCAGACGTAAGGGAACCACGTGCCGGACACGCTGGAACCACGTCCTGGACAGACTGGAACCACCTGCCGGACATGCCTGGACCACCTGCCGAGCACGCCGGAACCACCTGCTCGACTCGCAGGACCCATGTGCCAGACACGCCAAAATGAACTGCCGGCTACACCAGAACCACTTACCGGACACTCCGGAATAACCTGCCCGGCATGCCAGAACCACCTCTCAGAAGTGCCAGAAGCACGTGCTGGACATGCCGGAACAACCTATCGGACAGAACGGAACAACCTGCCGGACACACCAAAATCACCTGCGGGCTACGCCAGAACCACTTGGAGGACTCTCCGGGAAAACCTGCCGGGCATGCTGGAACCACCTCTCAGACGTGCCTGAACCACGTGGCGGACACTCCGGAAACGCATGTCGGGCCGGCCGGAACCACCTCTCAGACGTGCCAGAACCTCATGCCGGACACCCCAGAACCACCTGCTGGACAGACCGGAAACACCTGCCGGACACGCCGGAACCACATGTTCGACTCGCTGGAACCACATTCTGGACATGGCAAAATCACCTGCCGCCTATGCCAGAACCGCTTGGCGAACACTCCGGAATCACCTGTCAGGCATGCCGGAACCACCTCTCAGACCTGCCAGAACCACATGCCAATGACACCGGAAGCACCTGCCGAGCATGCCGGAAGCACCTGCTCGACTCGCCAGAACCACCTGTCGGACACGCCAAAATCACCTGCCGTCTATGCCACAGCCAGTTGGTGAACACTCCGGAAACACCTGCCGGGCTGGCTGGAACCACCTGCCAGTCACGCCAACATCACCTGCCAGCTACGCCAGAACCACTTGGCGGAGACTCCAGAAACACCTGTTGGGCCAGCCGGAACCACCTCTCAGACGTGCCAGAACCATGTGCCTGAGATGCTGGAACCACACCCCGAACAGACCGAAACCACCTGACAGACCCAACTGAACCACCTGCCGAGCACGCAGGAACAACCTGCTCGCCTCGTCGGAACAACCTGCCGGGCGCAGCGGAAGCACCTGCCGAGCGCGCCGGAGCCACCTGCTCGCCTCGCCGGAACCACCTGCCAGGCCCAGCGGAAGCACCTGCCGGGCGCGCCGGAGCCACCTGCTCGCCTCACCGGAACCACCTGCCGGGCGCAGCGGAAGCACCTGCCGAACGCGCCGGAGCCACCTGCTCGCCTCGCCGGAACCACCTGCCGGGCCCAGCGGAAGAACCTGCCGAGCGCACCGCAGCCACCTGCTCGCCTCTCCGGAACCACCAGCCGGGCGCAGCGGAAGCACCTACCGAGCACGCCGGAGCCACCTGCTCGCCTCGCCGGAACCACCTGCCGGGCGCAGCGGAAGCACCTGCCAAGCGCGCCGGAGCCACCTGCTCGCCTCGCCGGAACCACCTGCCGGGCGCAGCGGAAGCACCTGCCGGGCACGCCGGAGCCACCTGCTCGGCTCGCCGGAACCACGTGCCGGGCCCTAACCCTAACCCTAACCCTAACCCTATCCCCAAACCCTAACCCTAACCCTAACCCCTAACCCTAAGCCTAACCCTAAACCCTAACCCAACCGTAATCCTAACCCTAAGCCTACCCCTAACCCTAACCCCTAACCCCAAACCCTAAACCCTAACCCTAACCGTAACCCTAACCCTATCCCTAACCCTAACCTGACGGACAGGCTGGAACCAGCTGCTCAACTCGCCGGAACCACCTGCCAGACATGCCAGAACCACCTGCCGAGCACGCCGGAGCCACCTGCTGGACTCACCAGAACCACCTGCCTGACAGGCCAAAATCAACAGCTGGCTATGAGAGAACCACCTGGCAGACAATCCGAAATAACCTGCCAGGCATGCAGGCACCACCTCTCAGACGTAAGGGAACCACGTGCCGGACACGCTGGAACCACGTCCTGGACAGACTGGAACCACCTGCCGGACATGCCTGGACCACCTGCCGAGCACGCCGGAACCACCTGCTCGACTCGCAGGACCCATGTGCCAGACACGCCAAAATGAACTGCCGGCTACACCAGAACCACTTACCGGACACTCCGGAATAACCTGCCCGGCATGCCAGAACCACCTCTCAGAAGTGCCAGAAGCACGTGCTGGACATGCCGGAACAACCTATCGGACAGAACGGAACAACCTGCCGGACACACCAAAATCACCTGCGGGCTACGCCAGAACCACTTGGAGGACTCTCCGGGAAAACCTGCCGGGCATGCTGGAACCACCTCTCAGACGTGCCTGAACCACGTGGCGGACACTCCGGAAACGCATGTCGGGCCGGCCGGAACCACCTCTCAGACGGGCCAGAGCCTCATGCCGGACACCCCAGAACCACCTGCTGGACAGACCGGAAACACCTGCCGGACACGCCGGAACCACATGTTCGACTCGCTGGAACCACATTCTGGACATGGCAAAATCACCTGCCGCCTATGCCAGAACCGCTTGGCGAACACTCCGGAATCACCTGTCAGGCATGCCGGAACCACCTCTCAGACCTGCCAGAACCACATGCCAATGACACCGGAAGCACCTGCCGAGCATGCCGGAAGCACCTGCTCGACTCGCCAGAACCACCTGTCGGACACGCCAAAATCACCTGCCGGCTACGCCACAGCCAGTTGGTGAACACTCCGGAGACACCTGCCGGGCTGGCTGGAGCCACCTGCCAGTCACGCCAACATCACCAGCCAGCTACGCCAGAACCACTTGGCGGAGACTCCAGAAACACCTGTTGGGCCAGCCGGAACCACCTCTCAGACGTGCCAGAACCATGTGCCTGAGATGCTGGAACCACACCCCGAACAGACCGAAACCACCTGCCAGACCCAACTGAACCACCTGCCGAGCACGCAGGAACAACCTGCTCGCCTCGCCGGAACCACCTGCCGGGCGCAGCGGAAGCACCTGCCGAGCGCGCCGGAGCCACCTGCTCGCCTCGCTGGAACCACCTGCCAGGCCCAGCGGAAGCACCTGCCGAGCGCGCCGGAGCCACCTGCTCGCCTCGCCGGAACCACCTGCCGGGCGCAGCGGAAGCACCTGCCGGGCGCGCCGGAGCCACCTGCTCGCCTCGCCGGAACCGCCTGCCGGGCCCAGCGGAAGCACTTGCCGAGCGCGCCGGAGCCACCTGCTCGGCTCGCCGGAACCACCTGCCGGGCCCTAACCCTAACCCTAACCCTAACCCTATCCCCAAACCCTAACCCTAACCCTAACCCCTAACCCTAAGCCTAACCCTAAACCCTAACCCAACCGTAACCCTAACCCTAACCCTACCCCTAACCCTAACCCCTAACCCCAAACCCTAAACCCTAACCCTAACCGTAACCCTAACCCTATCCCTAACCCTAACCTGACGGACAGGCTGGAACCAGCTGCTCAACTCGCCGGAACCACCTGCCAGACATGCCAGAACCACCTGCCGAGCACGCCGGAGCCACCTGCTGGACTCACCAGAACCACCTGCCTGACAGGCCAAAATCAACAGCTGGCTATGAGAGAACCACCTGGCAGACAATCCGAAATAACCTGCCAGGCATGCAGGCACCACCTCTCAGACGTAAGGGAACCACGTGCCGGACACGCTGGAACCACGTCCTGGACAGACTGGAACCACCTGCCGGACATGCCTGGACCACCTGCCGAGCACGCCGGAACCACCTGCTCGACTCGCAGGACCCATGTGCCAGACACGCCAAAATGAACTGCCGGCTACACCAGAACCACTTACCGGACACTCCGGAATAACCTGCCCGGCATGCCAGAACCACCTCTCAGAAGTGCCAGAAGCACGTGCTGGACATGCCGGAACAACCTATCGGACAGAACGGAACAACCTGCCGGACACACCAAAATCACCTGCGGGCTACGCCAGAACCACTTGGAGGACTCTCCGGGAAAACCTGCCGGGCATGCTGGAACCACCTCTCAGACGTGCCTGAACCACGTGGCGGACACTCCGGAAACGCATGTCGGGCCGGCCGGAACCACCTCTCAGACGTGCCAGAACCTCATGCCGGACACCCCAGAACCACCTGCTGGACAGACCGGAAACACCTGCCGGACACGCCGGAACCACATGTTCGACTCGCTGGAACCACATTCTGGACATGGCAAAATCACCTGCCGCCTATGCCAGAACCGCTTGGCGAACACTCCGGAATCACCTGTCAGGCATGCCGGAACCACCTCTCAGACCTGCCAGAACCACATGCCAATGACACCGGAAGCACCTGCCGAGCATGCCGGAAGCACCTGCTCGACTCGCCAGAACCACCTGTCGGACACGCCAAAATCACCTGCCGTCTATGCCACAGCCAGTTGGTGAACACTCCGGAAACACCTGCCGGGCTGGCTGGAACCACCTGCCAGTCACGCCAACATCACCTGCCAGCTACGCCAGAACCACTTGGCGGAGACTCCAGAAACACCTGTTGGGCCAGCCGGAACCACCTCTCAGACGTGCCAGAACCATGTGCCTGAGATGCTGGAACCACACCCCGAACAGACCGAAACCACCTGACAGACCCAACTGAACCACCTGCCGAGCACGCAGGAACAACCTGCTCGCCTCGTCGGAACAACCTGCCGGGCGCAGCGGAAGCACCTGCCGAGCGCGCCGGAGCCACCTGCTCGCCTCGCCGGAACCACCTGCCAGGCCCAGCGGAAGCACCTGCCGGGCGCGCCGGAGCCACCTGCTCGCCTCACCGGAACCACCTGCCGGGCGCAGCGGAAGCACCTGCCGAACGCGCCGGAGCCACCTGCTCGCCTCGCCGGAACCACCTGCCGGGCCCAGCGGAAGAACCTGCCGAGCGCACCGCAGCCACCTGCTCGCCTCTCCGGAACCACCAGCCGGGCGCAGCGGAAGCACCTACCGAGCACGCCGGAGCCACCTGCTCGCCTCGCCGGAACCACCTGCCGGGCGCAGCGGAAGCACCTGCCAAGCGCGCCGGAGCCACCTGCTCGCCTCGCCGGAACCACCTGCCGGGCGCAGCGGAAGCACCTGCCGGGCACGCCGGAGCCACCTGCTCGGCTCGCCGGAACCACGTGCCGGGCCCTAACCCTAACCCTAACCCTAACCCTATCCCCAAACCCTAACCCTAACCCTAACCCCTAACCCTAAGCCTAACCCTAAACCCTAACCCAACCGTAATCCTAACCCTAAGCCTACCCCTAACCCTAACCCCTAACCCCAAACCCTAAACCCTAACCCTAACCGTAACCCTAACCCTATCCCTAACCCTAACCTGACGGACAGGCTGGAACCAGCTGCTCAACTCGCCGGAACCACCTGCCAGACATGCCAGAACCACCTGCCGAGCACGCCGGAGCCACCTGCTGGACTCACCAGAACCACCTGCCTGACAGGCCAAAATCAACAGCTGGCTATGAGAGAACCACCTGGCAGACAATCCGAAATAACCTGCCAGGCATGCAGGCACCACCTCTCAGACGTAAGGGAACCACGTGCCGGACACGCTGGAACCACGTCCTGGACAGACTGGAACCACCTGCCGGACATGCCTGGACCACCTGCCGAGCACGCCGGAACCACCTGCTCGACTCGCAGGACCCATGTGCCAGACACGCCAAAATGAACTGCCGGCTACACCAGAACCACTTACCGGACACTCCGGAATAACCTGCCCGGCATGCCAGAACCACCTCTCAGAAGTGCCAGAAGCACGTGCTGGACATGCCGGAACAACCTATCGGACAGAACGGAACAACCTGCCGGACACACCAAAATCACCTGCGGGCTACGCCAGAACCACTTGGAGGACTCTCCGGGAAAACCTGCCGGGCATGCTGGAACCACCTCTCAGACGTGCCTGAACCACGTGGCGGACACTCCGGAAACGCATGTCGGGCCGGCCGGAACCACCTCTCAGACGTGCCAGAACCTCATGCCGGACACCCCAGAACCACCTGCTGGACAGACCGGAAACACCTGCCGGACACGCCGGAACCACATGTTCGACTCGCTGGAACCACATTCTGGACATGGCAAAATCACCTGCCGCCTATGCCAGAACCGCTTGGCGAACACTCCGGAATCACCTGTCAGGCATGCCGGAACCACCTCTCAGACATGCCAGAACCACATGCCAATGACACCGGAAGCACCTGCCGAGCATGAGGGAAGCACCTGCTCGACTCGCCAGAACCACTTGTCGGACACGCCAAAATCACCTGCCGGCTACGCCACAGCCAGTTGGTGAACACTCCGGACACACCTGCCGGGCTGGCTGGAGCCACCTGCCAGTCACGCCAACATCACCTGCCAGCTACGCCAGAACCACTTGGCGGAGACTCCAGAAACAAGTGTTGGGCCAGCCGGAACCACCTCTCAGACGTGCCAAAACCATGTGCCTGAGATGCTGGAACCACACCCCGAACAGACCGAAACCACCTGCCAGACCCAACTGAACCACCTGCCGAGCACGCAGGAACAACCTGCTCGACTCGCCGGAACAACCTTCCGGGCGCAGCGGAAGCACCTGCCGAGTGCGCCGGAGCCACCTGCTCGCCTCGCCGGAACCACCTGCCGGGCGCAGCGGAAGCACCTGCCTGGCGCGCCGGAGCCACCTGCTCGGCTCGCCGGAACCACCTGCCGGGCCCTAACCCTAACCCTAACCCTAACCCTATCCCCAAACCCTAACCCTAACCCTAACCCCTAACCCTAAGCCTAACCCTAAACCCTAACCCAACCGTAACCCTAACCCTAACCCTACCCCTAACCCTAACCCCTAACCCCAAACCCTAAACCCTAACCCTAACCGTAACCCTAACCCTATCCCTAACCCTAACCTGACGGACAGGCTGGAACCAGCTGCTCAACTCGCCGGAACCACCTGCCAGACATGCCAGAACCACCTGCCGAGCACGCCGGAGCCACCTGCTGGACTCACCAGAACCACCTGCCTGACAGGCCAAAATCAACAGCTGGCTATGAGAGAACCACCTGGCAGACAATCCGCAATAACCTGCCAGGCATGCAGGAACCACCTCTCAGACGTAAGAGAACCACGTGCCGGACACGCTGGAACCACGTCCTGGACAGACTGGAACCACCTGCCGGACATGCCTGGACCACCTGCCGAGCACGCCGGAACCACCTGCTCGACTCGCAGGACCCATGTGCCAGACACGCCAAAATGAACTGCCGGCTACACCAGAACCACTTACCGGACACTCCGGAATAACCTGCCCGGCATGCCAGAACCACCTCTCAGAAGTGCCAGAAGCACGTGCTGGACATGCCGGAACAACCTATCGGACAGAACGGAACAACCTGCCGGACACACCAAAATCACCTGCGGGCTACGCCAGAACCACTTGGAGGACTCTCCGGGAAAACCTGCCGGGCATGCTGGAACCACCTCTCAGACGTGCCTGAACCACGTGGCGGACACTCCGGAAACACATGTCGGGCCGGCCGGAACCACCTCTCAGACGTGCCAGAACCTCATGCCGGACACCCCAGAACCACCTGCTGGACAGACCGGAAACACCTGCCGGACACGCCGGAACCACATGTTCGACTCGCTGGAACCACATTCTGGACATGGCAAAATCACCTGCCGCCTATGCCAGAACCGCTTGGCGAACACTCCGGAATCACCTGTCAGGCATGCCGGAACCACCTCTCAGACATGCCAGAACCACATGCCAATGACACCGGAAGCACCTGCCGAGCATGAGGGAAGCACCTGCTCGACTCGCCAGAACCACTTGTCGGACACGCCAAAATCACCTGCCGGCTACGCCACAGCCAGTTGGTGAACACTCCGGAAACACCTGCCGGGCTGGCTGGAGCCACCTGCCAGTCACGCCAACATCACCTGCCAGCTACGCCAGAACCACTTGGCGGAGACTCCAGAAACAAGTGTTGGGCCAGCCGGAACCACCTCTCAGACGTGCCAAAACCATGTGCCTGAGATGCTGGAACCACACCCCGAACAGACCGAAACCACCTGCCAGACCCAACTGAACCACCTGCCGAGCACGCAGGAACAACCTGCTCGACTCGCCGGAACAACCTTCCGGGCGCAGCGGAAGCACCTGCCGAGTGCGCCGGAGCCACCTGCTCGCCTCGCCGGAACCACCTGCCGGGCGCAGCGGAAGCACCTGCCTGGCGCGCCGGAGCCACCTGCTCGGCTCGCCGGAACCACCTGCCGGGCCCTAACCCTAACCCTAACCCTAACCCTATCCCCAAACCCTAACCCTAACCCTAACCCCTAACCCTAAGCCTAACCCTAAACCCTAACCCAACCGTAACCCTAACCCTAACCCTACCCCTAACCCTAACCCCTAACCCCAAACCCTAAACCCTAACCCTAACCGTAACCCTAACCCTATCCCTAACCCTAACCTGACGGACAGGCTGGAACCAGCTGCTCAACTCGCCGGAACCACCTGCCAGACATGCCAGAACCACCTGCCGAGCACGCCGGAGCCACCTGCTGGACTCACCAGAACCACCTGCCTGACAGGCCAAAATCAACAGCTGGCTATGAGAGAACCACCTGGCAGACAATCCGCAATAACCTGCCAGGCATGCAGGAACCACCTCTCAGACGTAAGAGAACCACGTGCCGGACACGCTGGAACCACGTCCTGGACAGACTGGAACCACCTGCCGGACATGCCTGGACCACCTGCCGAGCACGCCGGAACCACCTGCTCGACTCGCAGGACCCATGCGCCAGACACGCCAAAATGAACTGCCGGCTACACCAGAACCACTTACCGGACACTCCGGAATAACCTGCCCGGCATGCCAGAACCACCTCTCAGAAGTGCCAGAAGCACGTGCTGGACATGCCGGAACAACCTATCGGACAGAACGGAACAACCTGCCGGACACACCAAAATCACCTGCGGGCTACGCCAGAACCACTTGGAGGACTCTCCGGGAAAACCTGCCGGGCATGCTGGAACCACCTCTCAGACGTGCCTGAACCACGTGGCGGACACTCCGGAAACGCATGTCGGGCCGGCCGGAACCACCTCTCAGACGTGCCAGAACCTCATGCCGGACACCCCAGAACCACCTGCTGGACAGACCGGAAACACCTGCCGGACACGCCGGAACCACATGTTCGACTCGCTGGAACCACATTCTGGACATGGCAAAATCACCTGCCGCCTATGCCAGAACCGCTTGGCGAACACTCCGGAATCACCTGTCAGGCATGCCGGAACCACCTCTCAGACCTGCCAGAACCACATGCCAATGACACCGGAAGCACCTGCCGAGCATGCCGGAAGCACCTGCTCGACTCGCCAGAACCACCTGTCGGACACGCCAAAATCACCTGCCGTCTATGCCACAGCCAGTTGGTGAACACTCCGGAAACACCTGCCGGGCTGGCTGGAACCACCTGCCAGTCACGCCAACATCACCTGCCAGCTACGCCAGAACCACTTGGCGGAGACTCCAGAAACACCTGTTGGGCCAGCCGGAACCACCTCTCAGACGTGCCAGAACCATGTGCCTGAGATGCTGGAACCACACCCCGAACAGACCGAAACCACCTGACAGACCCAACTGAACCACCTGCCGAGCACGCAGGAACAACCTGCTCGCCTCGTCGGAACAACCTGCCGGGCGCAGCGGAAGCACCTGCCGAGCGCGCCGGAGCCACCTGCTCGCCTCGCCGGAACCACCTGCCAGGCCCAGCGGAAGCACCTGCCGGGCGCGCCGGAGCCACCTGCTCGCCTCACCGGAACCACCTGCCGGGCGCAGCGGAAGCACCTGCCGAACGCGCCGGAGCCACCTGCTCGCCTCGCCGGAACCACCTGCCGGGCCCAGCGGAAGAACCTGCCGAGCGCACCGCAGCCACCTGCTCGCCTCTCCGGAACCACCAGCCGGGCGCAGCGGAAGCACCTACCGAGCACGCCGGAGCCACCTGCTCGCCTCGCCGGAACCACCTGCCGGGCGCAGCGGAAGCACCTGCCAAGCGCGCCGGAGCCACCTGCTCGCCTCGCCGGAACCACCTGCCGGGCGCAGCGGAAGCACCTGCCGGGCACGCCGGAGCCACCTGCTCGGCTCGCCGGAACCACCTGCCGGGCCCTAACCCTAACCCTAACCCTAACCCTATCCCCAAACCCTAACCCTAACCCTAACCCCTAACCCTAAGCCTAACCCTAAACCCTAACCCAACCGTAATCCTAACCCTAAGCCTACCCCTAACCCTAAGCCCTAACCCCAAACCCTAAACCCTAACCCTAACCGTAACCCTAACCCTATCCCTAACCCTAACCTGACGGACAGGCTGGAACCAGCTGCTCAACTCGCCGGAACCACCTGCCAGACATGCCAGAACCACCTGCCGAGCACGCCGGAGCCACCTGCTGGACTCACCAGAACCACCTGCCTGACAGGCCAAAATCAACAGCTGGCTATGAGAGAACCACCTGGCAGACAATCCGAAATAACCTGCCAGGCATGCAGGCACCACCTCTCAGACGTAAGGGAACCACGTGCCGGACACGCTGGAACCACGTCCTGGACAGACTGGAACCACCTGCCGGACATGCCTGGACCACCTGCCGAGCACGCCGGAACCACCTGCTCGACTCGCAGGACCCATGTGCCAGACACGCCAAAATGAACTGCCGGCTACACCAGAACCACTTACCGGACACTCCGGAATAACCTGCCCGGCATGCCAGAACCACCTCTCAGAAGTGCCAGAAGCACGTGCTGGACATGCCGGAACAACCTATCGGACAGAACGGAACAACCTGCCGGACACACCAAAATCACCTGCGGGCTACGCCAGAACCACTTGGAGGACTCTCCGGGAAAACCTGCCGGGCATGCTGGAACCACCTCTCAGACGTGCCTGAACCACGTGGCGGACACTCCGGAAACGCATGTCGGGCCGGCCGGAACCACCTCTCAGACGTGCCAGAACCTCATGCCGGACACCCCAGAACCACCTGCTGGACAGACCGGAAACACCTTCCGGACACGCCGGAACCACATGTTCGACTCGCTGGAACCACATTCTGGACATGGCAAAATCACCTGCCGCCTATGCCAGAACCGCTTGGCGAACACTCCGGAATCACCTGTCAGGCATGCCGGAACCACCTCTCAGACCTGCCAGAACCACATGCCAATGACACCGGAAGCACCTGCCGAGCATGCCGGAAGCACCTGCTCGACTCGCCAGAACCACCTGTCGGACACGCCAAAATCACCTGCCGTCTATGCCACAGCCAGTTGGTGAACACTCCGGAAACACCTGCCGGGCTGGCTGGAACCACCTGCCAGTCACGCCAACATCACCTGCCAGCTACGCCAGAACCACTTGGCGGAGACTCCAGAAACACCTGTTGGGCCAGCCGGAACCACCTCTCAGACGTGCCAGAACCATGTGCCTGAGATGCTGGAACCACACCCCGAACAGACCGAAACCACCTGACAGACCCAACTGAACCACCTGCCGAGCACGCAGGAACAACCTGCTCGCCTCGTCGGAACAACCTGCCGGGCGCAGCGGAAGCACGTGCCGAGCGCGCCGGAGCCACCTGCTCGCCTCGCCGGAACCACCTGCCAGGCCCAGCGGAAGCACCTGCCGGGCGCGCCGGAGCCACCTGCTCGCCTCACCGGAACCACCTGCCGGGCGCAGCGGAAGCACCTGCCGAACGCGCCGGAGCCACATGCTCGCCTCGCCGGAACCACCTGCCGGGCCCAGCGGAAGAACCTGCCGAGCGCACCGCAGCCACCTGCTCGCCTCTCCGGAACCACCAGCCGGGCGCAGCGGAAGCACCTACCGAGCACGCCGGAGCCACCTGCTCGCCTCGCCGGAACCACCTGCCGGGCGCAGCGGAAGCACCTGCCAAGCGCGCCGGAGCCACCTGCTCGCCTCGCCGGAACCACCTGCCGGGCGCAGCGGAAGCACCTGCCGGGCACGCCGGAGCCACCTGCTCGGCTCGCCGGAACCACCTGCCGGGCCCTAACCCTAACCCTAACCCTAACCCTATCCCCTAACCCTAACCCTAACCCCTAACCCTAAGCCTAACCCTAAACCCTAACCCAACCGTAATCCTAACCCTAAGCCTACCCCTAACCCTAACCCCTAACCCCAAACCCTAAACCCTAACCCTAACCGTAACCCTAACCCTATCCCTAACCCTAACCTGACGGACAGGCTGGAACCAGCTGCTCAACTCGCCGGAACCACCTGCCAGACATGCCAGAACCACCTGCCGAGCACGCCGGAGCCACCTGCTGGACTCACCAGAAACACCTGCCTGACAGTCCAAAATCAACAGCTGGCTATGAGAGAACCACCTGGCAGACAATCCGCAATAACCTGCCAGGCATGCAGGAACCACCTCTCAGACGTAAGAGAACCACGTGCCGGACACGCTGGAACCACGTCCTGGACAGACTGGAACCACCTGCCGGACATGCCTGGACCACCTGCCGAGCACGCCGGAACCACCTGCTCGACTCGCAGGACCCATGTGCCAGACACGCCAAAATGAACTGCCGGCTACACCAGAACCACTTACCGGACACTCCGGAATAACCTGCCCGGCATGCCAGAACCACCTCTCAGAAGTGCCAGAAGCACGTGCTGGACATGCCGGAACAACCTATCGGACAGAACGGAACAACCTGCCGGACACACCAAAATCACCTGCGGGCTACGCCAGAACCACTTGGAGGACTCTCCGGGAAAACCTGCCGGGCATGCTGGAACCACCTCTCAGACGTGCCTGAACCACGTGGCGGACACTCCGGAAACGCATGTCGGGCCGGCCGGAACCACCTCTCAGACGTGCCAGAACCTCATGCCGGACACCCCAGAACCACCTGCTGGACAGACCGGAAACACCTGCCGGACACGCCGGAACCACATGTTCGACTCGCTGGAACCACATTCTGGACATGGCAAAATCACCTGCCGCCTATGCCAGAACCGCTTGGCGAACACTCCGGAATCACCTGTCAGGCATGCCGGAACCACCTCTCAGACATGCCAGAACCACATGCCAATGACACCGGAAGCACCTGCCGAGCATGCCGGAAGCACCTGCTCGACTCGCCAGAACCACCTGTCGGACACGCCAAAATCACCTGCCGGCTACGCCACAGCCAGTTGGTGAACACTCCGGAAACACCTGCCGGGCTGGCTGGAACCACCTGCCAGTCACGCCAACATCACCTGCCAGCTACGCCAGAACCACTTGGCGGAGACTCCAGAAACACCTGTTGGGCCAGCCGGAACCACCTCTCAGACGTGCCAAAACCATGTGCCTGAGATGCTGGAACCACACCCCGAACAGACCGAAACCACCTGCCAGACCCAACTGAACCACCTGCCGAGCACGCAGGAACAACCTGCTCGACTCGCCGGAACAACCTGCCGGGCGCAGCGGAAGCACCTGCCGAGCGCGCCGGAGCCACCTGCTCGCCTCGCCGGAACCACATGCCGGGCGCAGCGGAAGCACCTGCCGGGCGCGCCGGAGCCACCTGCTCGGCTCGCCGGAACCACCTGCCGGGCCCTAACCCTAACCCTAACCCTAACCCTATCCCCAAACCCTAACCCTAACCCTAACCCCTAACCCTAAGCCTAACCCTAAACCCTAACCCAACCGTAACCCTAACCCTAACCCTACCCCTAACCCTAACCCCTAACCCCAAACCCTAAACCCTAACCCTAACCGTAACCCTAACCCTATCCCTAACCCTAACCTGACGGACAGGCTGGAACCAGCTGCTCAACTCGCCGGAACCACCTGCCAGACATGCCAGAACCACCTGCCGAGCACGCCGGAGCCACCTGCTGGACTCACCAGAACCACCTGCCTGACAGGCCAAAATCAACAGCTGGCTATGAGAGAACCACCTGGCAGACAATCCGAAATAACCTGCCAGGCATGCAGGCACCACCTCTCAGACGTAAGGGAACCACGTGCCGGACACGCTGGAACCACGTCCTGGACAGACTGGAACCACCTGCCGGACATGCCTGGACCACCTGCCGAGCACGCCGGAACCACCTGCTCGACTCGCAGGACCCATGTGCCAGACACGCCAAAATGAACTGCCGGCTACACCAGAACCACTTACCGGACACTCCGGAATAACCTGCCCGGCATGCCAGAACCACCTCTCAGAAGTGCCAGAAGCACGTGCTGGACATGCCGGAACAACCTATCGGACAGAACGGAACAACCTGCCGGACACACCAAAATCACCTGCGGGCTACGCCAGAACCACTTGGAGGACTCTCCGGGAAAACCTGCCGGGCATGCTGGAACCACCTCTCAGACGTGCCTGAACCACGTGGCGGACACTCCGGAAACGCATGTCGGGCCGGCCGGAACCACCTCTCAGACGGGCCAGAGCCTCATGCCGGACACCCCAGAACCACCTGCTGCACAGACCGGAAACACCTGCCGGACACGCCGGAACCACATGTTCGACTCGCTGGAACCACATTCTGGACATGGCAAAATCACCTGCCGCCTATGCCAGAACCGCTTGGCGAACACTCCGGAATCACCTGTCAGGCATGCCGGAACCACCTCTCAGACCTGCCAGAACCACATGCCAATGACACCGGAAGCACCTGCCGAGCATGCCGGAAGCACCTGCTCGACTCGCCAGAACCACCTGTCGGACACGCCAAAATCACCTGCCGGCTACGCCACAGCCAGTTGGTGAACACTCCGGAAACACCTGCCGGGCTGGCTGGAGCCACCTGCCAGTCACGCCAACATCACCTGCCAGCTACGCCAGAACCACTTGGCGGAGACTCCAGAAACACCTGTTGGGCCAGCCGGAACCACCTCTCAGACGTGCCAGAACCATGTGCCTGAGATGCTGGAACCACACCCCGAACAGACCGAAACCACCTGCCAGACCCAACTGAACCACCTGCCGAGCACGCAGGAACAACCTGCTCGCCTCGCCGGAACCACCTGCCGGGCGCAGCGGAAACACCTGCCGAGCGCGCCGGAGCCACCTGCTCGCCTCGCCGGAACCACCTTCCGGGCGCAGCGGAAGCACCTGCCGGGCGCGCCAGAGCCACCTGCTCGGCTCGCCGGAACCACCTGCCGGGCCCTAACCCTAACCCTAACCCTAACCCTATCCCCAAACCCTAACCCTAACCCTAACCCCTAACCCTAAGCCTAACCCTAAACCCTAACCCAACCGTAACCCTAACCCTAACCCTAACCCTAACCCTAACCCTAACCCTAACCCTAAACCCTAACCCAACCGTAACCCTAACCCTGACCCTGACCCTGACCCTGACCCTGACCCTGACCCAACCCTAACCCTAACCCTAACCCTAACCCTAACCCTAACCCTAACCCTAAACCCTAACCCTAACCCTAACCCTAACCCTAACCCTAAACCCTAACCCTAACCCTAACCCTAACCCCTAACCCCTAACCCTAACCCCTAACCCCTAACCCCTAACCCCTAACCCCTAACCCCTAACCCTAACCCTAACCCTAAACCCTAAACCCTAAACCCTAACCCTAACCCTAACCCTAACCCCTAACCCCTAACCCTAACCCTAACCCCTAACCCCTAACCCTAACCCCTAACCCTAACCCTAACCCCTAACCCCTAACCCCTAACCCTAACCCTAACCCCTAACCCCTAACCCTAACCCTAACCCTAACCCCTAACCCCTAACCCTAACCCTAACCCTAACCCTAACCCTAACCCCTAACCCCTAACCCTAACCCTAACCCTAACCCCTAACCCTAACCCCTAACCCTAACCCTAACCCTAACCCTAACCCCTAACCCTAACCCCTAACCCTAACCCTAACCCTAACCCCTAACCCTAACCCCTAACCCTAACCCTAACCCTAACCCCTAACCCTAACCCTAACCCTAACCCTAACCCCTAACCCTAACCCCTAACCCCTAACCCTAACCCTAACCCTAACCCTAACCCCTAACCCCTAACCCTAACCCTAACCCTAACCCTAACCCCTAACCCTAACCCTAACCCTAACCCCTAACCCCTAACCCTGACCCTGACCCTGACCCTGACCCTGACCCCGACCCCGACCCCGACCCCGACCCCGACCCCGACCCCGACCCTGACCCCGACCCTGACCCTAGCCCTGACCCTGACCCTGACCCTGACCCTGACCCCGACCCTAACCCTAGCCCTGACCCTGACCCTGACCCTAACCCTGACCCTGACCCTCTAACCCTAACACTCTAACCCTAACCCTGACCCTGACCCTGACCCTGACCCTGACCCTAACCCTGACCCTAACCCTCTAACCCTAACCCTAACCCTAACCCTAACCCTAGAATACAGAAAGAACTCTCAAAAGTCAAGAGTAAGTAAAACAAATCATCCACTTAAAAAACAGGCAAAAGATGTGAACAGACAGTTCACTGAAGAGGTGGACAGATGGCAAGTCAACACAAGAACAGATGTCCCACATCATTGGCCACCAGGGAAATGCAAACTAAAACCACAGTGAGATATCACTACATACCTACATGAGAATGGCTAAAATTTTTTAAAGTGAGTGAAATAAGCCAGACAGAGAAAGATAAATACTGCATGGCATCACTTATACACGAAATCTTTGAAAAAGTCAGACTCATAGAAACAGAGAACAGAAAAGTGGTTGTCAAGGTCGGGCGCAGGGTGGGAATAGGGAGAGATCGGTTAAAGGGTACAAACTTTCAGCTATAAGATCAGCGAGGTCTAAGGATCTAATGTATAACATGGGGGCTAAATAACACTGTATTCTATCATGAAAATTTGCTAAGAGAGTAGAACTCAAGTGTTAAAAAAAAAAAAAGCAGTGACGAAACCAGATGCTGGTAAGGATGAGTGCAGTGACCAGAATGGAAGCGATGCAGCCTGGGCTGCAAAATGGAGCACTAGGGCAGTGAGTGGCCCATGTAAATGGAGGCTTGGTACCTTATTTACGTGGTATTCAGGAAAGGAATTCACTGCAACAAGAAGAAGATGGAAAGGCATCCAGAATGGGAGGCATAGAAGACTCAACACAAGAATCCATGCATATGCACAAAACCAAAGAGAACAACACGGGATTGCTGTCGATTCCCTCGTGCTTCCCTCGCACACACCTGCACACACACTACTCCAGAGCACACACTGCGGGCTCTGCTCAGGCACCAGGAACGCAACTGAATGAAAGATAATATAGCCATCCTCAAGGGCATCGCAGTCCGACAAGGGAGACGTTCAAGTAAATAAACATCTATAAAGCAGACGTGCAGGGAAAAAACACCCAACAGGACATCTGCCCAAATTTCAACAGCAGTTATCCCTGGCTGGTGAGATTCATGTGATTTTAACTTTCCTATTTATACATATCTGGATTTTCCAGATGTTATACAACGAACACATATGATTCACATTCAGGAAATAAATGTTACTTTTAAAAAATTATACAGAAGTCAAATTATAATGTACACCTGAAACTTATATAATGTTATAAACTAATGTTACCCCAACAAAAAAATGGTTTAAGTCAGTATAACAAGAGCTATATGGAGGAATGTGCTGAGGCCCAAGGGAGGTAGAGGGAGAGCGTGTCTAACTTCTGAAATTTGAGAGAAAGCTCACAAAAAATCTGAGTAGCATTTTGAAGAATGAATGAAAATTCATAGGTCAAACAAAGGTGAGGACAGAACACTCTGTGAGAAGGAAGACCACATCGAGAGATAGGGAGGCATGTGGAATCTGGGAACTGTGTGTTTAAACAGGGAGCAGAATATAAATAAGGAAAGGAGGACAAAAGGGCCTCTGAAGAGACAGGCATGGGTGATCACAAAGGCTCAGAAGTGTGGTAAGAAGTCCCTTGCCAACTCTACCCAAATCATGAAGACCAATGGAAGGATTTCAAGCAAGAGGGTAGCATGAAAATCATTTTGTTTTAGAAATATGACCCCTCAGACATGAAAAAATGAATCAATAAGAGAGCAGTGGTTCTGAAGATGGATAGACTAACTGGCCAGGAGTCCAGGGCAGGGTTTTTGACTCATTAAAAAGGATTCCATTCTGGCTGGTTGAAGCAGAAAGGGGATTGATTAAAAGATACTAGGAAGCTCACGGGATCTCTGGAGGACAGAGGGCCAGCCTCTGGGACTAGGCAGCCAGGAACACTGCCCAGCACACCAGGGGCTGTGCTCGAATGTGACACCACAGCTCCTGCTGCCTCCCACTGACAATGTCTAGAGTCCAGGACCCCCTCCAATGAGTACCAGGAACCAGGCAGCTCACCTCCTTGGCTGGCCAATGAGCAGCTTCCCTTGCTCAGTGACACCTACTCACATCATGCCCTCTGAGCCCAAGGCCTGTAGACACATCTGGTGGGCTGTACTGCCATGTGCCTGAGCTAGTGCCCAGGGAGTCTGGAAAGGGAGTCTGATCTCTAACTTGGAACGGGGGGGACTTACAGTGTGGAAAATTAGCACAGTGTAGGAAGGGTATCCATAGGTCGGGGGATGCCACAAGAAACAAACGTCCATCTAGTGCCAGGTGAAAAGTCACCAATGCCCTGAATGAAGGCCGTGCTGCTGAGGTTGGGGCTGAGGGAACAGAATGGAGGCTCCAAGCAGTGGAGTCACGGGGACTTGGCACCTCATGAGATGGCAGGAGCATGTAGGAAGGAGCAGCTAGGTGACTCCCGAATGAACAAATCAAGAGCACCACTCATATCTGGAAAGAGAAGCATGGGTAAAAGTTCCTGAACATGCTTCTGGAAGCAGATGGTTCTTGTCTGGATGAATGGCCTGGTGTGAATGCCCTGCTGACACTTACGTGCTCCCAAATATGGAGCTGGTTCAGGAAACACCAGCCACTGTAAACAGCACCTCCTCAGTCACCCAAGGTGGGGTTGGAGGCAAGTTTCTGAATAAATTTGTGCTCTTTGTGTTTTGATGGACATAAGTTTAAAATATACACACTTCTCTGCCTTGGTGATGAAAGTATTCCTATAAGTTGGATCTAATTTACTTTCGTCAATGAGTAGAGCTGATCCTTACAAACACCAGGGATTTTGCTGAGCTGTGACTGCTGGATTCTGGAAGGCTGGCTCACTCTCTTAAGGAGAGAATATTCGCCTTTCATTGTTCATGGTTCCACTGTGATTTTTTTTTTAAGATTTTATTTTCCTTTTTATCCCCAAAACCCCCTGGCACATAGCTGTACATTTTTAGTTGTGGGTCCTTCTAGTTGTGGCATATGGGATGCTGCCTCAGCGTGGCTTGATGAGTGGTGCCACGTCCGCGCCCAGGATCCGGACCAGTGAAACTCTGGGCCTCCAAAGCAGAGCGTGAACTTAACCACTTGGCCATGGGGCTGGCCCCCTATTCCATCATTCTTATTTGGGGAGCTCCATGACAACCATCAAGTTCACTGATTCACAAGGACTCACCAGACTCAGTTGCAGATTATACTCAGGAGGAAGGTCTGTTACAGCAAAGGGATGCAGAGCAGGGGCAGTGGGAAGAAGAGATGCATCCAGTAGAGTCCAGAGAGACCAGGCACAAACTTCTAAGCTCTTCCCTCTCCAGGGATACTCGAGACATGCTTTCTCTCTGACAACAAACTACAGAAACATATGTGAAGTACCCCTCTCCAAGGAAATCCATTTGAGTCTCAGGTCCATGGATTTTATGGAAGCCTGGTAGCGTAGGCACATCCTGCTACAACCAGCATGACAACCAAAACTCAGGATCCCAACAATGAAATCAAGTACACATCCTCAATCTTGATGTTTGTGCAAAGCATTCCTGACAAGCTGACGTGGCAAGGCCCACTGCTCCAGATACACGAAACAGAATCATCAACTGTTGTTTTTCCAAGTCCACATTCCCAGGAACTGAGCCAATTATGATTCCAGGCTCCCATGGAGACACGAAAGACTGAGCGACCAGACCTGCTGGGTTAACCCCTCCCTCACAATCTACAGCCAACCCCTGGCCAAGGCATTTCTACAACAAGGTGGTAATAATTATTTGGTCATTCTGATTTTCTTCCTTCCTTTTTTTTTTTTTTTTTTTTTTTTGGGTAATCTTCCTTTTCTCTCTGGAAATTCACAGAACTTTCTCCTTATCTTGGGTGCCATTGAATACCACCATATTATTCAAAATATTTTGTTCTTTTCTTACCTGCTGTTTGCCCCATCTGTGAAGATTTTTATTTGAAGGACGGTATTTTTATATCTGCTATTTCCACTTGGTTTTTCTTCACAACTTCTGTGTTTGTTTCACGTTACTGTTCCTTATCTCCTCACAGATGTGATGATGCTTAGAGTCGGAGCTGCCTGTGGCTTCACTGGCTTTCTCTACATGGTTTGGCCTCCAGGTATTCAGGCACTTTCCTCCCCAGCTGCTGGGGGAGTGGCGGCCTTGGCTGCTCTAGCTCATGACTCCATTGGTGAATGTCTTAATCTCCTCTGGCAGCCATAACAAAATACCACATATGGGGTGGCTTAAACAGCACACATTTATTTCCCACAGTTCTGGAGGCTGGAGGGCTGAGGTCAGGGTGCCAGAACAGTTGGGCTCTGGTGAGGGGTCTCTTCCTGGCTGGCACATGGCAGCCTTCTTGCTGTGTCCTCGCATGGCACTGGGTCGGGGAGGGCAAGCTCTCTGGTGTCTCAACTTATAATGGCACTACCGCCACCAAGGGCCCCACTCTCAAGTCTTCATCTAAACTTAATTGCTCCCTAAAGGACCCATCTCCAAATACCATCACGTGGGGGTTAGGGCTGCAGTAGAGCACAGAGTGCCTCTGGGCACAGCCTAGACTAGGCCTCTGTGAATCTCCCCTGAACCCTACTCCTTTCCACGAATCCTCAGTGTCTGTGGAGTGAGGAGGGAGACACGGGCCACCTATCCATCCACTTCATTTGTTACCCATATGTCACCTTCAGTGGCATCAGGAGCACTCTGCAAATGCCCACCTCCCATGGGCACTGGGTGGCTCTGCTGCCTCTCTGTGCTTGGCTCTGAAGGGCAAAGGCCATGGTCTGTGCAGTCGTGGGGGGCAGGAAAGGCCCACGGTTGGGGATCCTTCCAACCTAGGCAAGGACAGCCCCAGAACCTCTCTGCTCGGCACTGGCCAGTTGCCTCCTCTGGGCACAATCACCTGCTGCCCATGGCTCTCACGGTGTTCACGGTAGCTGTTCAGTCCAAACGCTTCTCACAGTGCTGCTCCCCCAGCCAGGCACCAAGGCCAGGACCTTCCTTCCACCCGTTTCTTCCAGAGGTTCCACCAGGAATGTGCCCATCGCAGGTCACGAGACAAAGACTCTCAAATTCTTCCAGAGAACTCTCCACTCAAACAAAGAAATCACACCAAACTTATTCAGAAAGAAGCCACATGGAATTTTACCACCCAGGGCAACTAACTCCTGAGCAAGATAACTCATTTTGCAAGATAAGACATTTCAGAAATCAACAATGACTTTCCTCAAGATCAAGCATAATCCCTAAATCTGAGTATCTTAGAAGATTCCTTTGTTACAGAAGATATTTCAGTGATAAGAGAAAATAGAATAGTTTATACACAGTTAAAAACTTCCACACAAGCATCTACACTGTGAAGAGAAAGACAAGTTTTCTCAGGAGCATCTCAGGTGCTGTCGTCAGGGGGGCCCTTGCTCTCTCCCTAAGGCTCAGGCTTTCGTCTGCCTGAGGGGAGGGGAGACTCCCTCGCCTCCCATTCCTGGGAGGGTCTGCCTCCGCAGTCTCAGCCCCGGGTTGCACATCATGGGGGTCCTGACATCTGTGTGAATTAAAAGTTCCCCCAGGTGATTCCGATGTGTAAACTGAAGACGAGATTCCCTGTGCTACATTCTTAAGGCTGAGTAAGAAATTCCACAGTTATTACCTGTTGAAAAGAACAGGTCTGATAAAATTAAAAAGAAAATTGTAACAAATGGAATGTGAGCTGCCGTGCTTTTCCCCTGGGGAGGGAGGCCTCTGCTGTTTCCATCTCATGCTCTCCTGAATTCCACAAAGGTCGCCAAACAGAGGTATGACCCCCGCCCAGTGTCGCTAAGGGGTACCCCACCCCCACCCTGGGCCCATGACTCTGCATTTCTGATCAGTCCCGGTTGATGTTGATGTTGCTGGTCTGCGGAATACACTTTGAGTAGCAAAGCGCTAGATGGCATCATAGCCCAGGAAACAAAGTGCTGGCAGTTCTGAAATGCCTCATAAACAACAATCCTCTGGGCAGGACCAGCCAGGGCAAGGTCATGATCCAGATAGGCTGCCATTGCTCCTTGAGTGCGTCCAGAGTTGGGTTTCCTGCTCCAGTGTTCCCAGGGGCCTGTTTTCCCCAAGTTCTAGAGAATTAACAGCACTAATGAGAATATCAGAGCATTAGCCCCATAACCACAGAATTTTGAAAACTCAGCCAAACTGCAATATGTTAATGTACTGAGCCACCAAGAAGCAATTCCCTGGGGGAATGTGGTGTTCCAGACTCTCTCTGTCTCTTTCTGTCTCTCTCTCTGTCTCTCTTTCTGTGTCTCTATCTCTCTGTGTCTCTGTCTCTCTAGTGTCTCTGTGTCTGTCTCTTTCTATCTCTCTCTGTCTCTCTCTCTCTATCTCTTTCTGTCTCTCATGTCTGTCTCTCCTCTCTGTCTCTCTTCTCTCATTCTTGGTTATTTCAGCATCCACAAAAATGGTCCTTCCGTCGCCCTGACCTTGAAAGTCTTGGACTTGCTCAGACCCAGTGATCCTGCCTCTGGCCCTTCTCAGACCCTGACCCATCAGGCATACTCTGGACCTTGCTTTGACCAGTGACTGCCCCACCATCATTTCATTTCAATCAAAGAACTCCAAGTCCCCGGGCATCTTGATTCCAACACTTCTGATCCCATCAGGCCTGGTGGACACCAGCAGCCCACCTCTTCCCTGTCACTCATCCCACCCTGACTTGGATTTGGGCCCATCACTGGAGGCATCCCCTTCTGTCAACACCCAACAAGCTGCAATGTCCCCAAAGCTGTTTCTGTCAAAGTCGCAGTGATCTACTCTTTGTCAATTCGGGCTGCTGAGCTCGCTGCTGTGGGTCCTCCTCCCTCAGCCCAAGCCACGAAGGGGCCCCTCACTCTCACAGGCTTCACAAACTTCTACTTAGGCCTTGCGCTGGGAAGTATTTGCAACTTCCCTTTACACAACCTGAACAGGCACATCCTCTCCACTCTCTTGGCCCCAAAGATCCACCGCCTCAGGGCAGCCCTCTGGCGCCTGTGAACCTAGTCAGCTGCCAGTGCCTGTGAGGTCTACCAGAGGCCCCCAAACACAGGAATGGCACCTCTGCAAGCCAGGTCAGTACCCTGATTCTCGGCCTCCAGGGGCTTCAACCTGGATCCCAGCTTTCGTGACCGGATGTGGGCATGTGAGATGTACGCACTACAGAGAGAGGCCAGAAGGTGGCAGCTCAACACTGGGCCCTCCCTCCCCCAGCCACCTCCCCTGAGGTGCTCAGAAGAATGTGTGCACCAGAGACACCGTCCTTCACACCCTGCCCTTCTTACCAACTCCCAGGTGTGTTCTCTCCTAAGGCAGGGTCTTAAGCACAGTGATGTCAATGCAAAGAGCTGGTTGTAAGCAACAGAAACTAATTCTGACTGTCAAAGCAAATGGGGATTCATGAAAGGATGAGGGCCACTCCTCACTATACTGAAGGGAGAGTTGGAGACCTGGGAAGACAGAGACCAGGTTGCTCAGGAGTTATGGGTGCCGCCTTCATGATCTGTCCTCACTGCCTTTGGTCCCCTCGTGTGTCTGCTCAAGATTTGAGTTCCAGGAAGACAGAAACTGGTCCAGGTTAGGTAGTGTGCCTATTCTTAACCCAGTGGCTGTGCCCAGTGGGCTGGCCCAAACCCTATGTCTACTGCTGAGAAAAGGATGGGGAATTCTTATAACTAACATTCTAGGCACTATCCTCAGGAAGGGTGCATGAGGAAAGTGGGGTTTGGAGAAGTTAAGTAAAATGCCCAAGGCCACACAACAAGAAAGTGGTGATGTATTTTTCTCTTTATGTGCTGCTGTATCAGATTTGCTAATATTTTGTTGAGCGGTTTTGTGTCAATGTTTAGGAGGGATACTGGTCTGTAATTTTCTTTCCTTATAATATTCTTATCTACTTGGGTTATCAGGGTTATGCTGGCTTCATAAAATGACTGGGGAAGTATTCCTTCTTCTATTTTCTACAAGGTTTTGTGTAATATTGACAAATTATTCCATAGGTTTTTGATAGAACTTATCAAGTGAATCCAGTCAGGCCTGGAGTTTTCTCAGTGGGAAAGTTATAAATTCAGGTTTTTTAGTAATTTTGACACAATCACAAACTTGGAGAAAATTTACATTTGTGGGAAAGTTGCTAACCTGATACCTCATCACCCTTGAATATTTTAGTGTGTATTTCCTGCAAACAAGTATTTTTTTTCCTATATAACCGTAATGCATCCATGAAAATCAGGAAGTTAACATTGATAAAGGACTGTCATTGATCTCCTGGCCCTATTCAAGTTTCACCACATGACACCCAGCAGTGTCATGTAGAGTGAAAGGAGCCCCTCCAGGACCCCATGGTGCCCTTAGTTGTCACGTCTCTCTAGTCCCCTCCAGTCAAGAATGGTTCCTCGGCACTTTCAAAGACAACAGGCCAGTTGTTTGTAGAGTGTAGTCTGGATCTGCCTGATGTGCACTCATGAGTAGATTAAGGTCGAACGTCTTTGGCAGAACATCACAAGGTGATACTGTGTCCTGCTGCGTCCTGTCAGGAGGCATACAGCTTGTCCTGTGCCACTGATGAGGATGCTCACTGTGATCTCTCCATGAATCTGGGTCTGCCTGGTGGGCAATCCAACACGATGATACTCTTTCCCTTTTGAGATTACTAAGTATTTTGTAGGGAGGTACTTTGAAACTATGTAAATATGCCCACAAATGCTTGCGACCACCATCCCCATTCAACATTGTACTGGAGATGCCATCAGGGAAATAAGGCAAGAAAGAAATGGATAAAAGGTCTGGAAAGGAACAAGTGAAACTGCTATTAGTCATTGATTACATGATGTGTGCATTTAAAAATCCAAAGAAATCTATAATTAACATTATGATTAATAATCAAAGTCACTGGATACAAGATGGTATACAAAAAGCAAGTGTGGGGCCGGCCCCATGGCTGAGTGGTTAAGTTCGTGTGCTCTGCTTTGGCGGCCCAGGGTTTCATGGGTTCGAATCCTGGGCACGGACATGGGACCACTCATCAAGCCATGCTGAGGTGACACCCCACATGCCACAACTAGAAGGACCCACAACTAAAAATATACAACTATGTGCTGGGGGGCTTTGGGAGGAAAAGGAAAAATAAAATCTTTAAAAAAAAAAAGCAAGTGTATTTCTAAATAATAACTACAAACAACTGGAAATTAATTTTTTAAATTACACCATTTACAATTCCTTCAAAAATATCAAATACTTAAGAATAAATCCAATGAAATATGTGAAAGAAACTGTAAAACATTATTGAGAATATTAAAGAAAATCCAAAGAGATATTCCTAGTTCATGGACTGGAAGGCTCTATATTGTAAAGTGTAAATTCTTCCCCAAAATAATTTATAGAATCTATGCAATCCCATTTAAAATCCCAGCAGATATTTTTGTGGAAATTGACATTTCTAAAATTTATCTGGAAATGCAAAAGGCTAAAATAGTCAACACAATCTCAAAGAAGCATAACAAAGTAAGAATATTTAGACCATCAGATATTAAGACATACTAAAAAGCTAAAGCAATTCAGACAGTATGATATGGGCATAACAATAAACCAATAGACCAATGGAACAGAACAGTGTTCGGTGAGTACAACCACTTTGGAAAATTATTCAGAAGAATCAGGTAAAAATGAATTTATGCAGAGTCTACCACCCTACAAGTCCTCCCCCTCCTAGGTGTGTAGCTATGGTAGGCAGAATAATGGCGCCCCAAAGATGGCCACATATTAATCCTCAGAATCTGTAAATATGTTAAGTTATGTGGCAAAAGGGAATTAAGGTTATGGGTAGAATTAAGGTTACCTAATCAGTTGACCTTAAAATAGGGAAATTATCTGGGATTATTCAAGTGGTGCCAATCTAATGAGATGAGTCCACAGAAAAGGAAAGCAGAAGAGTCTGTGAGAGGGACTTGACCCACCATTGCTGGCTTTGATGACAGAAGAATGGGCCACAAGACAAGGCATGTGGGTGGGCTCTCGTTGCTGGGAATGGCTCTCAACTTACAGCCAGCAAGAAAATGGAGACCCCAGTCCTACAACTACAAGGAACTGAATCTTGCCAACGACCTCTATGAGCAAGAAACAGACTGTCTCCAAAAGCCTTCAGAAAGAAATGCAGCCCTGCTGACGCCTTGACTTTTAACCTGGTGAGACCTGTGCTGCACTTGTCACCTATAGAACTGTAAGAAAATAAATTTGTGTTGTTTTAAGTCACGAAGTGTGCAGTAATTTGTTCCAGAGTAATTGAAAACTAATAGAGCAGAGTAAACGAAAAACATGACATTCCACTACAGTCCACCCCTTGGTCCCTGAGTATGCAGGCATGAGCACACACACGCACACGCATGCCTCGTCCATAACTGATAATTTTGAAAATTACTGCACTTATCATTATGCAACAACCCTTATTTCAATCATTAAAGTGCTCCTCTGCTTCCAGAGGCCCAGAATCAGATTCAAGTAGATCATTCTGCAACAAGTTGAGGATCTGAAGGTGCCATCTACTCATCCTAGAGGGTGCAAATGTTGAGTTTCATGATCTTGCAAACTCTAGGCTCCAGACAGATTTAACTGTTACCAAGTTACCTATCCTAATCAAGGAGGAAATAGAACAATCAGAATAAAAACTCTCTTTCAGAAAAGGGAGTACAAATACAGTTGCCAGAGTCTGAATAACACATCACATCCATCTGGGTAGAGAAGTGGGATCCTGGTCAGCTGGACCATTTGGCTGGCCTGGGTGCTGCCTGCATGGAGGTTATGGCTTCTGTTCTCTTTTGTCCTCTGTCACCCGGCCCGAGAGGGGTGCTGGGAAGGGTTATGACCTGGACAACATTCTGAGAATGGAGATAATGATCCTGGAGGTGGTCTTGGGGACTGAACAGTCAGAGGGTCTTGCTTGCCAGGCCAGGGCACTCTGCTGACAGCATCTTCTCAAAGGCTATTTGATGCCTGTCGATTTATTTCCTCTGAACCCTGCCGTGACTACTGACTGCCTCTATGCCTTTAGTCAGTGGCTTCTGGCCCAGCCTCCTCTCTGCCTCCCAGCATCAGAAACAAAGAACTGAGGTAGCCAGGCAGCCCCACGCACCCCCAGAAAGCTGCTCAGGCCCTAAGCCACAACCACATTGAGGTTCATGGTGGAGGTGGAGGGGCAGAGGAGCAGGTGAGAACTTCTTCAGGAACAGGCACAGCAAGAGAGGTTTGGGAAGGTCTGGGATTTTCTGGATCCTCCAGGCTACCATGTCCCAATTTCCAGAATCCCACAGTTTGATGGCCCCCTCCCTAACTCTGTCATGGGGCAAAGAATTCAAGTTTTACAGTTCAAGAAGGTAGATGATTGCCAGACTGGAAGTGGCCCTAGTCCCCTGGCCACAGGCAGTGGGTACATGTTTTAAATCTGAGGACACCTTTCCCGTTAATGGCCGTGTGCTCTCAGGTCAGCAGGGCTAAAACCAAATGTGCCTGTCTTGCATGTCTCAGTAAACAGCCAGCACATACTAACAATGGTGGCTCCCCACAAGAGTGCTTAGACCCCAAGATGCCACACCCTTGCTGAATAATGAGCACTGCACAGTTTTAGATAAACGGAAGGCTCAACAGCACACGTTAATCCGATCGTAGGATAAAACACGCATCCTGGTTCATTTAAGAGACCTACATCCCTTGTCCAGTTAATTATTACTAACAATTTTCCTTGTTAAAAATTCCAAATAAAGGGACTCAGTTTGATATTCAGGCGATCTTGGTTATCTGTTTCAAGAAATATGCAGAGAAATGACTCCGGGTGACACAGCAGACAGGTATATTATGAAATATCATTAGAACTCAAGTGGTTCTAAGAATGAAGACACTGCTGAATCAGGAAGCAGAATTTTTAAAGTACTTTTTGAGGAAAGATTGCAAAAGGGCTGAGAGGCCACTTTGTCAGCACCCTCACTGTAGAGACAAGGACGCTGAGGCCAAGGGAAGGGGTCCACCTGATCAGTGAAGTTTTCTGATCCCTGGACCCTCACTGTCCTTTGTTAAGGACAGACCGTGAAATGCCTTCCCAGATTCTGTTGAGATTTGACCTTCCATTCACCCAGGAAGAGAGGGAAGAAGGATTACAAAGAGAGAGGAGGACCTGGGAAGAGGGAGTGCCGGTCTCCGTGGGGTCACCGCGACTTTATTGCCTCCTTTGGGGGTCTCCCTCTGTGGCCATAAACAGGCTGTACGGAGGCTTCTCATCCTGGGGGCGTGATGTCCCTTTCCTGCCAAGCTCTGTCTCCTCAGCTGCCTCCCCAGACTCCTCTCCCTGCAGGTGAGAGTCTACTGACAAGGTTTCGGAAAGCACAGCCCTCCCTGTTTTGAGGTGACTCCAAAGTACTCTCCGGACACAGGTTCACCCGGCATCTTTCATGCCGATGTTTTTGTCCCCGCTTGTCCAACTGACTTCATAAAACTTAGCGGGAATCTGATGCTGATGTGAAAACACTTGCGCTTTCTGGAGAATCTAGAGTCACTAATATATTTTATTACTGGGTTTTTTTTTTTTAACTGTCGTTGATTATTGTCCATTTTACAAATACTAGGACGTTAATGAAAATAAAAGTACTTCTTGTCAAACTGAGCAGTTTCAGTCCTGAGTCAGGGGCCCTGGAATGACGTAAACACGACCTGACCTCGGAAAAGAGGGAAGCGCCACCCCAGGGTAATGGCATCCCACCTGTCACCCCCGGCGGCGGAAGGACCAGAGGCAATTCCATTCTTTATATAAGACTCCGCTCCGATAAGCGCGCAAGCATCTCACGCACCTACACGCATCCAGCACGTTTAAGCATAAATAAAGGCTCGTGGGCACAGAAATATGCACCCACAGGGGCCTTCGCTTTCTGGGCCGGGTCTTGGCCAGGATTCACCGTGACCTGAGCCAGACTATCCAGGCAGGTCCGCTGGAGGGGGCCCGCGTGTTGTGCGGCCGCGCGGGGCGGGTCCCCGCACCCACCCACGTTCCAGGGGCTCCTTGTCCCCGCGTTTGCGCTCCGCCGACGCGTCTCCCCCGACGCCAAGGGGACTGGGACCTCCCTTCCCCGGGAGCACAGTTCATGGTGGACGCTGCGTGAGGAGGGAGTCGGCTTGGGTCCTGGATTTTTATTGAGGGAAGGACACACGGAGGGGAGGGGCCGCGCGTGGGGACAAGGGCTTCTCCCAACTCCGGCTGGGGTTCGTCCGTCGTCCTCGGAGGCGCGCGCTTTCCAAATTAGCCTGGTGTTGCTCTGACTCGCCACTTGCGAGTGCCGCACACGTCTACTGAGGAGCACACCTGCATCTGTCTGGACAGAGACCGCCTCCCCCCGCCGGACAGTCTGCGCCGCTGGTCCTCATACCGAGGGCGAGGCCGGCAAACGCGCGTCCCCTCGCCCCCGGCGCCCGCGCTTTCCGGCTCCAGAGGGAGTCAGCGCAGACCCTCCCAGGTGTCCCGGCCTGCACGGCCACGGCCAGGACCTCGGGGCTGGCGACCCCCCGGGAGTGGACCGGCCCACCCTCCCCGGTGCCGGGCGGCGACGCCCCGGGCCCGCGCCCCTTTGTGCGGCCGCCCGCGGGCACCATGCTGTCCGCCGGGGGCAAGTACGCGGTGAAGAAGAGAAGAAAGCCGATGCGCAAGAGGTACCCGGGCGGCGGGCCAGGGGCGACGAGGGGGTGACGAGGGGCGGGGGGCCGGGGTCCTGGGCGGCCCGGCCCAAGGTGTTTTGGGGGGAGGAGTGTGGCGTCCGCCCGCCACCCGGAGGCCCCCCACTCCGCGTCCGTGGCGGGAGTCAGGGGTCGGCGAGTCCCGAGGTCTCCGCGGCGCTGACCGCCGGGGTATCCAGCGCGGAGAGTCGGCCGGGAGGACGGGTTTCGTTTTAAAGACTCCCCCTCCCGCCCCCGACGCCTGCTGTCAGTTTTTAACCTTCAGGCCTGAGGTCCGGCTGACGACGTTTGTTTTCTGGGAGGGTCGCGCCGGGGTCTCCGGGGTCTGCGCTCTGCGCCCTCCGGCCCGCGCCCAGGACTAGGGCTGGGGTTACCGGGAGCGCACCCCGCAGGGGCAGGGCGTCCCGAGTCTCAGCCTGGGAATGAGAAGGGAGAGGTCTTGCGGGTATGGGCAACCCCCACCTCATTTAGGGAGAGGATGCCCGAGGCCCCGCCCGGACCCTGGGCTCAGCGCGGGCAGGCCCCCTCCACGGCTCCTCAGGTCTGGCCTGAGAGATCTGTGTGGAGATGGCGAGGGTGGCCCCTGGGGTTGGGCAGATGTTCCTGAGGACAATCAATGGGAAGTCTGTGGAGGGGACACTCCTTGGGCAGAGTCCTTGGGCCGGAAATCTGCGGGTCTTCTCGCAGTCGGTCTTCAGAGCGCCTCCCGCCGACGCGGTGACGGCGGCGGGGAGCATTCCGCAGCACAGCCCCCAGGGCGCAAGGTTCTCAGCGCCCGAAAGCGGGTCTGTGTCTGAGGAATTTCCAAAAGAGCTCGAAATGTCAATTCTAATTCCATTTAATTTTAAAGTATATAGAATGCCAAGAAAGAAACCAGATACAAAAGGGCAAATATCCCAAGATTCCATATATAAGAAATGTCCAGAATAGATAAATCCTGAGACTGAAGGTAGATTGGTGGTTTCCAAGGGATGGGAGTGGGGAGGGGTTTCCTTTGGTGATAAAAACTTCTGGAACAAGATGGTGTTGACGGTTACACAACATGGTGAGTGTACTTAGTGCCACTGAGTGATACACTTAAAATGGTTAAAATAGCAAAATTTATGTTATGTGTATTTTACCACAATTTTAAAAATAACCTGAAACTTCTCAGTAGGAGCATAAGCATAAGTATCTGAGAACTAAGCTCGTCAGAAGTTCGGGTTTTTCCCAGGCAGTGGAACCAGTAATCCTTGGTTAATTGGAAAAGATGTTTAAAATGGGGGTGGGGGTTGCTCCCTAAGAGTGTTGCAAATACCTTACTTATCTTTTTTTTCGCTGAGGAAGATTAGCCCTGAACTAACATCTGTGCCAGTCTTCCTCCACTTTATATGTGGGTCACTGCCACTTTATATGTAGGTCTGCACCCAGGCTCTGAACCCAGGCCGCCAAAGCAGAGCATACAGAACTTAACCAGTACTCCAGGGGTGGCCCCTACCTTACATATTTTAAGAGAAAACATCAGCTTATATCAGTTTGCCAATCTGGTGATGCTGGTGAGGTCCTCTTCTATCTTAGTACACAAGTCACTCCCACAGTGCACCATCTACAATTCAAAAAGCTTGTGCCACAATCTAGATCTGAAACAGTTTTCGCCCATGTCTTGCACTAACACCTAATTCAACGCTTACTTTTCTTTTCAATCAGGTTTCATTGACTCTTTCCAAAGCATCCAGCGGAGTTTTCTTGGACACTGTGCCCTCATTTGACTAATGATTATAACAAGAAGACCTGACATAAAATGTCTGGGGACTTTGGGCAATGATTATTGGTTAGTGCACAGCTCACCTGGTGGGAGCAAAGGGCCCGGCTTGGGGGAGCCCCTGAGCTGCAGACCTCACGTGTTGGGAGTTTGCAGGGTGTGGGACGGCACAGTGGTTGTCGGCTAACTGAGTCATCTAGTGAAATAATGTCTTTCTCATTTCTCTTGTTTTTAGAATCATTCCAAATGTGCTGTTGTACTTGATCCTCAGGCAACCTGGGATGTAGGGACCTCTATCATCATTGCCCTCTGATAGCTGAGGCACCCACGCTAGGTGTGAGGGGACTTACCCGGCTGCCTTGCTTAGACCCAGCCTTCCTCCATGGCCCCTCTCTTTGGCTTATTGAAGAGGCTGGGATCCTGCTGGCAGGCCGGGGCAGGCCTCCTGGGACAGGGCTGCCTGGCAAGCAGGCTCGAGGAGCTGGAGGGGAGGTTGAACTACTGAGCTCCCTCCCCACCCCTTTGGCCGGCTGGTCCTCCCCCGAAACTGGGTCACAGCTGATGGGAGAGTCCGTGTGGCACCTGCTCAAGCCGCCTTCCCCTATGTCTGGCGGTCTCCTGCCGTTACATGCTGACTCCACAAGGTAGAAACTTGTGCCAGCTTTGTGTGGTTTGCCAACAATTTTAGTCTGTGTTTTCTGTCACTGTGTTATGTAGAAATGGGGATGATTTTGTTTTACATTTGAAAGAATTAGGGTGCTGGAAGACGTAACTAACTGAAAGGACTTTGGGTGGATTCATCTGTTAAATCTGCATAAACTGCTTTGAAACAGAGCCCTGGGGAGGTTTGTAGAACAGGAAGCAGCTGCCAGCACCTGTTCCCAATAGTCTTTTCAAGATGCTCTGGAGACTTCTGCTGCCCCATTTTGTCAACCTGGAGGTGTTGCTGACAGCACTGCAATCTCCTCCTCGGTATGCCGTTTAAATCTATGAGATTTGGCTGGCCCCTGGGACTGAGCACTAGAGCCCCCGCCCCCGCCCCCGGAGACACATGGCCCTCACATGGGAAGTGCTGGGTTGCCTCAGCTCAGGAGCTGCTGATTTTAATTCAATGTCACCAGAGCACACAGGTGCTGGTCTTTCCTCCGGCTCCCAGGCAGGTGGACTGGCAGCGAGGAGTGTGGTCTGGGCAGGAGGAGCCCTGTTAGTAGGCTCCCTGGAAGGGTGCAGCCTGGGGTGTACTCCTTGATGTAGAAGGCCCACTGCCTCTGAAGTGCATCTGCCACGCTGAGAACTACTGAGAACTTCAGGGCCTTGAAAACTGGTTCTGACTCCAGCCCGCCCCTCCCCCGGGCTCTTGTCCAGCAGCTCCCAGAGGGCCAGCCTACGTGCCTTCTTCTTCCCGACTGGGCCACCCTCTGCTGACCCATGTCCTGAGAGGCGACATCCCAGCTTTTCTTCACTGAAGGGATCCCCGAGGCCTCCACCACTCACAGAGAGGCCCCTCTTTTCCTTGCATTGTGAAGGAACAGGACTCACCTTCCCACAGGCACAGAGCCTCAGCCCCTGTCCTGGCCACCTCCTTAGGTGGTGGGCCTCTTCCAGCCCTACTGCTCCTTGTCCTGACCCACCATCTCCCTTCCTGCCACATGACCCTGCTCCACCTGTGCACTCCTTCCCCTGACCTTTGCTTCCTACTGTTTGTGCCGTGCCCTCTGCCCACCAGGATGGCCTCGCTCAGTTGGTCTCCCTCCCTCCTTTCCTGCTTTCCCACATCCCACCTTTCTTACCCTCACTGGTCTCCTTGCCCCAGTCTCTCCTCCCCAGCCCAGCCTGGCTCTGAAGTGCCTGTATGCGCCCCAAAAGACCCCCCATTGGACTCACCCTTGAGGAGACCAGGCTCTGGGAGGGTGGACACCACTCTCCAGGACCCAGCCCTGATCCTCTGCCTCCCATGTTGCCGGGCTCCTGCCCACCACCGACTGGGACACCCCTTCTCTGCTCAGCTCAGCACCTCCACACAGAGCATCATGAGCGTCTGGGGCCAGGACCACGTCTCTTTCATCTCTCTTCTGTGCTGCTGCCCTGTGCTCTATTCCATTTGCTGAATTTAGCAGGAGTTTGAAATCTCTGGACAACTAACAAATCCCCCTCAGTTACAGCAACCATTATGGGGAAGTGGTGCCAGTTGAATTTGGGATCACTGAGAGTTTAAACACTTTCAGGCCCCTGCATTGATGGTGTCTATGAGTGTGGTTGCAAGTCAGCCTCAGTCTAAAGTCACAAATCTGTGCAAAGTCAAGTCCTGGTGTCCTGTACCACCAACTTCCTTACAGGAACTGACTACATCATTAGAGACTCCTCCTGGCTGAGTTCCTGCGTGGTCAGAGCTGTGGCTTGTGAGCTGCACCATTAGGGCCAAGCACACTTGTTTTCACTCATCCATCAGACATTTTCTCTGCATGAAATACCCTTTTTTTGGCTATGATTCCATGATTCTCTTCTCTAACTTTCACATATGCTTCCAGTTTTCCTGTTAAATAGATATGTTTCTTTTGTAATTGAGTATCTGTGCAGCAACTTCTCTTTGGGATTAAAACAACTTTGTTTTTCATAGCATGTGAGGGACGCATTCTTAGACCATATTTTCTCATCAAACTCTCAGAATTTGTACAAATACCAACAGGAGCTGGATTTGCTCATCAGAGCAGCCTGAGGTCTCCTTCCAGGAAAGGAGAAGTGTGAAGGCTGCTGACAGAGGAGGGCCCATCCATGGGGGAGGGTCTGACGTGGGGTCCAGAGGGTGGCAGAAGTCAGGGACTGGCATGCAGCCCCCTGTCCTCACAGGTTTTGTCTTCCTTTGTGAAGTAGAGGTGAGAGCCGGTTAATGGGAAGGATCAGGGGCTGTGGGGTCGCCCAGGCAGGGGGAGGAACGATGGGCACTCTACTCTTTCACTTCACACTTCTTTTGGTGAATTTAGAAATCTCTTTGAGCTGAGCTTTCCAGTTTGACAGGCTTCTTTAGTCACGGCACGCAGAGGACAAGCTGCAGCTAGTGTGACTTGCAGGAAAGTCTCTGTCTCAACCAGCACTCGGCCCTCAGTGAAGGGGTGAGGATCTCAGCCATCAAACAGGGCTGCCACAGGGGCGGACACTGCGGCAGGGTGCCAGTCTCCGCCTCCCTCTCCCCAGGGTCAGATCTCCATCAGGTTTGGGCAGCAGAGTGGTCAGCCCAGGCCATGGACTGGGACAGTCACAGCCTGTCATGGCAACACTGTCTCCCCGTTTCCTGGGCTCCCTTGCTGCTGAGGGTAGACATGTGACCTTGTCTGGCCAATGAGACCGAAGTGGAAATCTGCTGTGAATTCTGGGAAAGCATCTACTGTCCTGATCCAAAGGGACAGGCGTGGCCAAGTGGCCCTCTTCTTCCATCTGGGATGCAGATGCAATGCCAGAGCTGCAGCCACATGGCAGCCATGAGGCAGGGAAATAAGGGCTACTATGTTAGGAACAGTAGAGTACAAGGAAAGGGGAGGAGATAGAAACTTTACTCACCCACTCGTTTGACAGATTCTTTCTGAGCACTGACTCTGCCAGACCCTGTTCTGGACATGGGTAATCCAGCATAAAACAAAACAGAAACCTGCCCTCGGGTGGCTTATACCCTAGAGGAGAGATAAACAAATAAGCAAAACGAACACATGACAAGGCATGATACAGGCCATGTGGGAGAGGAACTCTCCAGGCAGAGGGAAGGTGAGTGCAAAGGCCCTGGGTCTGGCCTGGGGTGAGGCTGGAGCTAAGTGCACATGGAAGCAGGGAGATGAGGGCTTGAGAAGTAGGAGTCAGTGGAGGTTCTGGGCAAGGGAATGGTGACATTGAATCTCTCTAGCTGCTTTAGGGAGTGGGACGGGGGTGAGGGGGAAGCCAGGAGGGCAGCAAGGGGCTCCTTGGGGCTCTGAAGAGGCCCCAGTGGCATGGGCCAGGGGAATCCATGGAGGGTGAAGAATGGCCAGGCTCTGTCTGCACATCTCCTGAAGGAAATGCAGACAGGTTTGCTGACTAATTGGACATGAGGTGTGATGCATAGGAATCCAGGAGGTTACCAAGGTCCTTGGCCTGAGCAAACATGCTGACATCTGCCCTCAGATGTCTCACAGGAGCTCAAATGTGGCATGTCCAAACTTAAGCAGGGCTCTTCCTTACCTCCCTCCCCTCCCCAGCCTGCCCAACCGTAACAATGGCGAAGCCTGCAGATTCTGCCACTAAGACACATCCAGTCTGCCTGTCTTGCCACGGCCGTGGCCTCCGCCCTACCTCCCTGGACTTTTTCAGGAGCTTCTGCACAGCCCTCCGTCTTCTACTTTAACCTCCTCTGGTTTGTTCTGCACATTGTGGCCTGATGAGTCTTTTGGTTTTTAATTCAGGTAAAATACATGTAAAATTTACCATTTTAGCCATCAGTTCAGTGGCATTTAGTACATTCACAATGTTGTGCGACCACCGTCACTGTCTAAATCCAGAACATTTTCATCACCCCAAAAGGAAACCCTGTACCCATTAAGCAGCCACTCTCCATTCCACCTAGAAATGAACCTGAAGCTGCTGACCGTCGCTGCCTTCACCCTCCCACAGCCTCCCCCTGCTTCCCTTCCCCCTCTCCGTCCCCTCAGGAAGGCAGGCAGAGCACTTCTCGCTGCAAGTCCTCCCTCCACACCCAGCACTATCTTCGAGCCCACCCTCAGCTACAGGTCTCTTCTCAAGAAGACCGTTCTCTGCCCCAACCTGTCAGCATCACCTGCATCTCCTTTCTCTGTTTCCTCCTCCATGACCTCCAGCTCCCCCCACAGACTCTGCGCCAGGCCTCTGGTAGATGCTCAGCAAAGAGGGATATATTCACAGAGGATGACCTCAGTCTTATTAACAGTACTCATCTGTGTGTGTTTACATGGGACAAAGTTTGGGAGGGCACTGAAACATGAGCAGTTGTCATCTCCAGTGAGGAGCTTTTGAATGATTGTACTAGAATTTCAAATTTTTCTTACAATGGTCAGGTGATAGACAACTTTTAAAAAGAAAGAAAAACATCAAAATGGAGATAATATT
Organism: Equus asinus; assembly: GCF_041296235.1. Lineage (NCBI taxonomy): Eukaryota > Metazoa > Chordata > Mammalia > Perissodactyla > Equidae > Equus > Equus asinus. The sequence continues at coordinate 42,374,641 of NC_091807.1, read as the reverse complement.
AATACATAAACACTGTCAACAGAATTAAGATGCAAATGAAATTTACAACATGTATGATAAAGGATTAATATCCTTAAAGGAAAATAGCTCCTACAAAATGATGAGAAAATAATGAAGGAGAATGAGCAAATTGTTACCGTATGCAAAACACAGTGAATTTCTCAGACAAAATGTTGGGCAAAAGGAGCCAAACACCAACAAGTTCGCAATGGGCAATTTCCTCTCTGCAGCTTCACACACAGGCAAAAACATTCATGGTTAGAAGTCAGGATGGAGGGGCCCTGGGGGGTGGGGGAGTATCTAGGATCCTGGAACATGAATGTTTTAACATTGTGAACCTTTATATTTTGTGCATTTTTAAATAATTTTGAAAGTGATAACACCTGACTTTTTTATGCCAGAGAGAAGTCAGCACCTTCTCATCGCTGGGAGTTCAGTGATGGGCAGACTGAGGGGCACCGAGGCCTCAGACAGCTCTTCCTAACCACCAAAGCACTCCGCTGTTACGTCTTCTCGTGGTTGTGGCTTGTCTTTTAAACCTCTTCATAGTATTTCTGATGATCAGAAGTTCTTATTTTAAATCCATTAGAACATATCAGTCTGTTCCTTTGCAGTTAGAACTTTTTTGTCTTGCTTAAACTACCCTTCCCTACCACAACGTCTGAAGTCTCCTATGCCGTTAGCTGAAATTTCCGTTTGGCTGTTCACACGTCAAGCCCATGGTCCACATTGACATATTCTTGTCATGGTGTGTAAGAGTCCCTGCCCTTACCATTCCCATCCTGTCTTGCGTTGGGGCTCCTCTAGGCACTGGGTGTCCCCGCGCACTGTCAGTCTGCTCCTCCCCAAGGCCAGACTGCGACCAAGGCTCTAGCTTCGCTCTGAGTCCTCATGTTCTGCACGTGCTTCTTTGCCTTCAGGAATATCTCTGCTTATCCACATCAACTTGAGAATCATCTTGTCAGGTTCCACAAGCGCACACAAAACACAAAACAGAAACAAAAGTGAAGCCTCTGGGGATTTTTCATGAAACTGCATCGAATCTGCAAACTTCTGGGGAAACTCAGCATCTTTACCTCGATGATGCCCCCTGTTAATGGGCATGGTCTCTCTCTCCATGTAGTCAGGTGTTTTTAAACAACTTTCTTTGAATTTTATAAATTTCTCTGTACAGGTCTTGCATATCTTATGATATATTGACTCCTAAACATTTTTTACTTTTTTTTTTTAAAGATTGGCACTTGAGCTAACAACTGTTGCCAATCTATTTTTTTTTCTTTCTGCTTTTTCTCCCCAAATCCCCCCAGTACACAGTTGTATATTTTAGTTGTGGGTCCTTCCAGTTGTGGCACGTGGGACACCACCTCAGCGTGGCCTGATGAGTGGTGCCGTGTCCACGCCCAGGATCCGAACCAGTGAAAGCCTGGGCTGCCGCAACAGAGCGTGTTAACTTAACCACTCGGCCACATGGCTGGCCCCCATTTTTTACTTTTATGGTAATTTAAAGGGTATATTTTTCGAAATTCATTTTCCAATTGATTGTTGCTGACATATAAGAATGTGTTTCTTTTGTGAGTATTGATTTTTTTATCCAGCAGCTTTATTAAACTCTATTATTAATTCTAAGACTATATCTAAGTATTATTTTGCTGGGGCTATCGTAAGAAGGCAGCACAAAGTGGGCGGCTTGAACAACAGTTTATTCTCTCTCAGTTCTGGAGGCTGGACGCCCAAGATCCAGGTGTCAGCAGGGCTGGTTCCTCCTGAGGCCTCTCTCCTTGGCATGCAGACGGCCGTCTTCCTGCTGTGCCCTCACGTGGTCTTTCCTCTGCACAAGCACACGCCTGGTGTCTTTTTGTGTCTCCAGATTTTCTCTTCTAAGGACACCAGTCAGATTGGATTAGGGCCCAGGTAACCACTTTCTAAATCCTCTCCAGACACAGTCACATTCTGAGGTGCTAGGGCTAGGGATTCAGTATGTGAACTTGGGGGACGCAGATCAGCCCCTGACAACCTGCACATCTTCCTTAGAGCAGAGGTGCTCAGGTGTGGTTCCAGGCAGCCACAGAAGGTCACCTGGGAGCTTGTTAGAAACGCACCTTGTCCAGTGCCCCAAGACCTCCTGAGAGTCGTCCATGTTACTGCATATATTGGTGATTTGTTCCTTTTCATGGCCAAGTAGTTCATTTTATTAATAGACTGCGGGTTTTTTAATCCATTCCTCTATAGGTGGACATCTGGGCTGATTCCAGTTTTTGGTCATTATGAATAAAGTGCTATAATAAAGTGCTTATTCTTGTATAAGGCTTTTTGTGGACATATATTTTCATTTCATTCCAATAAGTACCTAGGAGTGGAATTGCTAGGTCATGGTTAACAGTTTAAGAAACTGTGAAAGTTTTCCCACGAACAAGAGTTCCAGTTGCTCCAAATCTCTTCTGACACTTGATGTTGTCAGTCTTTTAATTTTAGCCATTCTAGTGTTTGCGTACAGATAACTTATTATTTTCATTTTAATTTCTCTGATGAATTATGATGTTACCTATGATGTCATATGCTTTTTCAGCATTAGTATATCTTCTTTAGTGAAGTGTCTATTCAAAGTATTTGCCCATTTCTAACTGGTTAGTAAAAGTCCTTTATCTATTCTAGATACAATTCCTTTTTTCAGCTATGTATATTGTACATATTTTCTCCTAGTCTGTGTCTTGCCTTTTCAGTTTCTCACTTTTTTTGAGGTCCAGTTTATCCATCTTTTTCTGTTATTTTTAGTGTTTTTTATGACCCATTCAAGAAATCTTTGCATGTTGTAAGGTCGTGAAGATCTTCTCCTTTTAATGCCTGTAGGTTCTACAGTTATTTCCTCTCTTTCATTTCTACTGGTAATTTGCATTTTCTCTTTTGGGGGATTGATTACTCTAGCTAGATGATTATCAATTTTACTGACACTTTCCAAGATTTTGATTTCATTGATTTCTTCCATTTTCTGTTTCACTGTTCTGCTTTTATCTTTATTATTTCCCTCCTTCTACATACTTTGGGCGTAGTTTGATCAGGTTTTTCTAGCTTCTTAAGGTGGAAGCTTGGATCATCAATTGTAAAACTTTCTCCTTTACTTGTACAAGTAAGACTATAATTTTGCCTCTACATATTGCTCTCAATGAGCCCCAGAAATTTTGGCATGTCCATTTAGGTATTTTCTTATTTCCCTTTTGATTTCTTCTTTGGTTTATGAGTTATTTAAAAGTGTGTTAATTTTCAAATATTTGAGGATTTTTTTCAGATATCTTTTGTTACTTATTTCTAAATAGTGTTGTGGTATTGAGAACATACTCTGTCTGATTTCAGTCCATTTAAATGTACTGAGACTTGTTTTACAGCCCAGTGTATGGTCTACCGTGGTGAATCTCCATGTGTGCATGAAAAGAATCTATATTCTGCAGTTGTTGGGTATCATGTTCTATAAATGTCAATCATATTAAGTTGGAGGATAGGGTAGTTCGTGTCTTGTGTATCTTAATAACTTTTTAACAATTTGTTCTGTCAGTTACTGAGAGAACAGTGTTGAAGTCCCCAACTCTAATTATGGGTTTGTCTGTTTCCCCTGGCAGTTATGTCATTTGTTCCTTCACATATTTTGAAACTCCATTATTATATGCATATACATATTTAGGATAGTTATGACCTTTTAATATTATGAAAATATCCCTCTTTATCTCTGGTAAGTGTTCTTTGTCTGACAATATAGCCGCTCCAACTTTCTTATTATCAATGTGTACATGTTATGTCTTTTTCAATCCTTTTACTTTGAACCTGTGTCTTTACATTTAAATTGCTTTTCTTCCGGACACCACGATATTCAGTTCTGTCTTTTCAGCCAGTCTGATATTCTCTACTTGTTTACATTTTTGCAGTTACCAGTAGATTGACCTTAAGTCGACCATGTCATTATTTGTTTTCTGTTTGTTCCATCTGTTCTTTGTTTTTATTTTTCCTCTTTTCCTTCCTTCCTTTGAATTGAATATTTTTAGTATCTCATGTATCTCCATTTTAGTGGGTTTTTACCTGTACTTCCCTGTTTTGTCTTTTCAGCGGTTGCCATAAAGGTTGCAAAATAAATGTTAACTTATTACCACTTGTCTTCAGATAGCCTTATCCTGCTTTGTGGATAATGTAGACGCCTCCCAGCAATATGCGTCCGTTTCCCTTCCCATCTCTCATGCTGCTGTTTTCATACATTTTACTTCTACGTATGTTATAGATCCCACAGTACAATGCTGTTATTTCCCTTCCCATCTCTCATGCTGCTGTTTTCATACATTTTACTTCTACGTATGTTATAGATCCCACAGTACAATGCTGTTATTTCCCTTCCCATCTCTCATGCTGCTGCTTTCATGCATTTTACTTCTACGTATGTTATAGATCCCACAGTACAATGCTGTTATTTCCCTTCCCATCTCTCATGCTGCTGCTTTCATGCGTTTTACTTCGTGTGTTATAGATCCCACAGTACAATGCTATTTCTACTTTAAGTAGTCAGTTATCTTTTAAATAAATTAAAATCATTAAATTTTAAGTATTTATCCTCATTTTTGTCATCTCTGGTATTATTCATCCTTTCATGTAGATTCACATTTCTACCTAGTATCGTTTTCATTCAGCTTGAAGAGCCTGCTGAAATATTCGTTGTAGCTCAGATCTTCCAGAGACACAGTCTCTAAACTGTTGTTTGTCTAAAAATGGCTTTATTTTGCCCTCATTTTTGAAGGATCTTTTCTCCAGATGTGGAATTCTGAGTTAACAGTTTCCTCTTTTCAGTACATTAAATATGTCATCCCCTTGTCTTTTGGCTTGCATTCTGTCTGATGAGAAGTTAGCATTCATTCTGTCCTCATTCATCTGTCTATAAGGTGTCTTTTTTCTCTGGCTGCTTTTAAGATCTTCCTCTCCATCACTGGCTTTCAGTAATTTGATTATGATGTACCCGTGTGTGTCTGTGTGCACACACGCGTGCACACACGCCTGCATGCTTATCTTGCTGGGTTTCATTGAGTTTCTTAGATGTCTGTTTTTGCCATTTTTGTCAAATCTGGAGATTCTTCAGTGATTATAGCCTCAAATATTTTTTAGCCCACCCTTCTAGAGACTTCACCTGCAAGGATTTTAGACTACTTGATCTTCTCCTCAGCTCTGCTAATTTTTTCAGCCTTTTTTCTCTCTGTGCTTCAGTTCAGATGATTTCCATTGCTATGTCTCCAAGTTCACTCATGTTTCCTTCTACAGAGTCTTACCTATTAAACCCATCCCATGAATTTTTCATTTCCAATATTGCGCTTTTTCATCTCCAGAAGTTTCATCTGTTTTTTCTATAACTTCCATCTCTCTCCTCATTATGTTCATGCCTTGCTTTAAATCCTTGAACATAGTTAAATAGATGTTTCAAAGTCTTTATCTATTGCTTTATACCTGTCGTTTCTGAGTTTGATTTTACAGACTGACTTTTCCTCATTGTGATTCACATTTTCAGGCTTCTTTTCATATCTAGTACTTTTTAATTGGATGGTGGACACTGGGAATGTTACAGTGTCTAGATTTTTTACCTTCTTTTAATGAGCATTTGACTTTTTCACGCAGGCAGTTAAATTGCTTGTAGATTAGTAACTGGAAATGTTTGAGCCTCATTTTACGCATTTCTGTGGAGGTCTAGAGTAGGCTTTACTCTAGGGATAATTGAACCCTATTACGAAGGTGGGGCCCTTCTGAGGTCACCACTGAGTGTCCTGGGCCTTCACCCAGTATCTGCACACTGGCTGGTAAGAACTTGAATGTCACCCAGGTTTGGGTGAACTCTGAATTTTTCATCTTAGAGCCTGCAGTATTTATTCTTTACAAGGCAGTTATCATTTACCCCACCTCGTGGAATCTCACCATAGTTATGTGCAGCTTAGTACACAATCAAACATTCAGGGAACCAGTTTTGATTTCCAGAGCACCCTTTCCACATAGCTCTTTGCTCTCCACAACTCTGCCCTGAAAACTTCAGCTGGCACAGCCTCCCTAAAGAGGATTGATATTTCTGACACAGAATGTTGAAAGTGCAAGCTTAAGTATTTAAGTTTTTTTTATTGAGGTCATAATAGTTTATAACATTGGGAAATTTCAGTTGTACATTATTATTTGTCAGTCACCATTTATATGTGCCCCTTTATCCCTTATGCCCAACCCACAGCCCCTTTCCCCTCTGGTAACCACTAAGCTGTTCTCTTTCTCTATGTGTTTGCATGAAATCATATGCTGTTTGTCTTTCTGTGTCTGGCTTATTTTGCTTAACATAATACCTCAAGGTCCATCCATGTTGTTGCAAATTTTGTCCTTTTTTATGGCTGAGTAGTATTCCATTGTGTATATATACCACATCATCTTTATCCATTCATCAGTCAGTGGGCACTTGGGTTGCTTCCATGTCTTAGCTATTGTGAATAATGCTGCAGTGAACATAGGGGTGCATAAGTCTCTTTGAATTGTTAATTTCAGGTTCTTTGGATAAACACCCAGTAGTGGGATATCTAGGTGGTATGGTATTTCTATTTTTAATTTTTTGAGAAATCTCCATACTGTTTTCCATAGTGGCTATATCAGTCTGCATTCCCACCAGCAGTGTATGAGGATTCCTTTTTCTCCATATCCTCTCCAACATTTGTTATTTTTTGTCTTGGTAATTACAGCCATTCTAAAGGGTTTAAGGTGCTATCTCATTGTAGTTTTGGTTTTCATTTTCCTAGTGATTAGTCATGTTGAACATCTTCTCATGTGCCTCTTGGTCATCTGTATAACTTCTTTGGAAGAATGTTCATGTCCTCTGTCCATTTTTTGATCAGGTTGTTTGGTTTTTTGTTGTTGAGTTGTGTGAGTTCTTTATATATTGGAGATTAACCCCTTGTCAAATAAACGATTTGCAAATATTTTCTCCCAGTTGTTGGGTTGTCTTTTCATTTTGTTCCTGGTTTCCTTTTTCTTGAGGAAGCTCTTTAGTCTGATAACGTCCCATTTGTTTATTTTTTTCATTTGGTTCCCTTGTCCAAGTAGACAGGGTATTCAAAAAGATCCTTCTAAGAGCAGTGTCAAAGAGTGTACTGCCTATATTTTCTTCTAGGAGTTTTATTGTTTCACTTTCAAGTCTTTCATCCATTTTGAGTTAATTTTTGTGTATGGCATAAGATAATGATCTACTTTCATTCTGTTGCATGTAGCTGTCCAGTTTTCCCAACACCATTTATTGAAGAGACTTTCCTTTCTACACTGTATGTTCTTAGCTGCTTTGTCAAATACTTGCTGTCCATGGATGTGTGTTTTTACTTCTGGGCTTTCAATTCTGTTCCATGATCTATGTGTCTGTTTTTGTACCAGTACTATGCTGTTTTGATTACTATAGCTTTGTAGTATATTTTGAAGTCAGGATTGTGATACCTCAAGCTTTGTTCTTTTATCTCAGGATTGCCTTAGTTATTCGGGGTCTTTTGTTGCCTCATATGAATTTTAGGATTCTTTGGTCTATTTCCATGAAGAATGTCATTGGGATTCTGATAGGATTTCATTGAATCTGTAGATTGCTTCAGGTAGTATGGACATCTCAACTGTTTATTCTTCCAATCCATGTGCATGGAGTATCTTTCCATGTCTTTATGTCAACATTGATTTCTTTCAATAATGTCTTGTAGTTTTCATTGTATAGGTCTTTCAACTCATTGGTTAAATTTATTCCTAGATATTTTATTCTTTTTTTGCAATTGTAAATGAGATTGTATTCCTGAGTTCTCTTTCTGTTAGTTCATTATTAGAGTACAGAAATGCAACTGATTTTTGTAAGTTGATTTTGTACCTTGCTAGTTTGCTGTAGTTGTTGATTATTTCTAATAGTTTTCTGATGGATTCTTTACAGTTTTCTATATATAGAATCATGTCCTCTGCAAACAGCAAGAGTTTCACTTCTTCATTACCAATTTGGATACCTTTTATTTCTTTTTCTTGCCTAATTGCCCTATCCAAAGCCTCCAGTTCTATGTTGAATAAGAGTGGTGAGAGTGGGCACCCTTGTCTCATTCCTGTTCTCAGAGGGATGGCTTTCAGTTTTGCCCCATTAAGTATGATGTTGGCTATGAGATTGTCGAGAGTTTTATCATAAATAGATGTTGGATCTTGTCAAATGCTTTCTCTGCATCTATTGAGATGATCATGCGGTTTTTATTCTTCATTTTGTTATTGTGATGTATCACATTGATTGATTTGCAGATGTCAAACCATCCCTGCATCCTGCATTAAATCTCATTTGATCATAGCGTATGATCCTTTTAATGTATTGCTGTATTTTGTTTGCCAATATTTTGTTAAGGATTTTTGTATCTATGTTCATCAGCAATATTGGCCTATAATTTTCCTTTTTTGTTTTCCTTGTCTAGCTTTGGGATCAGGGTGATGCTGGCCTTGTAGAATGTGTTAGGAAGTGTTCTGTCTTCTTCAATTTTTTGGAATAGTTTGAGAAGAATAGGTATTAAATCTTCTTTGAATGTTTGGTAGAATTCTCCAGAGAAGCCATCTGGTCCTGGACTTTTATTTTGGGGGGCGGGGGGGGGGGGGCGTTGATTACTGTTTCAATTTCTTCACTTGTGATTGGTCTATTCAGATTCTCTATTTTTTCTTGATTCAGTTTTGGGAGATTGTATGAGTCTAAGAATTTGTCCATTTCTTCTAGATTGTCCAATTTGTTGGCATATAGTTTTTCATAGTATTCTCTTATAATCCTTTGTATCTCTGTGGTATGCATTGTAATTTCTCCTCTTTCATTTCTAATTGTATTTATTTGAGGCTTTTATCTTTCTTTTTTAGAGTTTGGCTAAGGGTTTGTCAATTTTGTTTAGGTTCTCAAAGAACCAGCTCTTAGTTTCATTGATTTTTCTACTGTTTCAATTTCATTTGTTTCTGTTCTAATTTTTATTATTTCTCTCCTTCTGCTGACTTTGGGCTTTTTTTGTTCTTCTTTTTCCTGTTTTGTTAGGTGTAGCTTAAGATTGCTTATTTGACATTAGGATCACTTTTGCTGCATCCCATATGAGTTGGTATGGTGTATTTTCATTTTCATTTATCTCCACATACTTTTTGATTTCTCCTTTAATTTCCTCAGTGATCCATTGGTTGTTCAGCAACATGTTGTTTAATCTCCACCTGTCACTTACCCAGCTTTTTTATTGTAGTTGATTTCTATTTTCATAGCATTATGGTCGGAAAAGATGCTTCATATGATTTTAGTCTTCTTAAGTTTATTAAGACCTTGTTTCCCAACATATAGTCTATCTTTGAGAATGTTCCATGTGCACTTGAGAAGAATGTGTATTCTGCTGTTTTGGGATGAAGTGTTCCATCTATCTATCTATCTATCTATCTATCTATCTATCTATCTATATACACACACACACACACACACACGTAATGTCCATCTGGTCTATTTTTTTGTTTATTCCACTATTTCCTTGTTGACTTCTGTCTGGATGATCTATCCATTGGTGTAAGTGAGGTGTTAAGGTCCCCTACTATTCTTGTGTTGTTGTTAATATCTCCTTTCAAGTCTGTGAATAGCTTTATGTACTTTGGTGCACCTGTGTTAGGTGCATATATGTATTTATAATCATTATGTCCTCTTGGTGGAGTGTTCCTTTTATCATCATATACTGCCCCTCTTTGTCTCTCATTGCCTTTTTTTCTTGAAGTCTACTTTGTCTGATATAAGTGTGGAAACACCTGCTTTCTTTCTTTTTTTGTTTACCATTAGCTTGGAGTACCATCTTCCATCTCTTCACTCTGAGCCTGTGTTTGTCTTTAGAGCTATTATGTGTTTCCTGGAGGCAGCATATTGTTGGGTCTTGTTTTGTAATCCAGCCAGCCACTCTGTGTCTTTTGATTGGAGAATTCAATCCATTTACATTTAGAGTGGTTATTGACATATGAAGGCTTAATACTGCCATTTTATCACTTGTTTTCTGGTTGTTCTGTATTTTCCTTGTTTCTCATCCCATGTATTTCCGACTGCCAATTCAGTTTGTTGGTTCTCTATGATGGTTTTCTCAGTTTTCTCTTTATTTATCATTTGTTCTGATTTTTTGTTTAGTGGTTACTATGAGGTTTGTTTAAAAGATCTCATAAATGAGATTGTCCATTTTCTGATAGCCTCTTATTTCCTTACTCTAAGCAATTTCCATCCCTTTCTTCTTCCCTGTGTAAGTTATTGTTGTCACAACTTATTCTGTTTTGTGTTGTGAGTTTGTGATTAAAATGAAGTGATTTTAGTTATTTTTGATGTTTTTCATCTTTGTCTTTAATGTTATAATTAAGTGTTTGCTAACCTGTTCTGATAGAGAGCTGCAATTTTCATTTTGTCTGCCTATTTATCTCCTTACTCAGGGCTTTGTAATCCATTTCTTTTTTTTTTTTTTTTTTTTTTTCTGGATATGAGAGCCTTCTTGGTCATTTCTTGTAGGTGGAGTCTTGTGGCTATGAAGTCCCTCGGCTTTTGTTTATCTGAGAAAGCTTTTATTTATCTATCATATCTGAAGGATATTTTCACTAGATACAGTATTCTTGGCTGAAAGCTTTAGTCTTTCAGAATTTTGAATATTTCATTCCACTCTCTCCTACCCTGTAAGGTTTCTTTCTGAGAAATCTGCTGAAAGCCTGATGGGGGTTCCTTTGTAGGTTATTTTCTTCTGTTTTGCTACCCTTAATGTTTTTCTTTGTCATTTAGTTTTGCCAGTTTTACTACTGTATGCCTTGGAGAAGGTCTTTTTACATTGATGTAATTAGGAGTTCTGTTGGCTTCATTTACTTATAATTCCAGCTCCTTCCTCAGGTTTGAGAAGTTCTCAGTTATTATTTCTTTGAACAAGCTCTCTGCTCCTTTCTCCCTCTCATCTCCCTCTGTAATACCTATAATGCTTAGGTTGCATTTCCTAGTTGAGTCTGATATTTCTCAGAGAATTTCTTCATTTCTTTTTAGTCTTAGTTCTCTCTCCTCCTCCATCTGAAGCATTTCTATATTTCTCTCCTCTAAATTGCTAATTCTGTCCTTCATAATATCAGCTCTGTTATGTAAGGACTCTATATTTTTATTTATCTCATTCATTGTGTTTTTCATCTCCAACTTTTCTGATTTTTTTTATAGTTTCAATCTCATTTGTGAAGAATTCCCTCTGTTCATTAATTTTATTCCTGATTTCACTGAATTGTCTTTCTGAGTTTTCTTGTAACTCTCATTGAGTTGTTTTATGATAGCCATTTTGAATTCTTTGTCATCTAGATTGTAAACTTCTGTGCCTTCAGGATTGATTTCTGGGTGCTTGTCATTTTCCTTCTGGTCTGGAGTGTTAATATACCTCCTAATACTATTTAATTAAGTTTTGAATTAAGAATATTATAAGTACAATTGCTGGTAGCTCTGAAACTGCTAGGACTTGAGGAAGAGAGAATGTATCACCAACACACCAGGTTGATCCACCTTGGGTGATGTGATCAACTTGTCTCCCAGTGGCTTTTCAGAATGTTCACAGAGACACTGCCCTCTGGTCCTGGGTTAAAACAGGGCAGGTTCCAGGATGCTTCCTGCTCACTCTTGTGTAATAAAGAGACAGACCCCAGGTTGTCATTAGTGGCAAAGTCTTGTTTAGGAATTAGAAAGCTGGCTTCCCCAGAGCAATTAAAACTCTTACCTTCACTAAGGCCCCACCCCCCCCTTGGGGCTGGCCACTTACTTGCAGGGGGGAGGGGGTGGACAATGCCTGTCTCACACACATGCACACACACAAGTGCACATGCACATGCACAGATACACATGCACACACACACACGCTGGGCCCCAGGAGAGGAGGAGGGTGCTTCTTCCTTATCACAAGAATGCTGGGTGTCTCCTCACCTTTCCCGAGTGTTCCTGAGCAGGACTTGGGACAGCTCTGGGGGTCCTCTCTCCTGCTTGGTCCACTGTGACCTCAGGCTCCTTAGTCTCTCCAGCTCCATTTGGGGAGCAGTGAGAGGGGTGGGGATCATAGTGCAACCCTCTTCCAGGGAAATTTCTCTTCCTGGCCCTTTTATATCCCCTGAGTGTGGGGCCAGGAGTTGTGAAACTAGTTCTTGAGACTCCTTTTGTTATGCTTACGCCCTGGAGTGTTGTCAGCTCAGCTGGAATCCCTGGGAAGCTGCAGTTTTAATATCCTATCACAAAAAGGTGCGCCTGCATTGAGCACCTGCTGTGTACTGGCCCAAGATGGATGTTTCCTGCTCAGCAGCCCTGAGAGGTGGGAACCATCACCTTCTTTTATAAATGAGGTAGAAATAGCTTCATTCATTTTTGCCTCTAGAAAGAATAAGTTAAGTAGAGCATTTTTCTTCTAAATGTTTGGCTTTTAAAAAGGTGTATCTTTTGCTTATCAGTGTTTCAAACTTGCCACTGCTCTCTAGAGGGTGATACTCTTGTACTTTGGAGGTGAGCTGATGGAAGTAGCTTTAGCCTTGCTACTTTGGAGAACTAACTCCTCATGAGGGTCTCTGAAATAATAACCGGCCCACCCCCACCCAGTGGGTCAGTGCTGAGCCCTGAGGGGTAACCATGGGACACAAGAATGCAGTGCCCAGGGGGGAGTGTCCAGCAGCTATTCTTTCAAAGCTACACTTGAAACCTTTTATTACATCTGAAGGGAATTATTTCCTGCATTTTGGTGATGGGAGATTAGATAGAGAAAGAGTATATGTATATGTGTGTGTGTGTGTGTGTGTACATGTATACATATATATATATGCTTTTAATTTATGTGTATGGAGAGAGATCGTGTGTATGTGTGATACATGTATATTTATAATACAGACACAGAGAGAGGAAAAGAGAGAGAGAGAAGAGAGCATACATCTGTATATGTATTGAGTATATCTTTATGTGTGTGCATAGGCTCAATTCTTAATAAACTATAGCTTCCTAAATGGAGTTTCAGTCTTTTCAGTGTTAATAGTTGTGTAGAGATTTCCTAATTTAAAAATTGCATATGGATGCAAATGTGTCAGGCCCAAGGAAAGTGGGAAGGGATGGCCAGTCCCTGGGCCCCTGCTGCTTTGAGGGCCACCAGGGCTATCACACATGCAGGGTGCAGCAGCCTCGTCCACGCCCAGGGCCCCCAGGCCAGGAGGGCAGTGAATGCAGAGCTGCAATGGGACTTTAAGGACAGGCAGAATCTGAAACCATAGAACAAGGGTTTCTGTCTCAGAACACCAGGCACTTGGGCCACATAATGCCTGGCGTGGTGTTGGGGCCCCGTGGGTGACACGAGTGAAACTACAGAGTAGGTGAGATAATGATCACTTTTCTCCTTCCCCCAAGTCCTGAGTCACAGCCTCCAGAGGGAGCTAAGTCCAACCCTTCTAAACGGCACCAGGACCGCCTCAATCAAGAGCTGAGCAAACTCACCAACTTGCTGCCCTTCCCTGAGGATGTGCAGGTCCGGCTCGACACGCTCTCCATCCTCAGGCTGATTGTGGGCTACCTGAAGATGAAGAGCTACTTCACAGGTAAGTGGCAGCTGTGGTTCCAAAACAAGGTGTGAGAGGATGCCATAGGCACAAGCACTTGGAGTGAACCTTCAGACAAAAGCTATACCATTGCCTTTGGATCTCAGGCAGAGGTGGAAGGCACCATGCTCAACACAGGTGTAGTCAGTGAACCAGAACACAGCTGGGACAGGTGAACCAGAACACAGGTGGGACAGGTGAACGAGAACACAGGTATGGCAGGTGAACTAGAACACAGATTCTGCAGTGCATGCCCAGCCTGATGTGCAAATCCTGGGATCCACATTGTCTCTCAGGCTCTCCATGGAAGGACACAGGTCCCCTGCCTGGCCCTGTTCTGCACCAGGCTCTCCACAGAACGGCATGTGCAGAAGCCCTTAGCTGACCACCCGACTTCTTTCCTTCCTTTGCTTTGTTGTTTCTTTTGAGAATCCAATGGTTCTGCCACCTTGAAGAACTTTGGCTCAGAACAAAGGGCCCATTTATCTGAAACCAGGATATGAACTAGGATATTTCTTCTCATCTTCTGGAAAACTGTTCTAAAATTCTCTATCAATAGGCACAGTCTACTCTTCCTAGTCCTACTTGCCAATTCACTGTTGTTGCTGAAAGATAGATAGTTTTAACCCATTCCCGCAGATGCAACTTGTATCCCTTGAGTTGGGTAGTGCAGCTGAGCACAGGTGAGTTTGTTGCCTCCTGTGTCCCCTGGGGGAGGAGAACATGTGCCCTTCGTGACTAGAGGGCCATGCTCTGCAGGGATGAACAGAGAAAGACTCTGGCCTGACAACATTACATATTGTTATAGCTGCTCAAAAAAGAAACTCAAAAACTAATTGGATCCAGTTGACCTTCATAATGTACTGAGAATTATAAAACTTTGCCCAAAATGCAGTGATAACTGCAGGAAAGTAGGAGCTATTTCATCATGTGCTACAAGGATGTAGAATGCCTGCACAATGATCAAGCACATTTGAGGTGTTGGCCAGGGGCAGGGGCAGGGTTTGGGGAGTGACTGCTGAGCAAATACGGGTTGTCTTGGGGGGATGCTGACAGTATGTTGGAGCTAAATAGAGGTGGTGATTGCACAACATTTGAATGTGCTAAATGCCACTGGAATGCTTTGTTTAAAATGGTTGATTTCACGTTATGTGAGTTCCACAGGGGCTGAAATCCTTTGAGGGGAGGGAGGCGCAGGGCCCCTCAAAGTCCTCTCAGTGCACAAAGGCCCCCAGTGGCCTGCCCTGCCTCCTCTGCTCGGCCTCTGTCCATCTCCGGGCTGCCTGCCCTGGGCTGCTCAAGGGCTGTGTCCACCTCCATATGTCACTGGATGGGGCCAATGAGCATAGGGGCCTGCCTCACCCGCTCAGCTCTGCTGCAGGCATCTGACAGCAGTGAGGACCCCAGACCCTCTGCTCTGGGTCTGATTTCCCCTCAGGACAGCTTGAAGGAAACAGGCACATGTGTGCCCGTGGACTGCCCTGGATAGCCGCTTTCTTTACGGTGTTGTGAACTGCTTTGATGTGGAAACACCCTGATCTTTACCCCAGTCCAAGTTCTGGTCTGTTCAGAGGTGTGGGTCTGGGCCCTGTGTCTCCCACTAACTGTACAGATTCCTCTGCTGGGTCTCTCCTCTGAATGGCAGAGGGATGGGTGATCTCCAAGTCCATTTCTCATCCGGGCAAGAGTCGGGAGAGACTGGGAGAGAGGCCTGGCCATTTCAGGAGCCAGCTTGGGAAAGCTGTCCCCATTCCTGGTTGGACCCTCAAGCCCATGGGGAGGGCTGAACCCAGGGTCCACACCCACAGGGGCTCTGACAAGGACATGTGCCACTGTCTGCCAGGGTCCTGGCCTCCCTGAGCCACGGAATCCCCTGGGCTGCCACGCCAAGGGCCCAGTTTCCTTTTGCCATGGCCTGAGACTGGGGTCTCAAACCTTCCTTCGTGCTCTGGATGGACTGCTGTTAAAGCCTGTGTTCTAGGCTTGGCTCAGCCTTCCTCCCCCTACCCCCAAAGCCAGACCTCTCATGGCCCTGCCCTCACATCTCTGTCCTCTGCCTCACCCTCACCTTGTCCCCTGCCCTCCCCTCCCATGTCCCCTCCTCACCCCCCAGCATGTCTCCCCCGTGTCGCCTCCCCATCACATCCTCTCCTCTCCCTCACCCCATGTTCCCTGTCACTCTCTCTTCTCCCTGCCCCACCCCCCAGCCCCTCATGACACCCTTGGTAGCTCTGGCTGTGCAGCCTCAAAGTCTCTGTGACTCTGACTCTCCTTGTTTTCCTTCCAAGTTGCCTAAAAGGGCAGGTACCAGTTTGTCTTTATCATTTAGCATCCAGTAAATGGAGGAGGGAGGCCAGACCCTGGGGAGTTGGCACCCATTTTAGCCCCATCTGCCAGAGGGGGGCCCAGAGACTGTGCCAGATGAGGCAGGGAGTCCACCCCTGGGTAACAAGACAAAGGCTGCTGGGGTGGGCACAGGTCCTCGCCCAAAGGCCAGCTACTGACAGCCACCCTGGGATACACTGAGTCACTGGGTTGGTCCAGGGCAGGCAGGCTCCTTGCAGGGCCCTTGGGCGACTGGCACCCTGGAGGTGAGACTAGGTCAGGGCAGCTGCATCCACTCGTGTGAGCCCACCACACCCAGCAGACCTAAGGGGAGAGGCCACCTGCACACCCAGCCAGGTGGGAACTGCTCTGACTCACCTGCTCCATCCCTGGGAGAGGGCAGTGCCCATAGGGGTCCAACCCCCAGGCTCCAGTCAGCTAAGTGAACCTGGCACCTGACCAGAGGGCTGTGGTCAACTTTGTTATGTAAAGTCACAGCACAACTCAGCACAGGAAAAGCCAGGACCTCACTCAGTGTGGGGAGGGGAGTGGGCAGCATCAAGGGCTCTGACCGAAGATGAGGATGACAGTGTCAGCGACAGAAGAATGTGCTGTCATCTCAAAAGACTGCGGGCATTTTAGTGCTTGGAGGACCAGTCTCCACCCTTTCTCCAGAATTCATCATGTTCTAAACAAGGACATACTTTTTTTAATGATTGGCTAAAGTTAGAATTAAAGATTAAAATAGAAATCCACTTTCTTCTTCAGGAAATGCTTCTTAAATTCGGTAAGAGTATGATCTTGTCAAGCTCAGGGCTGTGAGATGAACCTGTCCAGTCTGTCTCTTTAAATTTTACCACCTGTCTTGGTCAGGTCCAGCCCCAGCTGTGTCACCACAGTCCCCTAGACAAGACAATGCTGTTTTACAGGTAGCATTGTCTGGCACTAAATCTGAGCTCACAGGTGCCAGGGCCAGGTCTGCAAGTTACTGGCCTATGCCTCTCAGTCACCAGATGGCTTCATGGCTCCTGCCATCAGGCTCGTGTTCCAGGCAGGAGAAAGGAAAAAAGAAACAAGTGACGGTGCCCACCTCCACTATCCCTGGGCAACTTCAGCTTATATCTTCGTGTCATGGGGGCACCTAGCGCCAAGGAAGGCTGGGAAATGTAATTTTTCTGATCTTGGTATTAAAAACAGCTTTAAAGATAGTATTTTCCTGTTGATGGATTTGAAGTTTTGTTGCAACAGTGCAGCAGCAGGAATGTCATCCAGGTTGGGTGTCCTCTCTTCCACTGAGCTGGCCCAGACCCACTGAGCTAGCTTCTCAGTAAGTGGAGATGAGGCCAGACCTTTGGATCTGTTTCTCCCCAGTACAGCACAGCTGGGAGTTGCAAGGACTAGAAAGAAACCCATCTCATCTTAAGAAACAACTTAAAACATAAGAAAAGTGCATTATCCCCCAGGGAGGCAGAAGGCCCAGGTGACATGGAGGTCCCAAGTCCTCTCCCCTGTCTGCTGTGCCAGCTTCAGCGTATTGGCTCTGTCCCCTTGTGTGTCTCCAAGACCACTGCCTCTGTTAGGAGCAGACGCCAGCTGGCCAGAGGAGGCGGCCCCCATGCTTGTGTCTCCTTTTACGAGGAAGGGTTTCCCTGAGACTCCCAGGGACTCCCTTCACATGTCCCTTTGAGGCAGTCATCCACAAGGGGATGGGCATGAGCCGCCTAGCACAGCGGGGGCCTGGGCAGAAGAGATGCAGCCCCATCACAGCCAGGGCTCTGCTGGAAAGGACAGAAGGAACAGTTCAGCAACACCTGAACCAGGAACAGCTTTCTTTTTTCCTTAGCATGGAGCTCCTTTGTTTACAGAGCAATGCACGTTTAATGCTGAAATCTCGGAATGCACAAAAAAGAAACCATAAAACAATAAAAACCGACCTATAACCCAATCGCCCAGAGATAATCATGATAATTGATGTCGCTGGCCTCCGACTGTATACACGCATGCTTTTTACAAAAACATGCGGGGAGTAAATCTCAGTGGTTGGAACCTCGGAGGTGGAAATACAGGCCAAAGTTGCCCCAGGAAGCCCGAGGCCACTGCCAGGCAGCTCACAGCAGCTTCTCCACACCAAAGTCCACTGGCTGTTGGGAGAAACTGACTTGCATGGGCTTCTAAAATGAGGAAGAAGGAAGACCACGTTGCCTCAGACGGTGGTGTCACTAAGCCCCTGTCTGTGATGTTGGTGGCTCCCTCGGAGCATCTCAGTGGAACAGTCTTAAATGGACTTTCAAGGCTGAACTATGGCAAGGCTGAGGTGTCAAGATTTCTTAAAAAGACTAAACTGGGACACAACTGATGTGATCTCTGAGAATTTTGCTTTTTCCTAACTCTTGATAGTTTACAGATTTTCTTCAGTCATCAAGAAAGAAGTTGAAAATTGTGATTAGGCCTATTTTGCAAATCATGCTGAAATGCTGCAAGAGGACAGGAAGAAATGCTTTGCTTAGCCAGATGTAATCAAGAGTATTCTAGGAACCCACGTATCCCTGACCCCTGGCCTGAAATGTTCAACCTCCCAGCTTTTAGCCTAATGTGCTGGCCATTGACATCTGATGGAGTGCTGGAAACAGTCTGCAGAAGGAAGGCGGCCCACACTTCCTGGGTACCTATTTAGGTTGAGTATCTAATTCTACCTGATAGGGCCACCAGAATGTGCTGCCGTACCTAATGTCTCAAATTTTCTAGAGTAAATAAAGAGTAAGAAAAAATGCTTAACTGGATAATTGTCACTGTGGTGAAAGTTTGCAAACCACATCATGCATTTCATTTTTATAAAGTTATCATTAAATTGAAGTCACATTTAATTTGCATTACTTTAAATTGTAATAAATGTTTGGTACACAGCCGCTGAAAGTGTAGATGCTAGTCTAGGCAGGGAGTTCCTCAAAGGCAGGGACGTGGCTGGTTCATCTTGGAAACCCAGTTCAGTGCCTGGAACATGGAAAGCATTCAGTAACATTGGAAGAATTGAGGTGTATTCATTTCTAAATTTTATTCTGACCTTCTCAGAGATTCAAGGGAGGGAAGAGGTGAAGTTTCACCCAGAGGTCTGCTGTTAGACCTGCCATACCTCCTCCCTCCTTTGGGTGGTTTCTCAGCTGACCTGCAGGAAGCCCATAATCAAAGACCTACCACTCCAAGGCTGTTAATATCGGCGAGAACAGCTGTGTAGGGTGTGGTGAGGTGCAATTGCGTGTGTATTCATGACCACATATTAGAAAAATGCAAGATCTCTATAATAGTAGCAAAAGGAGGTGACTGGGAGCCACCCGTGGTGCCATGACTGCCGTCCCATCACAGAGGAAGAGCATCTGTGAGTATAACCCATAGCATGTGTCCGGAGATGGGTGATATCTGCTGTCCAGGGCTTCTCCCCATTCATTCTGCAGTCCCTGTGTGTTCAGCCCAGAGACGGGCTGAAGCAGGATCCTGTGGTGTGCTGGGGCTGGCTTGTACCAGTTCACGAGAGCCAATGTTAAATTTTCAGGAATTTTGCTATTGATGGTTAAACAAAGCCATTATTAAAAATTAAATTACATAGACTTACAGTTAAATATAAATGAGTGTCTGCACATGGCATTTCTAGAAACTCCCATTGACTGCCTCAAGAGCATGGCTGGAGAGAAGGCACCTGGAGGCATGGCCCAGTTACAGTCTCTCCAGGGACAAGGACACATCTGGGCTCCGTGCTCCCCTCCTCCTGCATCAACATTAAAGAGCCCTGAGAACACGGAGGCCCCTGCCAACCTGGATCCCTCAGTTGGGGCAAAGTCAGGAGGGCCCCGCCTCAAAGCCCCTGCCCCGTCTACCCCACGGGAAGACCCCAAACCCCTCGCTGTAGGCATCAGTGGGCCCTAGCATGCTCCTTCCCTCCCACACTCACAGCTTCCCTGCTCATCACCTGCCTTGTTGCTGTCCCGGACCCCCATCATCCTCACCCTGACTGTCTCCACACACTCTCAGGCTCTCGGCATCCCCGTGACCGATCCCTCTCCCAGCGCTACCCCCACCCCAACTCCCGACTCAGGACCCATCATCAGCAAATCGCCCCCCCCCCACCTTTCCACAGCGAACCGGGCTCACCCCTCAGCACCAACTCTTCTGCGAGCCTCCCAGGTTTCTCTCCCACAAGCCTCATCCTTGCACCCTCCCCCTAAAATCCCTGGCTCTGAACCTCATAGGTCTCGTTGGTCCTTTCAATCCATTTTTTATGCTTTTATCAGTAAGTATGTTTCATTTAGAACCCTTTGGGCTGCCACTAGCAGAAACCCTGACTCAAGCTGCTACCATGTAGTAACTCACCTCAGGATCTCCCCAGGGAGAGTGGCTCAGGGACAGTGCTGGCCCCAAGGCCCAGGTTCTCTCAGTCTCTCTGCTGCACCATCCTCAGCAACTTCACCCACAGGCTGGGATCAGCTGAAGCCAACTTGTGTCCACTTGTGGGAGCAATGAGGAGAACGCAGGGTGAGAGGATGCTTCCCTTGATTTGCTTACAGGCCACATGTACAGCCTGCAGCCTCTTCATGGAGCATCTGCCTGTCAAAACCTGCCAGGGACATAAGCTGTGGGCAAAGAAAAGGGGAGTCCCAGAGAGCTCATCTCCCTCGACACCAAAGGCGCTTGCTCTTCAAACAATGTCCACTGTCAGAAGTGAGAAGCTTACCTTGCCCTGGGAGAGCAGCAATGCTGGCAGCACAAGCAGAGGAGCAGGCCTGGCCAAGGCCACACCAGCACATTCTGAACTTCATCTTGCATGTACCTGTGGGCCACACTAAATGCAGATCCTGAGTCACTGTGTCTGGGCGTTGCCTGCAAACCTGTATCTCTAGGCTCCCAGGAGATGCTCCCAGTCCCAGACTACACCTTGAGCAGCGAGGGTCCACACCATGCTCTACTCTGGCCACCTGGAAAGCACAGCAACAACAAAAACAAAGAGGGGCCTCCAGGCCTGCAGTTAGAAGAGGCACTGGTGCCCCCAGGGGCTGCAGTGATGCCGGGAGTGGCTCTACAGAGGCCAGGGGGCTGTAGAGCAGCGATTTGTTCTGACCCGGTAAGGGTGAGATTTCTCTCCACCCACTACCCCCACCGCTCGGGACACTGCCCATTGGTCACCCCTCCTACTGCCGCCTGCCCCAAAGTTCCTGGGAGCGGGACTTGTGGACAGAGCCTCCGGGGAGCAGGGTGTGTGAACAGAGCCTCATCCACATTCCTGTAGTGCCCTCTCCCCAGCACAAGGGAGCTCCCCTCACCTGCACATTTGCTGCTTCTGATCTGCTGTAACGCAATCACTGAACCAAAAGAGGTGCAGTTGACCTAAATGGGCTTTGAATCAAGAGCTGCATGACTCGGGGAATATTCTCTGGTACATTCTGATTTTGTTTGTTCGGACCACGTTGTGTCCATCATGATCCTTCTCTCCTCTCCTCAATGCCACCTCCCCTCACGCCATTTCCCTATCCAGGCACCAGAGTGTCGGTAAATGAGGTAGATACATCCAGCCGCTTCTGGGGAGCAGTTCCCTGCCCCCACCCATTTCCACAGCAGACAGAAGCTTCCTACATCATGTGTCAACAGTTTCATAACTAAATTGTTAACCCATGTTCATCTGATGTATGCTCACCAAGTCCAGCTATCCAGTTTCTTCCTCTTTCTCAGTGACTCAGTATTATATAATTTTCATATTATTTAATTTATTCTCAGTGAGAAAGAATTAGTGTCCATTGAGCATGCTCTATGGCCAGGCTTTTCGTTTAGGTATTTTATCTGACTCTCTAAAGCACTGTCATTGTCCCCTAGTACAGATGAAGACAGTGAGGCTGAGAGAGCTCAGGGACTCTCCAAAGGTGGCACAGCAGCAAGAGACAGAGCCAGGGCTGAAGCTGCTTCCACTGCACCGGGTAGAGCCTCTTTCACCATGTGGGATGAGGCAGTTTGAAGCCAGGAACTCAAGTTAGAGGAGACTGAATAGCCCATCACTTGGGTCTCAGACTGGCTGGGGCTCACTGTCCTATAGAGAAAGCAGATAAGGAGATTCTGCTGGAAAGATGGGGGGAAAGTGCATTGCCACATCTCCCTAAAGAGAGAGACCACTGGCTGAAGAGGAACCCACCACCCACACTCCTCTGGGAACTCGGGACAGCATGACTAGGGATGCTCTGCTCACTGAAGGAGCACATGAGCCCTCAGCATGGAGGGAGGCTCAGGAGCCTGAGGAGAGTTGGAGCATCTCTGTGGGATGGTGCAGAACTGGAAGTGTGCAGGCATTCTGAATCCCTGTCAGCCTGAGGCCTGGCCCAAATGTCTCATTCTGAAGAGAGGAACTTCCCATTTCTCTGGATATCTCAGTGTGAGGCTGCTCTTTGGTTGAATTCCTTCCCCAGCACCACCCTCCCCCTCCTACACCTTTATCCTCCCCAGACAACCAACCACATCTCCAGCAGCATCTGACCCAGGGCCACTCCAGTGGTTCTGGCCCAGGGCACAGAGGCAGGAATGCCCCTGGTTTCCACAGGGCTCTGTGATGACAGAGAAGGGTGTTTGTTTAAGTTAGTAAAGTGACTCACAGACCTCTCTATACAAATTGCTCTCCTCTGATTTCAAGCCAGCCTCAGCTGTTGCTCATAGCTGCTCCATCTTTGATGTTGGCTTCAACAAGCAGGAGCAGCTCCAACAGCCTGTGGATTTCTTTCCAAGAATCAGAGCCAGATCACTTAATGGGTATTTTTGTGGCTGTAAAATACTTTTCTTAAACAAAAGCTGTGCCAATGAGATTATTAAACATTTGTTTTGCTTATTTCACTTTAACCCTTGGATCTTGTTTCTTCTCGAAGATTTATGGAGAGTTGTCCGTTACAGATACAAGGTTGAGTGATCCATTCCTTGAAAAAAGAAGAGAGGCTTGGAGCATCATGCAGAGGAGTTAGGGCTGGGGGGACTTCAGCCCCTCAGGCAGCTCTGGACTCCTGGGGAGCAGGAAACTCTGGCCCGCTCTGACTCAGCAGCATCCACAGAACCTCATGCAGTCAGTGTGTGTTCTGAGGAGGCTGAGTCGCATCTTGTGTGTTTCTGTGACCCAAAGACCTTATAGTCTCCTCAGCAAATGTGGCCTGCTTCCTCCTCTGGCTGACTGTGGCATCCAGTCCAGTTCCTCCACCCTTCCATTATTTCTTGGCCAGGACACACTTTCTCTTTTTCTGAATGTCCTGAAAGAGACTGTTTACCATGCAGCTGCTCAGCTGACTCCTCAGGACTGGGTTTGCTGCTAATATCAGTCCCCACCAATACCACCACCTCCTCTAATGTTGTCAGTGGTTCCCTCTATGAGTGATTTGGGCCACTAACCTGGAATCCTCAGCCTGGAGCTTAGGGCTTTGGGATAAATACTTCCCTCCTGAGCCACCCCAGTGAAAGATGATTTGTGCACCACTGTCGACAGCCCATCACCCCCTCTTATTTGATACTGAGAGGAAAATGTTGACAAAATGCTGAATCATCAGATTTCTCTGTGGCTTTTGGGTTTTTATCTTATAAAACTTTCCTATCTTGTTTCCATATGTCCTGAAATCCAAAAAGCATTAAATGTAAGGTATCCCAGAAATGTGTGTCTTCAAGGCCTCCTACTACCTTTTTGGGTTTATACTCATCTTTCATTTACTTGATATGAGTGCAGGGAACAAGCTGGATCTGCTTGTGGGAAGGAATAGTGGCACTTTGTGCTGAGATGTGTGACTTGACTGGAGACAAAAGCATGAAAACCTGAAGCAGCTTTTCATCCCATTCAGGGTATGTGTGGTGGCAGAGCTCAGAGTTCAGTGTGACTCAAAGATTAAGAAATGGAAGGAAGGTTCTGGGCAGCATGACAAGGACCAGGACCCTGGGCACACATTCATGTGCATGAATCAAGGTGCACACAAGCCATACATTTTTTGACTAGATAGTCTATGGGAGTGTGAGAGAGACCCGTCATGGGAAAGATGTTCAGGAATGAGGTTCTGAAGGAAAGCACTGCCAGCTGGAATCTTGCCTGTCCTTCAGAGTCTGTTTCACCTGCCACTTCTCCCATGAAGGCATCCCAGACCTCATTCCCTCCAACTTGGTTGCAGTGCCTCCTACAGACAGGTCAGAGTGCACCTCGGGTCACAGCTCTCCACATGGTCCAAGTGGCATTTCAGGGAGATGTGTATTTCTACGCACCACTTCCAACTCCAAGGTTGTATCTCTTAGCATCCCAACAGTTCTTCACAGAGCCTTAAGCACAGCCCTTCTTTAGTAAACATTTGAGAGGAAAATATGAGGAATGTGAGGAAATATTTGGGGGCCAAAGTGAAATAACAGCTGAATGGAAAGCCAGAAATCTGAACAGTTTATCATTGCCAAATTTCAGGTGCTTTTCCTTCAAGAGGTTTGAGAAGGAAAAAAATTCATTTGACAAAGCATCAAGTTTGTAGACAAAGAGGAACTTGTCTATTCTTTGGAAGAGAATAAAATAGAGTAACAGGGGAAAAAGCAGGGTAGATAGGGGCTTATCCTATGGGGGCCAGTTTTTTCCCTCCTTTGGGAAGCTTGTGTCCCTAAAGGGTAATATATACTGTGTATAAAATAATACAGTGATACCTGGATTAATGGGTATTTTGAACCTAAATCACTTGATTACAAAAATCATCTTCACTATTCACCCAGTCCCCTTGGTCCTGCCTTTGGCAAGGAGAACGCTGCCTGATGTTCAGAAGCTGCCGTGCTTGGCACTTTGTTGCCAAATCCACATAATAAAAGGAAAGACTCTCTTTTCAATGATTGTTAACAAGCTTACCAGTGCATCTTTGCGGCCAACTTTCCCTTAAGACATCAGCAATTCAGTTATGATGGTATTTTCTGTATAAACTAAAGGTGGTCTTGACTAAGAGGAAAATGTAGGGCATGTGTACTTGTTTTTAATGTTGAACACCTATCACAAAATCATGCACATTCTAGTTAAACGGGGTTTTTTAGATGAGGACTTCTTTCTTCTTTTTAATCTTTAACTTAGAAGAAAACACATCCACCAATATCACTGATGATTCCGGAGCTGAGAACCAGGGTCACCTGGGTTCTCCTCTCTATGCCTGGGGGACAGAACATATTCATAATGGCACCTTTTCTCTTTCTCAGCCACCCTAAAGGACAGCAATGCAGACAGCTCAGCTGACCCACTCATGAACCCACGAGGAAGTCAGTGTACCTCTCCACAGGTCAATGTAGAACTGTTTTCTGAGGGGGACTTGCTTCTTCAGGTATTGTATGATATTGTCCATCTCTATTCCCTGTCAATGGTTATGGTTACAACAGAATCAGACCTCAGAGCCTTCCAGAAAACATTTTGTTTCAATTCTTGTTGAATTTATCTTTAATTATTATGTCAAATTTCTGACTGAATAGAGTATTATATATCTAATTTCCCATTTGGGGACAATACTATAATCATAGTGCCATGTGGGTGGGAGTCACACATGAGGTAGGAAGAGTCAGAAACCCTGGATGTCAATCCATGATGATCACTTGCTAGTCAAGTAGCAGTTACCTCTCTATTCAAGGATGATTCTTCATCTTCTCTGCCTGCCTCAGGGGATATGAGACTCAGATGGAGGGGTGGATGTGAAAATTGTACTGTAAGCCATCAAATCCCAAGTAATGAAACAAATGTAGCAAGGAAAAATATATTTTATGTAGATGGAAATGTTGCCATACTATATTTTATTTTTACTACTATTGAGCATTTAAGAAATTTCTTTCCCTGTAATTTCCTATCTAAATATAATATATTGCTGGTACCTTAGCAAGGAATCCAGGTTCTGGGTGTCACAAATCTGGCAGATCTTCATCTCACAAACCAGAAATACAAAACCTCAGCAGACGATCCAGCAAGAATATGCATAATCACTGGGTGATTGGCCCTAGAAGCACGTGGGTCTCTTCTTCAGGAAAGAGGAGGTGGCGTAAAGGATAACTGCATCATTGTTTATCTGTTGAGAAAAATCATTAGGCTTTTCTCTGGCTGAAGATTCAGTCTCAGCACAGTTACCATGTCTTAAAAGTCTGTAGTTTCCTCTCCCCACCCACAAGCTGAAGGAATTATATTTTTAATGCTTCAGGTATTTTTTTAAATTTAAAAAGAGACCTGCTACAAAGACTTTGTGACAGTGTTAGCATATGTTAAATCTGGATATATGACTTTTGGTTATACTGTTTACTTTTTAGTGAATTTGAAATGTTTTATATTTATACCTTTAAAATAGAAATTTCAACACAAAAACATCTTCTGAAATGCGATCCTAAAGAATAACTTAAAATTAGTTTGTTTAGTTTCAAATTACCAAAATTCTGTATTAGTCATGGTTCTCCAGAGAAACAGAACCAATAGAATGTGTGTGTGGGTGTGTGTAGAAAGAGATTTTAAGGAAGTGGTTCATGTGATGTGGGGCCTGGCAAAACTGAAATCTGCAGAACAGGCTGGCAGCCTGTCGACCCAGGGAAGAGTTGATTTTGCAATCTTGAGTCCGAAGGCTATCTGAAGGCAAAATTTCTTCTTCCTCCGGGGACTTCAGTCTTAAGTCCTTCTACTGATCGGCTCACCCACATTATGGAAGGTAATCTGCTTTACTAAGTGTCTACTAATTTAAATATTATTCACATCTAAATAAAAGAAATACCTTCACAGCAACATCTAGACTAGTATTTGACCAAACATTTGGACACCATAGCCTAGCCAAGTTGGCAGGTAAAATTAACCATCACAGCTTCATATTTAGTTGCATTTTAAATGGCTGAGAATTAGTTTCAGTTGCTAAAAATAATAATAAACTTATTTCAGTTGATAAAGAAATATTTGACTTCATTTTGTGGGATCACATTCAGATGTTTGGCATTTAAGACCAAACTAAATTTAAATCATTCTATTTTTATAAAAACACTCTAGACACAGAAATGATGAACTAAGACCAGACATAAAATATAAATCTGAATGGTTTGCTAACTAAATAGAATAATCTATTGATGTTCTGTTTGTTTTGTTGCTTGTGATAATAATGATGTAGAGGCGTGGGACTGAATTTAACAGAGGGGAAGCTGAATTTAACAGGTTGATAATTTACCCAGTTGAGCTCAATGAGTCAAGAGAGGAACATAGAATTTGAAACTGTACACAAAGGAATTATTACAATGATTGAAATAATTATATAGTAAAACCACAATAGGAAAGGAGAATGTAATGTTCTTCCACAGGATTATTCTTACTGTTGTAATACTGTTGTATGTTAGCACAATTAAAAAAAAATGAAGCAAAGGTAATCTCTTGGGCACTTCTCAGCTTCTGGGCAGGCGTTGCTCTTGCAGGGGAGTTTGAACTGGTTCACGGCAGTTGGTGATTGCATTTCTTAACATAAGTAAAAAAAAAGCAATTTTGAAAAACAGGTAAGTGCTTCCAAAATTGCTTTGAGCTGCTCAGGGCAGTTAGTTGGTGGCAATAATACAGGCTTGAATGAACAGGACAACCTCCACTTTCATCACACTGCCTAGGGGCAGGGAATGAGGGCTCAGGGCCCCCACACGGTTATTGTTTGCTTGTAAATGTATAATAGTTAATCTGCTCTGCTCCAGAAACCTCATGTGTGCATTCAGGATTGTGGAAATAAATGAAGACCAACCAAATGAGAAAAGCAAAGGCTACTTATTCAGAGCTTGCTAGAGCAAGGGAGTCAGCCGCTGTCACTTGAGTTTTGGCAGAGACTCATGACAAATAGAAATGGGAAGCAATGGGATATATTGGAGTATATGAGGAAGCCATTTGGTGTAAACCTAATTTGGCCTGACTTTGTTTTTTCCAAAAGGGCCTGACCGTGGCCATTGAGCACAGCAGGGTCGCAGGTCTGTTGTCTTGAGCTGGGTGGTCACAGGTGAGCACAGCAATCAATTTCTAGCCTAGGGAGAGATGCTTATCCTTAAGGAAATGCCAATGTCAGGGGAAGTTGCATTTTTACTTGTCAGTTATAGAAAAACAGAGGGAGCTATGGCTCTTGCACACTTCAGTTTGTGAGATGGTCACACTCTTCTGATAATAATGACGATGGTAGCAGCAGCAACAACAACATGCACATGCAAAAGAATGAAACTAGACTGTTATCTTATATCATACACAAAAATCAACTCAAAATGGATTAGAACTGAATGTAAGACCTGAAACCATGGTACTTCTATAAGAAAACATAGGCAGTATGCTCTTCTACATCGGTCTTAGCAACATTTTCTCAAGTACCATGTCTGACTGGGCAAAGGAAACAACAGAAAAATAAACAAATGAGATTACATCAAACTAAAAAGCTTTCGCACAGCAAAGGAAACGGTCAACAAGACAAAAAGACAACCTAACAATTGGGAGGATGTATTTGCAAACCATATATCTGATAAGGGGTCAATATCCAAAATATATAAAGAACTCATACATCTCAACAACAAAAATACTAACCACCCAATTAAAAAATGGGCAAAAGATCTGAACAGACATTTCTCCAAAGAAGATCTACAGATGGCCAACAGGCACGTGAAAGGATGTTCAACATCATTAACTACCAGGGAAATGCAAATCAAAATTACAATGAGATATCACCTCACTCTCATCAGAATGGCTATAATTAACAAGACAGGAAACAACAAGTGTTGCAGAGGATGTGGAGAGAAGGGAACTCTCATAGACTGTTGGTGGGAGTGCAAACTGGTGCAGCCACTATGAAAAACAGTACAGAGATTCCTCAAAAAATTAAGAATAGATCTACCATACGATCCAGCTATTCCACTGCTAGGTATTTATCCAAAGAACTTGAAAACACGAATGCATAAAGATACATTCCCCCCTTTGTTCATTGCACCATTATTCACAATAGCCAAAATTTGGAAGCAACCTAGGTGCCCATCAAGGGATGAACGGATAAAGCAAATGTGGTATATATACACAATGGAATACTACTCAGCCAAAAGAAATGATGAATTTTGGCCATTTGTGACAAGGATGGGCCTTCAGGGTATTATGCTAAGCAAAATAGGTCAGAGGGAGAAAGTCAAATACCGTATGATCTCACTCATAAGTAGAAGATAAAAACAACAACAAACAATCACATAGTGACAGAGATTGGATTGGTGGTTACCAGAGGGTATTGGGGAGGGAGGAAGGTGAAAGGGGTGATCAGGCAAATGTGTGTGGTGATGGATGGTAATTAGTCTTTGGATGGTGAACATGATGTAATCTACACAGGAAGTGAAATATAATGATGTACATCTGAAATTTATATAATGTTATAAACCAACTATTGTATGTTCTCGGCTCCCTTGTCAAAAACTAGCTGTCTGTAGATGTGTGGGTTTATTTCTGGGCTCTCGATTCTGTTCCATTTATCTGTGCATCTGTTTTTGTGGCAGTACCATGCTGTTTTGGTTACTATAGTTTTGTAATATATTTTAAAGTCAGGGATGTGATACCTCCAGCTTTGTTCTTTTTTTCTCAGGATTCCTTTGGCTATTTGGGGTCTTCTGTTGCTCCATATAAATTTTAGGATTCTCTCTTCTATTTCTTTGGAAAATGTCATTGGATCTTTGATATGGATTGCATTGAATCTGTTAACACCTACAAACATAGATTCCCTACCCACCACACAGGAGGAGCCAAATAAAAACTGGAACACCAGGCTTATGGCAAGAAAGAGTTTTTATTTCGAATGATATCAGCCAGGAGATGAGAGTGAGCCCTCAAATTTGTCTCATTTCATCTCATCTCCCCGAAAGATGGGAGGCCAGGGGTTTTAATGGTTTGTGAGGAATGTGGCTGCTTGTAGATAGGGAGTGGGGGAGTCAGTGGCCTCGCTGGTTGGAGCTTTCCCACCAGCCTACATTCGGCCTTGGGAGGCTGCTCATAGGAAGGAGGATGATAAAGGACCTTGTAGGTGGGCAACCTTGGCTGTTTGTCTCCATGGTGGATAGTGGATTCTGGAGCCCAGGGAGTATGCAGGGAAAGAGTGCTTTAGTTTTAACCCCATATATGCTGGATTTAATGTAGGGGAACTGATATCAGGGCCAGAATCAAATCTGTAGATTGATTTAGGAAGTATGGACATTTTAACTATGATGTTAATTCTTCCAATCCAAGAGCCAGAATATCTTTCCGTTTCTTTGTGTCTTCTTTAATTTCTTTCAACAATGTTTTATAGTTTTCATTGTACAGATCTTTCACCTCTTTAAAGTTTATTCCTAGCTATTTTATTCTTTTTGTTGTGATTATAAATGGGATTGTATTCTTAATCTCTCTTTCTGCTATTTTGTTGTTAATGCATAGAAAAATCATACACTTTTGTATGTTGATTTTGTGTCCTGCAACTTGACTGTATTCACTTATTATTTCTAAAAGTTTTTATTGGATTCTTTAGGGGTTTCTATTTATAAAATCATGTAGTCTGAAAATAGTGACAGTTTCACTTCTTCCTTTCCAATTTGGATCCCTTTTATTTCTTTTTCTTGCCCGATTGCTCTGGCTAGGACTTCCAATACTATGTTAAATAAGAGTGGTGAAAGTGGGCATCCTTGTCTGGTTCCTGTTCTTAGAGGGGTAGCTATCAGTTTTTCTCCATTGAGAGTGATATTAGCTGTGGGTTTGTCATATATGGCCTTTATTATGTTGAGGTACTTTCCTTATATACCCATTTTATTTAGAGTTTTTATCATAAATGGATGCTGTATCTTGTCAAATGCTTTCTCTGCATCTATTGAGAAGTGCCCAAGAGATTACCTTTGCTTCATTTTAGTGTCTCCACCCCAGGAGGAGCTTAGGCCTTATTACCATGACATGTGATGTATATGGAAGCATGTTTTCCAACTGAACCTGTGCAAGCGAGTACCCACCTCTCTCTTTTGAATGTTCATTACCCATCTGAAATAAAAGGCCCCTGCTTTCCCTTGCTCAGGGAGCCACAGGTTTGGAAATAACTCCCCATGGGCTCCTTATTTGCTGTGTGTTTGTGTGACAACCACTTCTAGTGCGGGCTTTGATTTCAGCTCACCAAGAAGCAGACCCACTTTGGATTGGTCACATTATGGGCAAGGAAAGCAAAAATATGACTCTTGGGCACTTATATACTTGCAATTTCCCTCCCCTCCTGAAAGGAAGGAGAAAAACCTTGGCAAGGATCCTGAACTATGACTCCAACCATTTGGAATGTAAATGAATCTTTCTAGGGGAATGATGAGACCATTGTCTACAGCTTTACAACCAGGGATGACTCCGTGTTCCCAGGTCTGTAAGCACATACCTCCAGAGTCAGAAAAACCTCTCTGGAGTCCTCACTGTCTATGAAGCAGTAATTAACTTCCAAGGCTCGCTCTTTTAGCCTACTTCCCAAGTCTCAGTAAGATTTTCTCAGAACCCCTAGTTGCAGAAACTAAAAATATTTTCTCTAAAGCCCCTCAAACCTATTTGGGGTTTCTGTCATCCCCCATGAGGGGAGGACAGCCCTCATGCCCCACCATCCCAGCTTCTCAGGGACATCTGAGCATGTAAGCTTCCTTCACTTCTCCTTGAGTCTATACTCCCATAGCCTGGAGAACCTCTTTAAGTCTCAGGGCAGGAAACTCTGCTGATGGCGTGTCACCTAGCATTGTCCAAGCTGATGTCTTGACTAGATCCATGAATTCTTTCCCTTTTTTCTGCCTAAAGACTTGGCCTTTGAAACACAAATATCAGGAAGACTCCTCTTTCTTTTTGCTGGTTGTCTTTCCTAAAACATGTGGGGCTCCCAGAGTCCCCACCCTGGGGGGACCAAAGGTTAAAAGGAGCTACTTGGACGTGGAATGTTTTGAAATCCTGCCTAATCCCACATGCCTTATTTTAAAAAAAAATAGTAAACCTGTTCATAGTTGAAAAGTTATCCAGATAGTCAAAAATCACACCACCAGAAGTAACTCCTGTGAACGTTTTGGTACTTATCCTTTTATACCTTTTTCTATGCTTAGTGCATGGAAGTCACTCAGCACCTCAGAACTGGCACACACATCCTGCTCCCACCCCCAGGAGCACCCTTTTCCTTCAAGCTAAACCACCTGCAGGCCCTAGCCCAGGCTTTGGCTCCTCGCTGAGCCTCTCAGCCCACCTTGCCCATGAACTCTGGGCCCCGGCTGCCCTGGCCTCTCACTGCAAAACCCACAGCCAACTGCATTGTGTTGGTGCTTCACTGTACTGCCACTGAGCCTATCTCCCATGTAAATCCTATTCTCCTGGAAGCCAAAAATTGTTTTACACGTTGTTTGTCTCAGGCTAAGATTTGGGAACTTGTGCTTTCAATAAATACTCCCTGAATAAATACGTCTTTCCTAATTAGCATTTGTTTGTAATTTTTACCTGGAAATCTTGGGAGGTGGCTTTAAACCTTAGGTACATGTCTCCCTGACATGAGTATAGAAAAAAGGTTTCTGACTGAAAGCTTAAAATTAAAACTCATCTCAACTATCACCAAAATACATTTTTTGTCCTAAGGCTGGATGCCTCCCCAGGATCTCCTGGAAAAATGGTTAAAAATTTATACTCCTGGTGTAGGGGCTGGCCCCGTGGCCGAGTGGTTAAGCTCGCACGCTCCGCTGCAGGCGGCCCAGTGTTTCGTTGGTTCGAATCCTGGGCGCGGACATGGCACTGCTCATCAAACCACGCTGAGGCAGCATCCCACATGCCACAACTAGAAGGACCCACAACGAAGAATATATAACTATGTACTGGGGGGCTTTGGGGAGAAAAAGGAAAAATAAAATCTTTAAAAAAAAAAAATTTATACTCCTGGTGTTTCTAATACAGTGGCTCCCAGGAGGGGTGAAAGGATGAACGAGCACTATTTTTAGCTGCCCTGCCCAGGTGAACCCAACGTGTAGCCTCAGCCAGTGGAGAATATTGAACTGTTTTGTCCATCTCCTACAGTGAGAGGCCACAAATGGATTAGTTTAGCCAAGGGATGGGCCACACTACAGAGATGCAGAGAGGAAAACAAAAAAATGTGTGTGTGCATTTGTTTAATTGTTGTTCAGTTTGCAGTATTCTCAATAGACTGAAGCTGATATTTGGCTCTACTTTGCTGCCTCAGACACATACACACACACAAACACACTCACCTTTCCTCAGGAGCTGGTGTGAATGAGCAATAGTTGAGCTGAGCTTTTTGTCTCTGTAAATAATTCATAATCAATCTACAAATCAAAATTGGGATGAGTTTATTATATGAGCCAGGTCTGGGGACTATAGCCCAGGGGGCTTCCTTCCCCAAGGAAGGATGCACAGTGTGGTTATATACCATGTTGGAAAAAAGAGCATACATCACATATGATAGGAATGTCCCTTTTATAATAGTCATGAGATTGCTTTGCTGGTATGGCAAGTGGTCACGAGGTGAGCATAGCAGGTAGGTAATAAATCCTTAATTCTCAGGAAGAGATGCTTGTCCTTAAAGAACTACTGATTTGGGGGTAAGCTACATCCCTATGTTGAAGGGCGTCATTCTTGGTTTTGGGACATTGTGAATGTTTAAAGCAGGTGTATAGGGCTTGCTCAATAGGCCACGTCATACTTTTTTGGAAAAACAAAGTCAGGCTGAATTAGTTTTAAACTAAATGGCTTCCTAATATACTCCAATATATCCTATTGCTTTTCATTTATTCATCATTTTTGAGAAGCCAGACTGGCTGGCCATCCTGGGACCTGCTTTAGGAAGTGACAAGTCAGGATTTGGGCAGCACTCCACACCAAAAGGAAGCTCAGCAGAAACACCTCATGACGTGGGCCCAGGCCCTTAGGAGCTCTGTAGCCTCAAAACTTATGAGAAAACAAGGAATAAACCTGAACTGACTCTTCTCTGCCTCTCCCCAGGCCCTGGACGGCTTCCTCATGGCTGTTACAGAAGATGGCTGTGTTTTCTACATCTCTCCCACTGTCCAGGACTACTTGGGATTTCATCAAGTGAGTGATTTTATTTTCCATTGAAGAGTTTGGGTGAGTCTGGGGAGTGGGGCGGGCTGGTGTGGTGCTCATCTCTGGGGAGGTATGATGGGAGTCAGAAGACTAGGTCTCCATCTCAAAGCCTCGCACACACACTGTGTCACAGGGAGGAGTGGGGCGGGCTGGTGTGGTGCTCATCTCTGGGGAGGTATGATGGGAGTCAGAAGACTAGGTCTCCATCTCAAAGCCTCGCACACACACACTGTGTCACAGGGAGGAGTGGCCACCTGGGGCCTTTGCCTCTGTCCTCAGCTCTCCCACATGAGAACTGGGTGGGGCTCCACCAGTTAGAGGCAGAGAGCACTCCTCCAGGCAGTCTTTTCTATTTTGCCTGGTGGTCCCTCTGAAGCCTGCCTCCCTTGGCCTCAGCCACCCATGCTGCAGTCCCTCAAGATCCGTTGCTGTTTTCCTGAACCCTTCTTGCTCTGTTACTTCCCCTCAGACTTTCCTTATAAAATGGGGTCTTCATTCCACCTACCCTCACCTCCTTCCATCCTGGAGGCCCATTGTCAAGCCCTTCAATGTCTTTGTCTTTTCATAGATTAGATGCCAGACCTTGTCAATATTTATCACCATACCATGTAGTGGTTTTCCCTGAGTTTAGTGGCAGATAATGGTTATATACAACAGGGTCCTGAAGATCATGCTGTGTGTGGGGAGGGGGATAAGGGGAAGAGTGAAGAAGAATATAACTTATTTGGACAGCATTTGGTCCAGTAGAATTTTTATTGCTGACAGAAAACTTTCAACTGCACTTAATTCCTTGTCAGAAGGTCAAGAAGAATCCCAAACTATACTCAAATAGAACACAACTTAAATTATTAACTATAAGTGAGGGTGAAGAGACTCCTTATATTTTAATTAAACCTGTCTGATTTACAAGGAACACACTAACACTCCTCAAGGCAAACTAGTTGGAAGACTATTTAACATTCTCATTATGTCCAAATATGCAAAATCTGTATGAGGACAGGATACCTTAATTCTTTTTTGTGTTCAAGTCACTACATAGCTAAACCCATTTGTTTTGAGATTACGTTAGCATTTATATTCCCTCATCTCCTTCAACAAATGACAGAACAAACTTGGATCTCCCTGGAAATGAGATTTTTGTTCTGATTCAGTTTGATTTTGTTATCCAGATTGCTAATGACTGACTTCCAGGAAAACTCAACATTCTCCTTCCATAGAGCTTCAAGCCAACTGGAGAGGCTATTTCAGTAACTTCCTATGGGTGTTCGCCATCTCCAGCATCTCCCTGCTACTGATTTGTGACTTATCTCCTAGGCAGTCACTCTTTCCTTCCCACTTTCCCCAAGAACTGCCACCCTTTTCAAGGCACAATACAGGCATGGCTTCCAACACCATGGCGGTGCCCACCTCATGTGAAGTTTTCTGGGTCAGGGGACAGCAGCAGCCTGGGAAGATGGGCTGTGCAAGACCAGAGGAGGGAAACAGGAGCAGAGTGCACCAGCCAGCCCCCAGGTTAGGGAGGGACAAGGACAGGACAGTCTAAGCTGCCTGGAAGGTGTCAGAAGAGCTGGACATCATGGTTCAGAAACATCTGAGGTAAACAAGTCATACCTGTGTAGGGGAAGAAGACATTTCCTCTACCCACTCTGGGTCCTTCTGGCCGGATAATGAATTAAATTCCCATGAGACAGAATAACAGGAGAAAATTAAACAAAGCTTTATAACTTGTATACATGGGACAGACCCAGAAAAACTGAGTAACTCACCAAAATGGCAGAATCTCTCACCTTAAATACCATCCTCAGCTAAAGACAAAGGAGGATGTTGGGGGTGGGGAGAATTGGTTATGGGAGGTTATCAGAAAAGCACAGTAAACAAAAGTAAGGTAATTATGCAGATTTAAGTCCTTGCCTTCCACACTGATAAGAGTTTCTGGAGATAAAGTCATCCCCCCTTCTTCCTGGTACAAACAGGGAGGCACATTTACAGCTGGAGATTTCCTTTACAAATGTAAATGTCTCTTAACAAAGGGTAACTTCTACTTTTCAGAGTTTCTCTCATGTCTGCAGTTTTTAAAAATAACCAGCCCAAAATAATCCTCATGCCAAAGAGACATATCTTGGGGTGGCCAATTCAAGTCCCCCACACCTGGCTCAGGAAGGCAGGCAGCTGCCCCAGGAGTGTGACACTGCCCTTGGTCTTTGCAGTCAGATGTCATCTATCAGAATGTGTTTGAGCTGATCCACAAGGAGGACAGAGCCATGTTCCAGAGCCAGTTATGCTGGTCTCCAGACACAGCACCTGTCAGCAGAGAGGAGGAGCAGGACACCCACTGTAAGTCCCGAAGGCTCGGAGGGAAAAGGGCTGTAATGCAAAGTCAACCCTGCACTTGTGTTTCAACCTTTGCAGTCCATAAGTAAGAAATCAGACCAGGAAGTTACACTCTCTCAGCTGGAACGTCTATTGCATTAAGCACTGATCGAGCACTCACTAGGTCCCAGGTACAAGAGGGGAAGAAACGAAGGGGAGCTGCCTCAGGAATCAGCTCATGGGCATTGGCACAGGACTCTGCATCTTTCAGATCCCTCTCACATCTGTGACCTCATCTGATCCTCCTGGTAACTGGAAAACATCCATGTGGAGTGAGATTCTGTTGTTTTTACTACGAGTAGGATGCAAGAAAGGATTGTGACTGTCTTGTTCACTGGTGTATTCTCAGTACCTAGAACAGTGCCTGAGACAAAGTGAATTCACTGAGCACTCAGTGAATATTAGTTGTGGGAACAAATGAATGTACAATGAGGAGATTGAGGCTTGCCCAGATGGATCCAACTGGTGGGTGATAGGACTCAGGCTGAAGGAAATATTCTCCCTTCCCAGGTAGGTGAGTCCCCTGAACCATGTTCAGGCTGGCAGGGGACTCAAATCTGTGTATTTTATGAGTATACAGGATGGGTGGCCATTAGGCCCTGAGCATTTGTTACTCTGCTGACCTGTGGGAAACCATAGGCAAAAGGCAAAATTGTCATTTACAAGTAAATGCCATTTTCTAAGTCAGATACAGGTCCCCTCTCCAAGGATTTAGAGTGCATTTAATGCATCCACACAGGATGCGAGGACAGGCTCTTCCCTGTTTTGTTGTGAAGGATGGTCAGAAAAGAATGAAATACTAAAAAACAGACGTTTCACTTAGAAAAAATTAAAGCCATTTGCCAGTGTTTGCACACTAATAATGATATCCTTTTTGTGGTAAACAGCCTAAAATACTAAAAAAGAATAAACTTACAAGACTGATTATAAGGTATTGTTGTATAACTTTGTAAGACCCAGCTGTAGTTCACTTCAGCTATGGCTGCTGTGGTGATCTTAGTCCTTCTCTCTCCAAAGCCTGCTCCCACTTCAGACACTCCACACAAGACTTTGTCTCCATCAGCCCTAAGTCCAGCAGGGTAAATTTACTTATCATGAAACACGTCTTTACTTTCTTTTCTCTTTCCCATCAGATTATCAGCTCCTTGAAGGGAGGAAACTTGTCCTCAGCATTGAGTTTTGTGTCTCCTTTGATGGGGTCTTTCTGTGCCTCCACCCCTGTCCATATTGACTAGCCAGGGTCGAGGGAAAGGAACAGAGATCTGAGGTTCAGCGTGGGCTGTGGAGTTTAGTAGGCATCTACTCCAGCCCCTCTGTTTCAAAGCTCTGGAAGCACAGCCTCAGAGTGGAGTGAGGACCTTCCTAAAGCCACTGAGGTAGTCAGTAGTCTAAGGCCAAGACACAATACCAACAACCCAGTGCCCTCAGCTCTCTAGTTCCTGCACCACGACTGCCTCTGACCTAGTGGTTCCTTATATTTCTTTCACTTCTTCCTCAATGAAAGTAATGACTTCCTGTTCCAACTGTATTTTCATACATAAATCTAAAATATTTGAGAATACTTAAAAAATTGTCAATAAGAATCCAACAGATTTTTTGTTTAATAAATTGAATAGCTATGAGAAAATAGTTCTTGGCACTTTTTCAAGACAGTGAGGTCAAAAATACTCCAAATTTTCTTACTTCATTTATAGCACTTTGGAGTCAAATACATACAAATAAAGTCATTCAAAAAGAATTTTTAGTGTGTTTCCATCGCTTTTTATTTATGTCTTATATGTAAGGTATGAATAACATACTTTGAGGTAGCAAACCATGTGGTGAATTTACAATATACCATTATAATTCTTGTTTCCACTTCCTTGGAATTTTCCATTCTTTTTCCCAACCCCCAAATAAAATATTGATTGGAATTTTCATGTCCACTTAGGAAGAGTGTTATATGTTATTTCCTTCATTTGGCAGTTTAGGAAATGAAATTTAAATCTAGTAAATCCTGTAGCATCTTTAAATAGACAAATTCTGAAATGCAAGATTATCCATTTTTATCAGCACAAATTCTATGGTTAGAGAGGCCTGGGTTAATTTTAAACCATAGTCAGAATGTATTTGTAAATCCCACAGTGAGCAGTAGACTTTTGTACACTTGCTGACACTGGCAAGTTTGAATTATGTCCTTCACAATGGATACTCTGAAATTTTGCATATAATTTCATGTTTTTAAATTCCTTTTATACTCTTACATCCCTGCAGTGGCAGAAACCCTACAGCAGTCTATCTATATGTTTATAAATGTATGCATGACAATATTCTTCAAAATACAAGTAAAACTTCAATAATAGTGCTATAAATATGCCAGAAAAATATCTAAAAACCACCCACCTAAACCAAATTCAAGTTAATGCAGACTTTCTAACACTTACTGAGGGTGCGCCATGTGCCAGATATGGTGCTAGGGGCTTTATTACATGAGATTAAGAAAGAACAGCAATAAAATTTATCAGATCATACTCTGACTAAGTCCTTCCCTTCATTCCTCCCATTAAAACATTCAGGGTTGCTAAGCTATTGTAAGCCTGTTCTCATTTTATTCTTCTGCAGAACTTAAGTCTAAATAAATCAAATTTTCACGTGACACAGGGAAAACCATCAGTGTAAATATAAATATAATCTG
Source organism: Equus asinus (assembly GCF_041296235.1). Classification (NCBI taxonomy): domain Eukaryota; kingdom Metazoa; phylum Chordata; class Mammalia; order Perissodactyla; family Equidae; genus Equus; species Equus asinus. Next base: position 42,335,594 of record NC_091807.1, on the reverse strand, counting down.
ACCTGTCAGGTTGAGAATTACAGCAAAATAGAATAGATCTGGTTTTTCATCCCTGACTTTCTAATGAAGTTTAGATGGTCCTTTTATTTTTAATCCCAAGAGTTTGGTTTTTCTCTTGTTACCCTTTGAGAAGACTTTCTTACAAACTCCTGGGCTGAGAGAGAGAGGAAGCTGAACCAGCACTCCAAAAAAGGTGAAAGCAGCATCCTCCACAGAAGTACTTTTTCTTGTTAGGGAGGCTATTCTGTCACTTTTCTGTGCATAGCATTTTCTTTTCCTTACAAAGGAGCAATAACTGACATCCATCGTAGACAACAAGGCTGAGAAAAATCACCATTTCTACCATATTTGGTTCAGTCCTTCAGTTCACAAATGTTTACCGAGTGCCTGTCACGTGCCAGGCTGTGTTCTCGGCATTAGGGATAGAGCAGTGAGCAAAACACACCAAGTCCCTATTCTTTTTTTTTTTTTTTTAAAGATTGGCACCTGAGCTAACAACTGTTGCCAATCTTCTTTTTTTGTTTGGTTGGTTTTTTTGTTTTGTTTGCTGAGGAAGACTGGCCCTGAGCTAACATCCGTGCCCATCTGCCTCTACTTTTCCTATGTGGGAAGCCTGCCACAGCATGGCTTGCCAAGTGGTGCATAGGTCCGCACCCAGGATCCAAACCAGCGAACCCCGGGCTGCCAAAGCAGAACATGTGAACTTAACCGCTGTGCCACTGGGCCGGCCCCCAAGTCCCTATTCTGATGGAGCTTAAAGTTTAATGGGGGAAGGGGGTAAAAAAAATTAACAAATGAATAAACACATACCATATCTGGTGGGGTATAGTGCTAAGAAGAAACCAAGGTAGTAAGGAGAGAGAAAAGTTATGTGGTGGGCTTGTTGCCATTTACAGAAGTGTGGATAAATGGAGGAGAGCAGTGCAAGAGGAAGGAAGAGCATAGGTGCAAGGGCCCTGAGGCAGAAATGCACTTGGCACAGCTGAGGAATGAGAAGGAGGGCACAGAGAGAGTTAAGGGGGAGACTGGTAGGTAATTCCTGGGGGGGTAGGGGGAATCAGGTAGGCCACGCAGGCCACTATAGACTTTGAGGTAGGAAGTCACTGGAGAATTCCGAGCAGAGAAGTGACATGACCTGACTTGTATTTTAATGTTATTCTGGATGCTGAGTGGAGGACAGACTGTAGGGGTAAAGGGCGGAAGCAGGGACACCAGTTAGAACGCTATGGCAAAGTTAAAGCAAGAAAAAAAAATGAGAATAACAACCAATTTATATAGAGGTTACAATGTGCCAGGTACTCTTCCAACTGCTTTATGTATATAAATTTGTTTAATTCTCATAATAACCTTATGAAGTCAGATAAGAAAACTGAGGCCCATAAAGAGGTTAAATAACTTATCCAGGGTCACACAACAGGTGAAGTTCCAGTCTGGGTCCAGGGTCCATGCTCTTAACCACCAAGATGTTCTGCCCAGCTGATAATATGGAAACTGGCCAGCACAGTAGAGGTAGAAGTGATGAGAAGTGGTTGGTTCCAAGGTATATTCCACAACAGAGCCAACAGGGTTGCTGGATATATGTTATATGCATCATTTCATTTTTATCTTGATCCTCAGGACACCATAGGGCAAGTAAGCAGGCAGGACTGCTAGCATCATTTGACAAATGAGAAAGTCAGCCTGAGTGGCTGATCAAGGTCATCTTATTGGTGAAGGCCAAAGTTCACTTGGCCACAGTGCTTGTGACCCCACAGTCTCTCCACCCACCAGTTTCTTCCAGAACTATAGATTTTTGAGCTCTGTGGTGATGAAGTGTTCTGGTGGAGCCTCATTTGTCTCTCTGTCCTCCCAGCTCTGCCTGGGGAGAAGATCCCCCCACTTAGTGGAGCCTCCACTGACAGCCTACAGCATCTGCCCTTGGAGGACCCCTCCTATCTGGAGAGAAGCTTTGTCTGTCGGTTCCGCTGCCTGCTGGACAATTCCTCCGGGTTTCTGGTAATCACACTGTTCTTACAGGGTCAAGAACTTCCTAAACTGGTGCATGGCTCTACTCAGATGGAACACTGCCCAAGAGTTGGGCCAGGCTTCCTTACCATCCCAAGAAGGGCCCTCTGGCCTTCAGCTCACAGCCATTTCAGAGCGTTAGACTGTTAAAGATCAAGTTGTCTTTTGAACCTTCTTCTGCCTGGTTAAGACTTGGGATATGTTTCCTTGGGATTTAGTTATACCTGTTACCTCTGGTACAGCCCTAAGTGGAGGGTCCTTGGTGAACTCAGGATGTGAACATCCACCTTCTTCACTATCACCAAAATCAGCTAACAGTGCCTACCAATTCCTGGACTTGTATATCCTCTCACAGCTCAATTAACAGTACACTCTGAAGCTCTGTGGGGTGTGGGTTAGGGCCCCCAGGGAGGACTGAGGAGCCATGAAAAGTGATCAGGGCCTCATGGGCAGGGTAGAAGAATGAGAAACCTCCAGGCCTGTGCACACCTATGCTCTAGGGGTGAGAGGGGAAGTCCTGCCTGTTCGACTCCAAGGAGGATAGTGTACCCTCTGAGTCCCATAATGGAGAAGTTATGTTCACTGTTTTAGCTACTTAACATCCTCTTCTCTTTTCTCTGCTTATTACATTTGGCGTCTGCTTTTTCTAGGAGTTGAACTTCCATGGCCATCTTAGACTCCTCCCTGGAAAGAACAATAGGTCAGAAGATGGCATCCTCATGTCTCCTCAACTCACCCTGTTTGCTATTGCAACACCTTGCCAGCCACTCACCATCCTGGACCTCCAAAACAAAACATTTCTTTTCCAAACAAAACACGAATTGGATTTCACACCAATAGCCTGTGATTCCAGGTATATCCCTCTGAACAGAAGTTCATGACTCCAAGGGACTCAAGAGTGCTCCAAGATTGGCTATGGCCCAAATCCTGAGTCTAAGACCAAAGGCAAGGCAAGAACAATTGTCCAAATGAGTTGTGTAATGTCAGACAGCAGGAAATGATGCGGGGTTGGTGAGCCAAGGGGTCGAAAGAAAGATTTCTTGGACTCTCAAGGTCTGGCAGTAGTGCTCTTTTATTTAGAGAATAGTGTGAAATAGCATGGGGACAGGACCCATGGGCAGTCAGAGCTGCTGCGTGGGGACAGGACCCAAGGGCAGGAGGAGCTGCTGCTGCTGCTGCATGTGGACAGGACCCATGGGCAGTCAGAGCTGCTGCTGTGAACATGGGTTGAGAGTATGGCTAAATTTAAGGCATAGGTATGTGAGTTATCTCTTTACATGACAAAGGAAAGAATATGTAAAAAAGTTGTTAAAATGATAGTGCAGGTGGGGTCTGGTTATTGGGTGGTCTTATAACTTTTAGATAAGAATCAAACCAGATTAAGTAAATGCCAGAATCCACCACCTTAAATATTATCTTCAGCTAAAGACAAAGGAGGATTGTTGGTGGTGGGGGGAGTCAGCTACATGAGGTTACCAGACAAGCACAATAAACAAGACTTAAGTCCTTGCCGTCCCCATTAAGAGTTTCTAGAGATAAGGTCATCCCCCCTTCCTCCTGGTGCAGAGAGGGAGACACCACCCACAGATGGAGACTTCCTTCACAAATGCAAATGTCTCTCATCAAAGGGCAAGCAAATTCCACTCCTCAGAGCCTCCTACTCATCTGCAGTTTTTAAAAGTAACCAGCCTAAAATAATCCTCATCAACTCTTTGTTCCTTTTGGCATCACTGTGAGGCTGTAAGATAAGGGTGTGTGTGTCTCCTCTACACAGAGGCAAGGTGGTCCTGGGTTACACCGAGAGCGAACTCTGCAGGAGGGGATCGGGCTACCAGTTCATCCACGTGGCCGACATGATGTACTGTGTGGAGAACCATGTGCGGAGTGAGTTCGGGAAGACCCTGGGGCCCAACCCTGCACCCATGGGAGGTGGGGGAAATCCTCGCACACATCTCTGGGGCTCTGGACCCGCCCCCTGCCTCCTGGAGGGCTGGTTCCAGAGGGTTGGAGGGAGCACAGGTGTGATGGGAGCACCCTCTCGCTCTGCAGTGATGAGGACGGGCGAGAGCGGGCTCACGGTGTTCCGGCTGCTCACCAAGCCGGCCGGCTGGCTGTGGGTGCAGTCCAACGCCCGCCTGGTGTTCTGCAGCGGCCAGCCCGACTGCATCGTCGCCCAACAGCGAGCCCTAACGTAAGTAAGGGTCCTGTGTACGTGAGTAATCGTGAAACAAGGCGTAAATACAGCCCCCGCTGTACGTAAGGGCCCGACGCAAATGAGGATGGGCCGTGTGGGAGCAACGTAAATAAGGGCGGGCAGTGAGGGTGGGACAGAAGTAAGAGCCGGAAGTGAGGGCCCGACACAAATAGGGGCCGGAAGGTAGCCGCCTGTGGTCCCGGCGCCATCTTTCTCCCACCGTGAGCCGTCCGCTTTGGGAGTTCGACTGCGTTCTCTGAGGCTGAGCCTTGGTGGCAGCTCGTCCCCAGCTGTTTGACCTTCGGGAGGGGCCTAATCCCCATGGGCCTCAGTTTCTCCAACTGTACAGTAGGGAGACTCCTTTGGGGGTCGTTGTGAGGGATGAGTGTGCACAGGAACCAGCCGGGTTAAGTCGGCCTTGTCCGAGTGTGGAAGGCAGAGTCCAGCGGAGGAACCCACAAGAACCCACGCCTGGCTTTGGGTGTTGTAATGAGCCCTCCCCACCTCTCAGCTGAGCCGTTATCCAAGCGTGAACACAGCCCCTTGTCTTCCTCAGAGGATCCCCAAGGCAGCCTTCATGGGCTTCCGCTCCCCCAGATGGGCTTTCTTGTCATGCTCCTGGTTCACAGATTTTCATCCTCACGCCTCCTCAGGCCTGTGCCAGAATGGCTGCTGGTGTTGAGGCCCTGAAAACTAGCAGAGAATTCCCAGACTCCATTTGCCCAGAATTTGAATTCTGTATATAGAGTCTTCCATCAACTATACAACGGAAATGACTGTCCTCCCTTGCACTTTGCAGAGATCTATGTGCCTCTCAGAAGCGCCATTCCTTCAGCCCGCCTTCCCCACTTCTTGCTTACTTGCCTCTGCTGTGGCTCTATGCCCTTTTGGGGCAACAAGAATCAAAGCCATCACTCTAGGCTCTTCTCAGTGGGGCAGGCTGGTTACTCTCCCATGACACTTCCTGGGTAACAGAGAGTCTGCACTCACTTGCATAAGACCAAGGTTTCATGTTTAAACCTTCAGGTCCACTTTCTTGTCAGTCTACAACTTTGTAAACTGTAATGTGCATACAAACAAGAAGAGTCTAATTATTGTTAGTTATTTTTACATTACCAGCATGTAAAACCACCAAACGTTCTCTTCTATCCTGCGGCCCTGAATGGCCAGAGCTCATTTGGGTCTGCAGCATGTGTGTGTGTGTAAGATGGATGGTCAGGATTGTGGATGCAGGGAATGATGAATGAGCTCAGATAAGTTATCTGGCCCAGGCCTCATTAGTGCCCTATTCTGAAGAGTGACCACAGATCCAGTAATGCCAAAATATGCACATAACAAACATAACAAACTTCCCTGCCTTTTCAGCCTGCAACCTTCTGAGTATACTTAGATGATGGGGAAGTTATAAAGCTGTGTCAAACAACTTGGATTCTCAGCTTGATTCCACCCTGGCCTCAGAAAAGCACCTCATAAATATACCTGTTTGCTACCTTATAAAAATAAAAGGGCTTTTTGTGCCTTTTCTTTGGCTCTTATCAGCTGTCTTATTCTGTCCGTTCACTAAGCAAGACATTTAGGAACCAGTGGTTTTGTTGGTTAATGTTTGTTTCATTGAGGGCAAGAGTAATACCTGCCCATTGTGGAAAACTTAGAAAATGAAAAACATTGCAAAAGTGAAGTAAAAATCAGCTGTTCTTTCTACCACTCAGAGAAAATTATTGTCAATATACTGATGTATTTCTGTCAGATATGTTTTGACACATATTTAAGTTTTATACTTCAAATCATATCCTACATATACTTTTATATTCTAGTTTTTCCACATAAAAATAAATTGAAAGCAATTTATGTCAAAGTATCCATAAATTTTTTATGACTGTATATACTCCTGTATGAATACATCATAGCCTTACATTAAATATTAAAATTTGGGAGATTTTTTTTATTATGAAGACATTGTGATGAATATTTTTGTATCTAAATATCTGGCCTCTATTCTTATTTCCTTAGAAGGATTCTCAAGAGTGAAATTTTTAAGTCAAAGGGTTAAAACATTTCAAAGGCCCTTCATACTGTTGTCAAATTGCTTACCAGAAAGGTCATACCAGGGGCCAGCCTGGTTGCGCAGTGGTTAAGTGCGCACGTTCCACTTCGGTGGCCCAGGGTTCACCAGTTTGGATCCCAGGTGTGGACATGGCACCGCTTGGCAAGCCATGCTGTGGCAGGCGTCCCACATATAAAGTAGAGGAAGATAGGCACTGATGTTAGCTCAGGACCAATCTTCCTCAAAAAGAAACAAAAAAGTCTTACCAAATTATTCTCCGGCCAGGCTTAATGCAACACTGACTTTGGGACAGAGTTGTCCTAGCATCAGATAGACAGAGCAATGACTAGGTAGGCTGTCAAGAAACAGATCTAGGTGAGCATATGGAAAATTTATTGTTCAATTAAAGAGGCATTTCAAATCCATGAGGACAAGACAAACCAGTAAGTGAGGTTATGGCAACAGATTAGGCATTGGGAGGATGGGGAGCTTGGGAGAGTACCTCATAACTTTTACTATGAAAATTTATCCAGATTTGATTCTCATTGTGTTAAATTTTCCTGAAACTGTTACCAGTTCTGCTGCTGGTAATGGTGAAGTTGCTCTTTTTGCATCAACTCTCCCATTAAGTAACACTATGAAAACAATAAGTAAAACTTCTGGACAAAATATTAAAAAACTAACCAGAGTCACTGGAAAATAAACGCTTAAAAGAAGGGAATGGCATTGGGTGAGTTTCCTGGGTTTTACTGCTTTTAGTCTGAGGGAAGACTGCACTTGGTTCTGGGCAGCTAAATACTCAGAAAACTCGTGGTCTTAATGACACAAGAACAGAGATTGGAGTAATTGCAGCAGCTGCAAGATTAAGAAATGAAAACTATTTTTTTACTTCTCTCTTCTAGAGAGAGAGCCAGAGAGAAGGAGCCCTCAAACTCTACGAGTAAACTCAATCCAAATCTCTGCTGACCCCTGAACCATGCAGGTGTGGGATGTAATCCAAGCAGCCAACCTAAGGCCAGATGAGCTAAACAGAGGTTTTAGCTGTCATTCCTCACAAGGGAAATAGAATTTGCATTTTCAGTCCAGTCAAGTTAAACAAAACAAAACATCAGTGACCTTTGGAGAAACATGATAGAATCCAAATCTACAATGTATCATCACAATCTCCAGGGTAAAATCCAAAATTACTTGTCATTTGGTCAAAGATTCAAAAATATCCAAAATTACTTGATATATAAAGAGACAAGATGCACAACCAGAGGCGCTCACAACTAGAATATACAACGATATACCTGGGGGCTTTGGAGAGAAGAGGAAGAAGAAAAAAACCAACAAGAAAGTCTCAAAAGTAAAGGCAATCAATGGAAACCAGCCCTAAGATGACCCAGATATTGGATAAGAATTTTATAATTACACACATGGACATTAAAGAAAATATGCTTATGATGGGTGAAAAGATAAGAACTCTCAGTAGAAAAATAGAAACTATAAAAAACAGAAAATTTGGAACAGTATCTAAAATAAAAAATTCACTGGGTGGATTTAACAACAGATTGGAGATGACAGGAGAGTTTGTGAAGTTGAAGCGAGATAATAGAGTTATTCAATCTGAAAAACAAACAGAAGAAAAAGATTGAAAAAAGAAAGAAACAGCCTCAGAGATCTGTGGAACTGACATACAGGTAAATGAAATCCCAGAAAGAGAACAGAGAGAGTGGGTAGAAAAAAAAAAAAAAAAAAAATATATATATATATATATATATATCAAGAAATAATAACCAGAAAGTTTCCCAATTTGCTGAAAGTTATAACTCCAAGAACCTCAGCAAATTCCGAACAGAATAAATACAAAAAGAAACCACACCAAGGCGTATTTTGGTCAGACTGTTGAACACCAAAGATAAAGAGAAAACTTTGAAAGCAATCTAAGAGAAAAAGTGTTTACATATAGGGAACAGTGATTCAAATTATTGTGGACTTCTTGTCAGAAACAATGGAGATCAGAAGACATTAGAATAATATCTTTAAAGTGCTTTTAAAAATTTTCAACTCTGGGGCCTGGCCCCGTGGCCAAGTGGTTAAGTCTGCGTCCTCCGCTGCAGGCAGCCCAGTGTTTCGTTGGTTCGAATCCTGGGCACGGACATGGCACTGCTCATCAAACCACGCTGAGGCAGCGTCCCACATGCCACAACTAGAAGGACCCACAAAGAAGAATATACAACTATGTGCCAGGGGGCTTTGGGGAGAAAAAGGAAAAAAAATAAAATCTTTAAAAAAAAAATTTTCAACTCTGAAGTCTGTGGACAGTAAACATATCCTTCAAAAATGATAGCAAATAAAGACATTTTCACTTTTAAAAGGCTAAGAATTTGTTGCCATTAGGCCTGCACTACAAGAAATGCTAAAAGAAATTTGTTAAGGTAAAGGCAATGATATCCACTAAAACCTTGAACCTTGAAAAAGGAATGGAGAGGGTGGGAGATGGTAAACATGTGGATAAATATAAAAGGTTATATTTCTCCCTTTTTACAAAATACATGTAACTGCTTAAAGCCAAAAATATCACATAGTGTGAGATTTATAACATGGATGTGATATATATGACAACTCTAGTATAAAGGATGGTTATTGGGAGTACATAGTCTATACAGTTGCAAGGTGCTTATGTTTTATGTAAGAGTGGCACAGTACTAATTGTAAGTAGACGTTGAAATGTTAAGAGTGTATATTGTAATTCCTAGAGCAACCATTAAAAAAATGCAAAAGATACAGCAAAAAATCCAGTATGTAAATTAAAATAAATTTCTTTAAAAAATGCATGTATCTAGGCAAGAAAGGGATGAACAGAGAAACAGAAAAACAGAGGGGACAAACAGAAAGTGAATAGTAATATAGAAGACCCAAATCCAGCCATATCAATAATTCCATTAAATGTTAATGAATAAAATGCTCCAATTAAAAGATACAGATTGTCAGAATGGATAAGAAAGCAGCAGTCAACAATATGCCTTCTACAAGAGATACATTTTAAAATAATGACACAAACAGGTTGAAAGTAATCTGATGTAAAAAAGATATATAATACAAACAGTAAGCATAAGAAAGCCAGAGTGGCTGTATTAATATCAAAATAGTCTTAAAGACAAAGGGTATGACCAGAGATCTTTGGGTGAGATACCAACTTCTCTAAAGGTCCCTCTAGTGATAGGGTTTCCTGTGCCCACACCGTCCTGGTCAGCTTCTGCCAAAGACACTCTATTTTGGTTCAGTCAGTTTTCCTTTGTGGGGCTCCAAACCAAATGTGGGATTCCAAGTGAAGTCAGGCCAGAGACGGAAGGTTATCCCCTTGCTGAGCCTGGTCTCACGTGACTGTGGCAGCAGCCCTACAGCAGCCATGTCCCATATGTCTTTTGGAAGGGAAGAAGAGGAGGATGGAAGGGAGAAATTGTCTTCCCCAGTGAAAAGTGGTTGCATATGTCATATTTGTGTAATGATTTTTTCTTTTCGAAATAAACTTGAAGTTTAGGGAATTTCTCCATGGATTTTTGGAATACTCATCCCACAAATAAGCAGTTTCCTCTGAGACTATTACAGAATCCAAGATAGAAAGCATTGACCAAGATTTCATTCTCCAAAAGATACAAGAAGCAAATTCAATCTTATGGCTTGTTCTTCCTTGGATGGAAAAACCAGAACAGATGATGTCCTGCCCCCTTGCTCACTTGTTCGGTAACTTGGCCACTACTGTCCGCTGGCCAGGAGACCCCTTTCTTGTTCATATCCCCATGGTCACATTTGGTCTTGTGTTTCCTTAACCTCAGGAATGCGGAGGGGGAGGAGCACCTGCACAAGCGGGCCCGCAGCTGCCATTCACCTTCACCACAGGGGAGGCCATCCTGGATGAGAGCAGCCCCTCAGGCCCCCTGACCACCCTCCCAGCCAGGAATAGGACCAAGGCAAGGAATGGCCCTGCCACTGGCCAGGGCCCTGTGTACCAGGGCTCTCTCCTTGGAGCCACGATGCAGCAAGATGAACCCATGTACTTGTCCTGCATCACTCCCACCCCTCAAGGCTCACCCTTGGAGAGGTGGGGGTCTCATGACAGATGTGAGGACAAGGAGGAGAAAGAGCAAGAGGAAGACAGCTCCCTCTTGACCCTCATCGAGACCCTGCTGGAGAAGGACATGGAAGAACAGCCCGATCTCTGCTCCACTCTCCAGCACCTGGGGGTCGCCGACCTTGACCAGCATCTGTGGGAAGAGGACCTTCTCAGGGCTGACTCAGACTCTGCAGGGCCTCAGAACTGCTGCCTGCTGCCTCCCAGCCAGAGAAGGGGCCCCCATAGCAAGAAGGAGGCATTTTTTCTTGGCAGAGGGGATGTGGGCTTGCCCTCACTCGCCGGCACAACTGCTCCACAGACCCTGAGGCCACAGTCTTCTCTGGGCCGAGCGCAGCCAGCCAGGGAAGTAACTTCCCCTCAGGACACAAGCACAGTGCCCAGCTACCTTCAAGCACATCCTCACCATTTTCCCATCTCTGGCCCCACACTCCAGAGCCCCCCACAGAGGCAGCTTCAGCACAGCCAGGCAGCACCTGTGGATTTGGAGATATGCCAGAATCCAGCAATATTTTACCTCGGCCCACTGCCTAAGGCCTCGAGTCCCAGCCAGCCTGCTCAGGTGTTTCCGCCAAACCACACACCTTCACTCTCTTTGGAAGAAAATGTCCCTGGACACCTGGCTCAGCCAGGCCCTGGTGTTCTAGATTTTTGCAAAGAATCCATGCCCTGGACACTCAGACACGGCGGTCAGTGTCAGAGGCCTTTGATCACCTCAGACCCCACCTCCTGTGTCAACCCATGTGGCACTCGTCACTTTGTCAGCATTTGGGATTCCCCCATCCAGGGCCAGCCAATAGTGGTCCCCATGGAGTGGGGGTCAGGGCAGGGAGCAGGGCAGACCCAGCCTGACTCCTTCAGCCACCCGTGTTCAACTGTGGCTGACCCCTGTCTTTCATGGGAAGGGCCAGCCCGTGACCTTCCTCCCAGTTTGTGCAGGGGTCGGGCCCCATCTGTGCAAGGGGCACCGGGTACACCAGAGGACACACCTGGGAGTCGAGAGCACCCACCCCACTCCCTGAGGGGAAGCCAGCTCACAGGGAGCCCTGCCTGTCCTCCCCGGGCGCTTCTACAGGAACCCTTGGTTATACCGGGCTCTTATGGTGCAGACCCCAGCCCAGCTGCCAAGCAAGAGCGGTGGGTACCGATGGGGCTGCAGACCCAGGAAACTTACAGGTGGGTGAGAGGACGGGCGCCAAGTGTCCAGCACCCAGGTGGCCGCCTAAGAGACGCCATTCCAGAGGCCCCACAGCTTAGCCCCTTTCCCACCCCTGACTCCAAGGACAGCTCTCCAGGCACTGGCAGCAGCCACAGCGACAGCCCAGCTGAGCCCACAAGGCAGAGCAAGGACAGACTGGCTATCCCAGCCCCAAGTGCTGTGAGCAGACTGCAGGGGCAACCCAGCACCACCCTGCCTCACTGCCCTCCTGACCCTGCCTGGCCATCTGCATCCATGCAGAGCAGCCATGACCTCCAGCTCCAGGTAGGTGTTGGCAAGTGGGGCCACGGGCACCTGGGGGCAGCAGGGAGGGGCACTCCACCTCACTGATCAAGTGCAGAGCTGCCGGCAAATCTTGATGGGATAGGGCTTCAGCCCAGCTGGCCAGCGTAGGAGGGGATCAGCGGCCAAGCCAGGCCTGGGCACAGAGTTGTTGTGGGGACACATGGAGGGATTCTGCAAAGGTAGCAGGTCGCTGTCAGTGTTGGTCAAGTGAGGCCAGTGGTGATGGCAGGAATGGCCTTACCCCTGGGAGGACCCTGGTTATAACCTGTGGGCCCTCCAGCTGCCATCTGTTCCCCCTTGGTCTCCTGGACCGTCACTGAACCACCTGGACACCTGCATGTAATTAGCCTTGGACGCCCAGAGCTTGAATTGGTCATAGGTGTTTTTAACTTGGCGCCCTCTGCTGCTCTGCTCTGATCCCCATGTGCTCTCCCCTCCTGGCACCACTTCGTGGCCCATGTGCAGGTTACTGCACAAGCACTGCTCATTTGCCAGGTGTTGTGGGGGGACAAGGACCTCCAGGCATGTGGATTCTTCAGATAACCATAACTTCCTTCCTTAAATGCAGATTCCAATGGAAGTCACCCCCGCAGGACTGTGACCCACCGAGGAGCAGATGCGCCTCAGCAGTGTCTGCTGATACAGGTCCTCACGTGGCAGGGATGCCTCAGGGCTCAGCGGGAATGCAGAGCAGTTTCCCTGAACCCAGCTGCCCCATGGAGCTGCATCTGAAGCCCCCCACACACACAAAGCTTCTTCTGGGTTTTCCACCCCTTTCTCATTGTGACACTGTCAACCCTCACTTCTGGGCTCTCAGCCTCCCTTCTCTGGGGGCCCTGAGCTCACATCCCTTTCCAATTTTTTGTTCTCCATCTGTTATAGGTTAGAAAATCAGAAGATCAAATTTGTTAGACTTATATCTGAAACCAAAGTAAATAGATTCCTGATTCAAGCCTTGAACTTCCACCTTCTATAAACAAGTATCAATTTCAGAGTCCTTGGACTAACCCCGTCTTCTATAATTTTGTTCAAACCCAATGTTTCCCCTTTTCCTGACAGCAGTGTTACCAAACCACAGTTCCCAGCACCATGGCACCCAGGACTCCATGCCCAAAAGGAAGCACGTTTTCCTCCAAATTCTGACTTAGAAAAGCAGTGTCACACTTTGCACCCCATGTGTGCCGAGGTGATCTGGGGCCTTAACTACTGACATTTTCCCTGGAATTGAAGGATCTTAAACTTTCATATTGCTTGGTTTTAACTTTTTTCTATGTGTATGAACTCACATATCTGAAAGCTTATTCTCTGGATCCCAAAGATGTTTTTTGCCTTTATTTCGTTCTGTGCCCTTTATACTCAAGAAGCATACAGAATTCTCTTTGCTTAAAAAGTAACTTCTGAGTCACAAAACCATTAAGAGGAAAGGGACACCATGAGCATACAATCCCCTGGACGTCCCGAAATTTGCCTGGAAGGGGCCTCAGAGCCCTGTGGTTTGGCAACCACATTTCCAAGCTCAGGGCTGAGGATCAGTGTCAAACAATCTGTTTGAGATCAGGGCCATCCAGACGCACGGTTCTCACAGCACAGGGACATGCTGACATGGAGAAGGGATATGTGGCCCTTCATTCTGGACCCCTGAAAGAGGCTCAGCCTGTACCCAGTGTCTTAGGTACAGGATAAGTGGGTCCTCTGCGGAGACTATGTGCAGGAGAAAAGGTATCCTGTCTGAGAGGAAGGCGTGAGGATGCCATGGATGGAAGATCCAGAGAGAGGTACAGCCTTGAGACACAGGGTGCCTGGGGCCTCAGTCTCACAGCAGAGCCAAAGGAGAGAGGTTTGCGAGTCTCAGGGGCTGCTGCTTCTCCTTCCCTACAGGATTCAGAACGGTCGAGGCTTAGGCAGTAGTTCCACTTACTCCTGTAGCTTTGAACACAGAACTCATTGTTTAGGAGCTGAAATGGACTTCAGATGTCATCAAGTATGCCTCCACCATCTGACCTGCTCACCACTGTCACCCAGAACCAGGCACACAGTAAGTGCTTAATGAATGTCTATTGTATGTATGAACAAGTGAATGAGCAGATGAAGAAACCACAGAACTAAGGCGCAGAAGGGCCAGGGGGCCTGCCAGTGCAGAGCCCTATGGGAGGACCCTTCTGACACCACCTTTTCTACCACCACCACTTACCAGAAACTGTGTGACCTGCGCATACAGGGAGTAGGAGGGAAGCCATCATGCTCACTTCACACAGCATCAGATCCGTTAGTTGTTGATGGTGTCGTTTGTGCGTGACCCTTGGACCCAAAACACTGAGACATCACCGAAGGCCCTGCAGCCTGACAAATGGGAGAAAACAAACACAAAAATATTCACCAACACTCAATAAACCAGAAAAGACAGCCTCCCATTGTGAGGTAAGATGAAATCCTCTGACCTCATGTAGAAGCTGTGCGTGGTCAGCGTCATGTCCCAGTAGACAATGGTCTGCTTGGAGCACTCGTTATGTTTTCTCTGTCCAAAGGAAACACTTTAATCACAAAACAGTGCATGCACTTGAACGCTGAGGCCAGCCTTGACGTGCAGAGCTGTCCTTCTATGGTACTTTCAGCTGTGTCACGAGCTTTATAAAACTACTCAAAACTTCCAAGTGAAGTGCGGGGCCATGCCACATGTGTAACAATTAACAAGCACATCCTGTTTCTCCATGTTGTTTGGTTACCCCTATGGACTCTAATGAAACAGCAACAGTCAATACACAACTCACACCGATATGTCTGCTCTTTCAGTAGTATGGCTGAGTAACAAATCACCCCAAAACTTAGTGGATTAAAATAACAATCATCTGTTTGCTCGTGATTCTGCGATATGGGTGGTTCTTCTGCTGGGGTTGCCTGTGTCGTTCATGTGGCTGTGGTCATCTGGCAGCTCAGCTGGGGCTTGTGGGTCTGAAATGGCCTCACTCACATGTGTGCTAGTTGTCAACCAGGGCTCCTTGGTTCTCTCCTGTGTACTCTGCAGTAAGAGACCAGGATTCTCTGGCTACAGCATGCTCCAAGACGACAAATCCCTCTGCTAAGGAAACTGATCAAGCGAAGTCATATGGCGGAGCCGAGAATCAAAGTGGAGGGTGCTCAGGGACATAACGCTGGGAGGGAGGGTTCACTGGAACCCACTAACAGCCATCCCCACCCGCAACACTGCTAGGAGCAGTAATCTCCAGGTAACAGGTGAGTGGGGTCCATCACATCCATCTGAACATGGATTGTTCAGAACGTGCCCCAGAAAATGTTTTATAGGGACCAGTGCACAAAAATCTATTTAACACGTGATGATGCTGGGCTGGTCTTTGGGGCCAGGAGCCCATGGATTGGGAGGGTGGAGAGGGAGAGAGCCTCTGTCCTACCTCCAGGCATGGGGTGATCCTCAGGAGAAACTTCAGTCATGCTAAGCTTGGGCATGGGGCCCTCTGTACCTGCTCCCTGTGGCCTCTCCCTTTTCCTTTGTCTGGAGCCCTTCTTCCCTCCTGCTGCCCCAATCACTGCCATGCCCCTCACCGCCTCCCCTCACATCTCACATCTGGGTGAGAAATCAAAATGAGAGGAGGTGCTAGGTGAGCACCTAACTGAATGGAATCCACAAAGATGGGAAAGGCTGATGGGCCCTCACTCCTCCCTGAAGCACTTACATTTTTAAGAAAGTGTTTGTTGACTCATTGATGTCTCCTTGGCAGACGTTCCAAAATACAACAGTCTTGAGAAGCAGAAGACACTGACCCTAACCCAGCTTCCCTAAACAGTCCTGCCTTTCCCAGAGACTCGTGCTCACATAAAGTAAGGATGATGAGGAGGCAGATGGATATGTGCATTTCAACCACTTGGAGGTCAGCAAGCTCCAGTGAGCTAGGTTCTTTGGGCAGCTGGCCTTCCAGGGGACATGGAGGGCAGGGAAGATGGGAGTGCAGAGGTGCTAGGCAACACCCAGGCTAGGAAGCCAGGCTCACAATGTCTCACTGCACCAGTCACACCCTGTCCCAGTCTGTATCCAAACAAGTCAAAAATAACCACAAGCATATAAACTTATTTAAAAAGTATGCAACCCCAATTGCTTTTCAAGAATGAGGCTCCTGGCTAATATTGTGAACAGCCAGCTGTGTGACTGCCCAGGGTGACGTCCAAGTTGTGGATTTGTCCTTTGCCTCCGCAGAATGTGCTCATATTGCTCAAAAGCCTTCCGTCTCCTATGAATTGCACTCTTGTCCCACAAGTTACAGGATTCCCAGTAGGTGAAGCACAAAGCCGTCATCAATACCTTCTATGCAGTTAAATTGTGCCGGAGTGATTAATCATTCAAAGGAACAAAATCAGTCTTCCTAATAATTGGGGTGTACAGTATAATAAAGACTACACTCGGCTTAATTAACATCTTGGAAATAATAACATTTAGTCAAATATAACCCAGGCCCTCAGCAAAATATTATTATTCTTTATTCAGAAACAGAAAATGTGTGTTACATGTCCAATAACATAACCTCTTACTGACGTGATTCATGATTCAGCATGTTAAAGCAGATAGCAAATGTGTGTACGTGTGTGTTTACAGTTACAGGTCTAACTCATCTTTGGTGAGTGCAGCCTCTCTGATTTCTTTGTATCTGTGGTCTGTGCCAAGCATGAGTTGAGGCAAATGTGTATGTGAAAACTAACCTGACTTGTGGGATCAGATGACTAAACTGTGTTCTTCCTTCTACTGAGTCTGATTGGAAAATAATTTGATGATTGTCCTTCAGGACACCAGAGAGAGCTCCTGGAACATTTTTTTACAACTACCATAATTCAGACTGTGCCTGTGCTGTGAGAGTGCTGCTGTTGACTGATGAAGAGGACTGAAGGGCCACCTGATGACCCAGGCACACGCTGGGGAGGCTAAGTGCTTGATTGCCCAGGGCTGGGATGTGGGGCAGAGTGAAAGGGGAGAGACTGAGCAGGCTTGTGAGGTCATAAACAGTAGTCATGGGTGCTGGAGAGACTGTGCTGTACTTGTTCACCCTTTTCTGGGGTGTGGCACACACCACCCCCTAAGGTACCAGGCTCAGGCCAGCTAGAGAAATGGAAGGATCTTCTTGTAGCAGAACTCAAAGGAAAGCCCAAAGACTGTGGCATAAAAACAACCTCCATTGCGGCAAGATTTGTACATATTGACCTGGGAGAGGCTGCATTCAGTTCCCCTCCAGGACTTTTATGAATTGGAAATATGCCCCCGGCTTAGCCAAGGTCATGGGCACCACTCCTTGAGCTTGGGGTCTTCCACCAGGTACATGGGCTGAGAGTGGGGTAGGGGGTTTCTCAGAGGGAATTTGGGGTTCTCTTTTGGGGATTGTCAGAGGGGGTACTGTCAGATGGCATGAACAGAAAACCTGACTCTGTCTGGCAAACCACTAGGGCAGGGGCCCACTAAGTAGAAGCCCAGTGAGTCGAGGAGGCTGTGGGGTAACCCAGTGTTGCTGGAGCTTGTTTGATCCTTGGTGCTGCCCTTTTCAGTGTGTTCGCTTCACTCCAGACAGGTGGCAGTTCCAGAGGCCATACCACAGCTTCAACATGCAGCACAGGAGAGACTGTCCTTCTTTCCTTTGCCTCTCTCTGAAGAGCAAGTAAAATTCCCCCTAGAAGTTCCCAGCAGTTACCTTCCTCTGACCCAAGATGGGTCATGTGCTTGTGCCTGAGCTAATCATGGGTGAGGAACACAGGGAGGATGGGGTTGCCTGGGATTGTCTAGAATTTCCAAGGTAGATTTGGAAGACTCAGCAGTGGAGCTGGGTCCATCTCTCATTCTCAATAATGGCTGCTCAATATAGAAGAGGTGACTGGACCACAGATGGAGATGCCTTGGGCACCCAGGCACCCATGAATCCTCTGAAGGACTTTCCATCTTTGCCATTTGATGAGCTCTGATTCCTGCAGCTGTGCTAGGCCCACAGGTTGCTGCAGGAAACCCAGTGATATAGGAGCTGGAGTCTAAGACTCAGCTCTGAACACGAGGCCTGTGAAAGTCCAGGACAGCTCTCACTCCAGCTCTGATTGCAAAACTCAGTATTATAAAGTATCAGTATTTCCTAGCTGACCTAAGGATTCAGTGCAATTCCAGTCAAAATTGCAAGTTTCTCATAGAACTTGAAAAGTTGCTTCAAAAATGTATAAGGCAGGTGAAGGGCCAAGATTAGCCAAGATATCTAATCATAAAGAAGAACAAGGGGCCATGCTTGCCATATTGGCTATCAAGCCTTCCATAAAGCATAACAATAAGGAGGTTGTGGTGTTGGTGCAGAGGCAGTCACATAGGCCAAAGGAACAGAGCAGGATCCCAGAAACAGACTATGGCATCTATGGAAACGTGATAAAGGGGATTAGAACTGTCAGGAAAAGATAGGTCGTTCAATAACTGGGGCTAAAATGATTGGTTATCTATATGGAAGACAATAAAACTGGGTATCCAGGAGCTGGCCTGGTGGCATAGTGGTTAAGTTCACGCTACACTTTGGTGGCCTGGGCTTCATGGGTTCGGCTCCTGGACGTGGACCTACACACTGCTCATCAAGCCATGCTGTGGCAGTGACCCACATACAAAGTGGAGGAAGATTGGCATGGCTGTTAGCTCAGGGCCAATCTTCCTCACACACACACAAAAAATGGGTCTCCGTCTTATCATACACTAAAATAAATTCCAAATGGAGTAGATAATTAAGAAAGGGAAACTTTTGGAGTTTTAGAAGAAAATATAGGAGGACATTTTTATGACCTCAGGATAGGGAAGAATTTCTTAACAAGACATAAAGAGCAAAAGCAATAAAAGAATTGTTAAAGTCAATTACATTAAAAATTAGTAAACTTTATGCATAAAATATGTTGTAAATACAATGGAAAGACATGCCAATGTGAGAAAACACACTTGTGATACACCTAGCCAAGAAAAGCTAAATATACAAAATGTGGAAGGAATTCATACAAATTAATAAGAAGAACATCTCATGGAAAAAGATACTCCAGGGGCTGACCCTATGGCTGAGTGGTTAAGTTCATGCACTCTGCTTCAGCGGCCCAGGATTTCACCAGTTTGGATCCTGAGCGTGGACCTAGCAATGCTCATCAAGCCATGCTGAGGCAGCATCCCACATAGCATAGCCAGAAGGACACACAACTATATACTGGGGGGCTTTGGGGAGAAGAAGAAAAAAAGAAGAAGAAAATTGGAAACAGATGTTAGCTCAGGTGCCAATCTTTAAAAGAAAAAGATATTCCATGCAAATAGCAAAGAAAAGAAAGCTGGGGTAGTAATATTTATATCAGACAAAATTAACTTTAAAACAAAAACTAACAAGAGACAAAGAAGAGCACTACTAAATGATAAAGGGAGCAATCCAACAAGAGGATATAAGACTTGTAAATATCATGCACCCACCATAGGAGCACCTAAATATATAAAGCAATTATTAACAGATGTAAAAGGAGAAATAGACAATAACACAATAATAGTAGGGGACTTTAACGCTCCACTTACGCCAATGAATAGATCATCCAAACAGAAGATCAATAAGGAAACATTGACCTTAAATAACATATTAGACCAGATGGACTTAGTAGATATATAGAGAACATTTCATCCAAAAACTGCAGAATACACATTTTTTTCAAATACACATGGAACATTCTCCAGGATCACATATTAGGCCACAAAACAAGTCTCAATAAATTTAAGAATGAAATAATACCAAACATCTTTTCTGACCACAAAGGTATGAAATTAGAAATCAACCACAAAAAGAAAATCAGAAAAGCCAAAAATATGTGGAGATTAAACAAAATGTTACTGAACAATGATTGGATCAATGAAGAAATCAAAGGAGAAATCAAAAAATACCTGGAGAAAAATGAAAATGAAAATACAATGTGCCAAAATCTATGTGATACAGCAAAAATTGTTCTAAGCGGGAAGTTTATAGCAATACAGGCCCACCTCAACAAACAAGAAAAATCCCAAATAAACAATCTAACAGTACTCCTAAAGGAACTGGAAAAAGAAGAACAAACAAAGCCCAAAATCAGTAGAAAGAAGAACATAATAAAAATCAGAGCATAAATAAATGAAATAGAGACAAAAAAAAATAATAGAAAAAAATCATGAACCAAGAGCTGGTTCTTTGAAACAATAAACAAAATCGACAAACCTTTACCTAGATTCACCAAGAACAAAAGAGAGAAGGCTCAAATAAATAAAATCAGAAATGAAAGAGGACAAGTGCCGGTGTCGCAATCCAATGTACACATCAGGATAGATGCGGAGAGGGCTGATGGCCACTCTGAGTTTATTATAACCAGCGTTTCAATATATACATAGCTTACAGCTGTTAAACATACACAGGTGTTCTGGATGAAGTAATTAGCAAATGCGAAGAATTCTTAGTGATTTCTCAAGGAGCCCTCCCTTGGCCTCTGTTTTGATATTATCATGTTGTTGCTGTGCTCCTATATTTTGATCTCAGAGCAGGCAAGGTCTCTTAGGCAATGGTCCCTCTTGCTGCTGATATCGATATCGTTTCTCCATCTGTGCCCCCGGGCGGCCGGCCACCGCCTGGCTTAGGTTGCCCCCCCAGGGGGTCTTACCCGTCATTGGCTAACCGGCCTTCTCACCTCCAGGTCACAGTTTGTTGGCAAGCTTTTTTCAGTGATTATTAACCCTTCCTGTGTCAGGGGCGGCTAGAGAGAAGTTACAACAGACACCTCAGAAGTACAAAAGACTATAATAGAATACTATGAAAAGCTATATGCCGACAAACTGAGTAATCTAGAAGAAATAGATAAATTCTTAGAATCATACAACCTTCCAAAACTAAATAAAGAAGAAATAGAGTATTGAATAGACCAATCACCAGTAAGGAGATCAAAACAGTAATCAAAAACCTCCCAAGAAATAAAAGTCCAGGACCAGACAGCTTCCCTGGTGAATTCTACCAAACATTCAAAAAAGACAATACCTATCCTTTTCAAACTCTTCCAAACAATTGAAGAGGATGGCAAGCCTCCAAACTCATTCTACAAAGCCAACATTATCCTGATACCAAAACCGGACAAGGAGAACACAAAAAAAGAAAATTACAGGCCAATATCACTGACGAACATCAATGCAAAAATCCTCAACAAAATACTAGCAAATCAAATACAACAATACATTAAAAATATCATACACCGTGATCAAGTGGGATTTATTTGAGGGATGCAGGGATGGTTCAACATCCACACATCAATCAATGTGACACACCACATAAACAAAATGAAGAATAAAAATCACATGATCATCTCAATAGATGCAGAGAAAGCATTCACCAAGATATATCATCTATTTGTGATAAAAACTCTGAATGAAATTGATATAGAAGGAAAATACCTCAAGATAATAAAGGCCATATATGACAAACTCACAGCTAATATCATTCTCAATGGAGAAAAACTGAAAGCTACCCCTCTAAAAACAGGAACAAGACAAGGATGCCCACTTTCACCACTCTTATTATATAGTATTGGAAGCCCCAACCAGAGCAATAAGGCAAGAAAAGGAAATAATAGGGGTCCTAATTGGAAAGAAAGAAGTGAAACTGTCACTATTTGCAGATTATATGATTTTATATAAAGAAAACACTAGAGAATCCACTAAAAAACTTTTAGAAATAATAAATGAATATGGTCAAGTTGCAGGATACAAAATCAACATTAAAAAATCAGTTGCATTTCTATACATTAACAGCAAAGTAGCAGAAAGAGAAATTAAGAATACAATCCCATTTACAATCACAACAAAACGAATAAATACCTACGAATAAACTTAACCAAAGAGGTGAAAGATCTGTACACTGAAACCTATAAAACATTATTGAAAGAAACTGAAGAAGACACAAAGAAATGGAAAGATGTTCATGCTCTTGGATTGGAAGAATTAGCCTAGTTAAAAAGTCCATACTTCCTAAAGCAATCTACAGATTCAATGCAATCCCTATCAAAGTTCCAACAACATTTTTCACAAAAATAGAACAAAGGATCCTAAAATTTACATGGACAACAAAAGACTCTGAATAGCCAAAGGAATCCTGAGAAAAAAGAACAAAGCTGGAGGTATCACACTCCCTGATTTCAAAATATACTACAAAGCTCTAGTAACCAAAACAGCGTGGTACTGGCACAGAAACAGACGCACAGATCAATGAAACAGAATCGAGAGCCCAGAAATAAACCCACACTTCTATGGATAGCTAATTTTGAACAAGGGAGCCAAGAACATACCATAGGGAAAGGAAAGTCTCTGCAATAAATGGTGTTGGGAAAACTGGACAGCCACATGCAAAAGAATGAAACTAGACCACTGTCTTACACCATACACAAAAATTAACTTAAAATGATTAAAGACTTGAAAGGTAAGACCTGAAACCATGAAACAGCTAGAAGAAAACATAGGCAGTATGCTCTTAGACTTCTGTCTTAGCAGCATATTTTCAAGTACTATGTCTGACTGGGCAAAGGAAACAATATAAAAAATAAACAAATGGGACGACATCAAACTAAAAAGCTTCTGCACAGCAAAGGAAACAGGCAACAAAACGAAAAGACAACCTAACAACTGGGAGAAGATATTTACAAACCATACATCTGATTAGGGGTTAATATCCAAAGTATATAAAGAACTCATAATCTCAACAACAAAAAAATTAAGAATCCAATTTAAAAATGGGCAAAATATCTGAACAGACATTTCTCCAAAGAAGATATACAGATGGCCAACAGGCACGTGAAAGGATGTTCAACATTATTAACTACCAGGGAAATGCAAATCAAAACTACAATGAGATATCACCTCACTCTCATCAGAATGGCTGTAATTAACAAGACAGGAAACAACAAGTATTGGAGAGGATGTGGAGAGAAGGGAACTCTCATACACTGCTGGTGGGAATGCAAACTGGTGCAGCCACTATGGAAAACAGTATGGAGATTACTCAAAAAATTAAGAATAGAACTACCATACGATCCAGCTATTCCACTGCTGGGTATTTATCCAAAGAACTGGAAAACACAAATGCATAGATACATGCACCCCTGTGCTCACTGGAGCATTATTCACAATTGCCAAGACTTGGAAGCAACCTAGATGCCCATCAAGGGACGAATGGATAAAGAAGATGTGGTATATATACACAATGGAATACTTCTCAGCCATAAGAAATGATGAAATCCAGCCATTTGTGACGACATGGATGGACTTTGAAGGCATTATGATAAGTGAAATAAGTCAGAGGGAGAAAGTCAAATACTATATGATCTCACTAATAAGTAGAAGATAAAAATGAGAAAGAAACACATAGAAACAGAGATTGGATTGGTGGTTACCAGAGGGTAAAGGGGGAAGGAGGAGGGTGAAATGGGTCATTAGGCACATGTGTATGGTGATAGATTGTCATTAGTCTGTGGGTGGTAAACATGTTGTAATCTACACAGAAATTGACATATATAATGATGTAAAACTGAAATTTATATAATGCTATAAACCACTGTTATTGAAATAAAAAAGAATTAAAAAATAAAGAAAAAATAAAAAAATAAGAAGAAATAGAAATAGAAAGCTGACATAAATAAGCATTTCACAACAAGAGGAAAGAGAAAGGCCAATAAACATAAAAAGACACTCAACCTGAACAGAAGTAAAATAAATCAGAATTAAAGTTGTGATCATTTTACCCCCTCTAGATTGGCAAAAATTTTTAAGTCTGGCAATACTAAGTGTCAGCAAAGATGTGGGGCATCTTATACTCTACTGGTAGGAGTGTAAATTGGTACAAATTTGGAAAATAATTTGGCAGTAACATGTAAAGTTGAACAAGTACACACCCTTTGACTCCTAGGTACTACACTTCCTAGGTACGCACTCCAGAAAAATGCTTGCATGGGACACCATGAGATATGTACAGGCATTGTGATTGCAAAAACTGGGAAACAATCTAAATGGCCACCAGCAAGGCAACAAAACTGTGGGATAGTCATATGATGGGATACTACTACATCCACCAATGGAAACTAACAAATTACTGCTGCGTGCATCAACATGGATGAGTCTCAGAAACAGAATGTTCGACGAAATATGAAAATTGCAGAAGAATACACACAGTATGATACTATATTTATATAAAGTCTAAAATAATTAAAACAATATTTTATTAAGAATACATGCATATGTATTAAAGAATGATACACCCAAAATATCAGAATGGTAGGGGCATGGGGTGGCAAAAAGAAGGATGTCCATGAGAGGTGCAAGCAGAGTGTTCGCAATATTGGTAATGTTCCATTTCTCTCACCAGTGGTAGGCCCATGGGTGTCATTTTATTTTTCATTTGTATGTATAATCCTTCATAATGTTAAAAAAAATGTTTTTAAAAATTCATCCCTATGCTTCCAGTTACACATATTGGCACTTCCAAGAGTGTGGGTTCCTCAGGATGTGATGTAGGGGAGTCTTGTTAATATCAAGGATAATCCCCCAGTGTGTGCTAGTAAGTCTGTAACACCATCAAACATCTCTTAATCTTTTTAAGCAGAAACCAAGACTCAGTTGGGGCCTTTCCCAATACCAGTACCTAGATGGAATAGCATTGTCTCATTTTCACATCATTTAGGTTTTTTGCTTATCTATTCATGGCAAGGATATTTCTTTTCCATTACAAAAAATAGTAACACAGACTTCTACTTCTAGGAAAATGGAGTAGGCTTTTTTCCCCATTCTTTACACAGTACAACTGAAAACCCTGGACATCATGTATAAAGCACACCTAAGAAGAAGACTGAAGTGGAGAGAACAAGACAGACCAACTAGGGACTTTGGGAACCAAGGAATGACACAGCACTGAGTTCCTTCTTTTTCGTGTTTGGTTGGTTGGTTTGGGTTGGGTTGGGTTTTGTTGTTGTTGTTTGTTTAATATATCCCAGACTTGGAGCTGAAGAAGCCAGCAAACTCAAAACACCAATGAGCATAGACTAAGAAAATCTCCCAAAAAAAAACTAGCTCTCTCTAATCAAAATAACAAGAAAAGGAACAACATAGCAAGACAGAAAACTTTTAGATGTAATCAGTCTACTCCAACTAAACACCACAGAAAATACTGTGGCCCCATACCCACTCATGCAAGCAAAGACCTAGACTTCTACCCTCTCCAGGCACCACAAACTCTCCACCAGGGTACATTCAGTAAAGACCAAATGGGGAGCCAGGACTTTTATCCTAACGGCCACTAACAAGGCCTCCAAACCCAGCAGTGTCAGTGGAGACCACATGAGGACTTCAGCCATCACTCAGCAAAAAGGAGGCACCCTGTCTACTCCCTGTTGCATCAAGAAGGCCTAATGAAGAGTCAAAAATTTTACCACCACCCAGTGGTAATGAGACCACCCCTTCATGGTATCAGTGGAGACCAGACGGAGAGCAGGAACTAGCTACTCCAACCCCTCTCAGCAAGAGGTATCAGTGGATGCCTCATGGGGAATTCGCATCCCTGCTCAGCAATAACAAGAACCTCTTCCTTCAGGTGTCAATGGAGTACAAATGGGAAACCTGGACTTCTACTCCCACCTGGCTATAACACTGCTGAGCAGTGTCAGGAGAAGCCAGCTAAAACAGATTTAAATAAGATTCAGAGTCTCATAATACCCAAAATATCCAGGTTTCAAGTGAAAGTCTCCTGTCATAGCAAGAACCAGGGATATCCCAGAATGAATGAAAAATGACAATTAATAGATGCCAACACAAGATGACAAATACGTTAGAATTACCTGATGAAAATTTTAAAGCAGCCATCACCAAAATGCTTCAGTGAACAATTACAAAAATACATGAAACAAACAAAAAATTAGAAAGTCTCAGCAAAGGAATAGAAAATATAGAGAACCAAATGGAAATTTTAGAACATAGAAATATAATAAATGAAAAAATTCAATTGATGAGCTAAACAACAAGAAAGTGAAAAGAAGAAAGCATCAGAGTACTAGAAGATAGAGTAAGAGAAATTACCCAGTCTGAACAACAGAGAGAAAATAGGTTGAAAAAAAATAAGTGGAGCCTCAGGGACTTAGGAGACTATAACAAAAGATTTAACATGTGTGCCATCAGAGTCCAAAAAGGAAAGGAGAAGGAGGGTAGGGCTGAAAAAGTACTCAAAAAAATAAGAGCTGAAAACTTCCCAAATCTGGCAAAAGACTTAAACCTATAGATTCAAGAGCTGAAAAAAAATCACAAAATGGATAAACTCAAAGAAATCCACACCAAGACACATCTCTGCCAAACTTCTGAAAACTAAAGAACAAAAAAAAATCTTGAAGCATCAATTGAGAGTTGACACCTACCTATAGAGGGAAAACAGTTTGAATGACAGTGATTTCTCATCAAAAATCATGGAGGTCAGAAGGTGGTAGCACTAACTTTTCAAGTGCTGAAATAAAAGAAATGTCAACCCTAATTCCCATGTCCAGCAAAAATATCCTTATAAATGAAGAAGAAATCAAGACATTATTAAATAAAGGAAAATTAAGAGAATTTTTCACCAACAGAACTACCCTTTAAAAAATGGCTAAAGGAAGTTATCTAAAGAGAAAGGAAATAATAACAGATGAAACTTTGGAACATCAGAAAGGAAGAAAGAATATGGTAATCAAAAATATGGGTAAATGAAATAGACTGTCACATCATGAGTCATCTAAATTGTGTTTGACAGTTGAAGCAAAAAATATACCATTATCTGAAGTGGTTCTAAATTCGTGTAGAGGAAGTTTCAAAATAATTGTATTGTAAGTAAGAGAGGGTAAAGGAACATAAAGAAACGTAAGTTTCCCATACTTTACTAGAATTGGTAAATTATGGACATGAATAGACTTTGACAAGTTATGTATAATGTATGTATTAGTCAGAGTTTTCCAGAGAAACAGAAGATATATAAATATAAATCTTATATATCTATATATCTATCCATCATATATATATGTATATGTATGTATATAGCCAACCTTATATATGTGTACGTGTATATATATATACATACACATACACTACACCTACACATAGAGAGAGCGAAGCTGGAGACCAGGAAAGCTGATGGTATAGTCCCAGTCTAAAGGTCTGAGAACCAAGAGAGCCAATGATATAACTTCCATTCTGAGTCTGAGACTGAAGGCAGGAGAAGACCAACATCCCACCTCAAAGACAGGCAGAGAAAGAGAATTCTCCCTTACTCAGCCTTTTTGTTCTATTATGGTCTTCAATGTTGTTGGATGAGGCCCACTCATATTGGGGAGGGCAATCTGATTTACTCACTCTACCAATTCAAATGTTAATATCATCTAGAAACACTCTCACAGATGCACCTAGAATAAAGTTTAACCAAATATCTGGGCACTCCATGGTCCAGTCAAGTTTATACAAAGAAATACACTCAAAAACACTATAAGTAAATCAAATGAGAATTCTAAAAAATGTTCAAGTAACCCACATGAAGGCATGAAAAACAGAGAGGATAAACAAAACAAAAAATAAAATGGCAGATAGAAGCACTAACATATAAATAACTACATGAAATTTAAACGGTCTAAATATACCAATTAAAAGACAGAGATTGGTAGAGTGGATTAAAAAACATGATTCAACTATATGCTATCTATAAGAAACTCACTTCAAATATAACAACACAGGCAGGTTGAAAGTAAAGAGATGGAAAAATATATCATGAAATATTAACAAGAGAAAACAAGAGTGGCCATATTAATATCAAATAAAGTAGGCTTAATGCAAAGAAAATTATCAGAAATAGAAAGAACATTCTATCATGACAAAAGGGTCAACCCACTAAGAAGACATAATAATCCTAAATGTGTATGCACCAAACAACAGAGCTACAAAATATCTGAAGCAAAAACCTATAGAGCTGAAAGGAGAAATAGACAAATTCACAATTATAGCTGGAGGCTTCAACACTCCTCTCTGTACAGTTGATAAAATAAGTAACTGAAAGTCAGCAGGAATATCGAAGAACCCACAATACCATTAACCAACAGGATCTAATTGATATTAATAAAACATTCCACCCAACGACAGCAGAATACACATTATTTTCAAGTGCCCATGAGCTATATACTAAGATAGACCACATCTTGCATCATGAAACAAACCTCATAAATTTAAAATTATTTAAATCATGACTGGTGTGTTCTCTATCTCAGCGGAATTAAACTAGAAATTAATAAAGTAAAGACAACAGGAAAATCTCCAAACACTGGGAAACTTTGCTCAAGGCACATGAGGAATTCTGGGGAAGGGGCTCAAGTGTGAAAGAACCACTTACCTTGCCACCCCTTGGAGGAACAAGCAAGGGGCTCACCATCTTGCTTCACTTATAAAAGGAGATTTCCCCACAGAAAGCTTTGGGATCCAAAACAAAGATACTTCCCGCCAAACAGGAAGTGCTGGGCCAGGCAGCCTTAGGAACAAGTCAAAAGGTCACAATGCTGGAGACAAAAGGCACCATGGAGAGTGGTTGTTCCAGCAGCATGGATTTACAACAGAGGAGAGGGAGGCCCCAGGTGATGGTGGGTAGTCACTGAGGCCACAAGTCAGACCCGGAAGTCCCACCCCACCCTCCTCTAAATTCCATATAAAAAGCAGAAACTGGTGCTGTTCAGAGTCTCACAGCAGGAATTCGTGAGACGGAAGATGTACAATTCACAGAGCTTATGTTTTATAAAATTTTATTTGGTGCCGAAAGAGATTTTGGAGTCACAGTTTCCGTTGCTTGTTTTCTTACAGGGAAAACGTTTTAGGAAAAATAATGCATGATTTGTGTTCCTGGATGTCACCTAGGATGTGCAGGCCCCCCACACTTAATGTGGTCAGTAAGGTCGGCAAGAGCCCACAAAGATCCGGAACCCAGGGGTCATGGCCCTGGGAAGCCACCCAGGCTGAGGCCAGCATGTGGCACGAGGTGAAGCCAGTAGTGGTGTCAGGCTTTGCCCCCGCCCTGCAGAATGCATCCACAGAAGAGTTCATTGCGGAAGAGCGTCTCCTCACCTCATCTTGTTTTCCTTATTCTCCTTGGAACCCCCTCAGACTCTTGGTGGGGGCGGGCCACGGTGGCCTGTGTGGCCCCAAAACTTTACTGACTGACTTGTGGAAACCATGTCCTCGGGTTGGAAGTGAGAATCTCATCTCAACCAAGAAAGGAACTCATTTTAAAATTCCAACCAGCTGGGAAAATATGTACACAAAGGTTAGCGCTGTTTTTGCACGTACACACAAGTACATAGATTGGGGTTAATTCTTTCCGAGTTTCTCTATACCTGGCGTTTGGAGGTGTTCTCGGCCTGCCCTGTAGGAGGATTCCAGTGAGCGCATAGGGACGGCTTTCCGAGGACCTGGGTCTGGCTTGGGGAGGGGCCGAACAAACCCCACTCGGCAGATCTCGTTCCCCCGACGCTCCCAACGCAGTGACACTGGGTGAGACGGGCCCACGGAGACCGAGCCGCGGGGGGAGGGGTCGGAGTTTTGATCCCCGCACCCCCCCCCACCCCCCCACCCCCCACCGCAAGGTTCCCGCTCGGAAACCCGGGTCTGGCGCCGCGTCCTGGAGCCGGGGCACCTCCTGCCCAGCCAGACGCCCCACGTGGTTCCGCTCGGCCCGGTGACGCGCGCCCGTGGCCCGAGGTGGGAAGGCGCCCCTGTGGCGGGGCCCCGCCGTCCCGCCCCGTGTCGGCCCACGACCTCCCTCACTGGCGGTTCCCTGAGAACCTGCGGGCCCCACGTGCTTACTCTGAAGGTGGAGGGTTGTCCCCACACCCCAGTCCCATGTGGGCACAGGCCCCAGCCCCAGGGTGTGCGCTACTGTGCTGTCCCTCATCTGGCTACAGCCATGTCTCTCCATTCCCTCGACAAGCCTTTGAAATGGACAGGAAATATCTAAGTCCCATTTACTTTGGTGAAACCGAGGCACAGCCAACAGCCCCATCCTCCCCTTGGAACCACCCTGAAATGCTGCCCTCCAGGGTGGAAGCTACCGTCCTCAATCAACTCTGCTCAGGATGTGGGAAAACAAGTCACTCCACCAGGCAGCCGCCTGTGGGGAAGAGGGCTGTGACAGGTGGACCTGGAAGAGCACAGGCCACATCCTGCTTCTCAGGGGGGGTCGCTGGATCTCCTCTGGAGACACAGAAGCCCACCATCCCCTAAACTTTGCTCTTGCCAAGTCCCAGAAGAGCCCCGGAGGGGCAATAGCACTTCCTGGGGCAACCAGATTCTGAGGGTCAGGCTCAAGGCCAGAGGTGAGGAGGGCTCATGGCCAGCTCTGTCCCCGCCCATTCCTTCAGCCTCTCTCTCCTCCGGTATGGGCCTTAACCTGTGCCATTAGCAAGATGATGGCAGCAACCTGGGCCCACCTCACAACAGAACAAAGTCCAGCACAGAAAGGGGGTGGGCTTCTCCTCAGGACCTCTCCCAAAGGCTCCCCAGACTCTGCTCCCCCACACTGGCCAGAACCACACACCCTGACCTGAGCCCTCATCCGGAACAGATGGAGCACCAGGTTGGCCTTGGCAATCAGGATTTGTCAGGGGGTAAATATGGGTCACACTTCCTGCATCGCACAAGGAGGGTGGACACCACCAGACTCTGCCAGGCACCACCACGGGACATTGAGCTTGATGCCAGGGTATGGCCAGCCTCTGAGCTCAGGACTCACCCCTACGCTCCTGATCCTGTGAGCAATGCCACCACCCAGCGACAACCCTCATAGACTTCCTGGAGCCATCAAGGCTTCCCCAGTCTTGGGATGGAGGTGGCATTTCTGAGCCAGCCACCATGGCAGTCCTCCAGAATCTGGCCCTGCACACCTCCCAGCTTCCCCCACAGTCATGGTACCAGACGTTTCATTGCTACAAGGATCCTCACTAGCCCTGCTGTAGCCGCCACCTCTTCGTGTTCCAGAATCACTGACAAGGGTAGAGTGGGCAGGATGGAGGGGGCGGGGGGCAGCCACAGATGCGGCTGGCCAGAAGGAAGGGTGAGAGTCAGGGGAGCTGGTGCACGGCCAGGCCTCAGAGTGACAGGCAGCAAAGGCCTGGAAGGGACACTGGCATCTGTCTCGTGGGCTGTGGAGATGATGGTCGTTGTGAATATTCTCAGTATTTTACTCAATCTGCCTGACAACTCTCTGGAGAAGGTACATCATTATCCATAGCTTACACATGGGGGAACTGAGGCACAGTGAGGTGGAGTCACTCATTCAAGGCAGAGTCAAGACTTGAGCTGGGAAGTCTAGGGTGCTCAGGGACCTGGGGTGTAAGTCCTAGGATCATCAGAACTGTGGGTCTGGAGCTCAGGAGAGAGGCCCGAGGCTCTTGAGGTCGCCAGCAGGTGTGGGGTGAGTCTGCAAGAGTTGGTGGGCAGGCTTTGGAGAAGCTGGAAGAGCCTTTACAGGGAAGGTGGAAGGAGACGGCAGCCTGACAGAGTTCCAGGACGTTGGGAGGTGATCCAGTGGAGTGGGGGGTGCAGCCCTACATGCAGGGAGCCTCTGAAAGGCCAGAGGAAGTGAGTCCCAAGATGAGGTAGCCATCCCTCCGGAGACAGGTGAAGCAGAAGGTGCTTGTCTCTAGGGGGCAGGACTGTGGGGAATTTCTTTCTTCTCTGACATCATGGTATTTCCCAGGTGGTCTATAGAAGGAATGTCTTGATTGTGAAGTGGAAAAAAATTTTATTTAAAAATCAAAACAAGCACAAATAATAAAGTAGTGTTCTGTGGAGTCATGACCATCCCCCTTCCCCCCACCTTCACCTCACACTCAGCCCAGCTTCTGGTTCCAGCAGCCCTGACTTCTGTGCTCTTGGCAAAGAGGTTTCACACGATGGGAAACCTCCGAGACTCACTGAACACCCCTGCTGCTCCCCGTTAAGCTCTATGACTCAAATTTTGTTGCTCCATTCAGGGGAATTCTAGTGAAGAAAATGAAATCTGAAAGAGGTCCGATAACCCTGTCCATTTTTACGGCGGTGGCGGGTTTGTAGTCTGCGAGAATCTGCCTCCCTCTGCTTGTACATAAAGTGACACTCTTGTCACTCAGCAGGTGATCTGGGGAAGCTGTGTTGGGAAGAAAAAGTAGTAGACTCCTGAAAATGTTTGTGAACACAACATGCCTTTAAAATTTAAAGGGCTCTTCCAATTTTCCTGTTTCTTATAGGGAACAGATTTGCTTACATACTGAGAGTAATGTCTTTGAAGACACAAATTAATTTGGATCACATGTATATTTTTTGCTGTCAACCAAAAGGACATGTAGTACAGGCAGGCTGCCACATTTGCAAACTCCATGGGCCATCATGGCTGCATGTTCCATGGGCTACCACGTCCCACCACTCCCATGTCACCCATGGTCACCCATGTGCACACTCCACAGGCCACTGTGTTTGCATGGCTCCTGGGGCACCCTGTCCTCACCACCCCTGCAGATGCCCACTTTTCTTAGTTTCTTTTGGAAAAAATAAATACATATATATGTGTATTTATATTTCCTCTTCTTATATGTGCATTTATATTTTCTCTTCTTACATAAAAAGCAGCATATTTACATACTCTTTTGCACCTTGTTATTTTCACTTAACAATATGTCCTGGCAATCAGGTCACATCAGTTCATAGAAACTTTCCTGTCTCTTTACAGCTACATAGTACTCCATTCTGGATATGCCAGAGTTAATTCAACCAGTCTCCTATGGTTGGGCATTGAGTTTATTCCAATACTTTGCTATTACCAAATAATACTTCCATGAATAACTTTGTGCATATATTACTGCACATTTGTGAAGATGTAGCCTCAAAAGTTGACTTTAACCACTGAGATGTGGATGTGGTTTGAAATCGTGTGTATGTGTGTAGAGGAAAGGAAGAAAATCTAATATATGACGCCCACGGAGGGGTGATTTAATGTCTCTCTGCAATAGATGGTCTTCTTTATTGCAGGAAAAAAACCCCACAAAAAAACAAAAAGCCTTGATAATCTGCTCTGGGTGTGAAAAGCACGACTCCCAAGGCTTGGAAGGAATCAGAGAAATGAAGATGTTTAAGAAATAAGATCAGTCCTGGGGTGGGTGAAGAGAGAGGACAGGAATAGGGGTGGCGACCAAGAAAGGGGCACTAGGAACGCAGTAGAGGTGGGGACTTCTGGAAACATGGTAGCCAGTGGCAGGGGCTGCACATATTATATGTACTGGTCTGATGGCCATTCCTACTGCCGTCAGCCCTCAGGAATGCCCAATGGACACACACACATGCCTTGTGCCTTGAGGACACAGACCTGCACTCCAAAAAGCAGAGATGGGATGGTGACAGGGGATGAGAAACAAAAAGGCAATGTTTAGATAGAAATACCATATGACCCAGCTATTCCACTACTGGGTATTTATCCAAACAACTTGAAATCAACAATTCAAAGAGACTTGTGCACCCCTATGTTCATTGCAGCATTATTCCCAACAGCCAAGACGTGAAAGCAAGCCAAGTGCCCATCAACTGATGAATGGGTAAAGAAGATGTGGTGTATATATACAATGGAATACTACTCAGCCATAAAAAAAAGACAAAATCGTCCCATTTGCAACAACATGGGTGGACCTTGAGGGTATTATGTTAAGCAAAATAAGCCAGATAGAGAAAGACAAACACCGTATGATTTCACTCATATGTGGAAGATAAAGAAACACACACACAGAACAGATTAGTGGTTACCAGGGGGAAGGGAGTTGGGGGGTAGGCAAAAGGGGTAAAGAGGAGCACTTTTCTAGTGACTGACAAATAATAATGTACAACTGCAATTTCACAATGTTATAAATTATGACCTCAATAAAATAATTTTTAAAAAGGCAATGTTTAGAGGAAACAGGTAAGCCAAGAAACAGTAGGCAGCGGACTGAGCACCTGGAATTTGCTGGAACTTCCAAGAGGTCCTATGATGGTTCTGAACCTCGAGATAAGATTTCTGAGCAAAGGCCAGGTAAATCTCAAAGAATAGGGTGACCTCAGCTGACATTTGGGTTTCAATAGAAAAATTACTTACATTCACATAGCATAAGCTACATTTGTTTGTATCCTGAAAATTATCTTATTCGACAATGCAATATCACATCCATGTTTCAAAGTATGTTTCGGGGACTCATACAGAGGGTTTTATGGGATATAGATGGCTTGAGTGGACATCAAGATGTACACTGGATACTGCAGCTCCACAGAGGACAGGACTCACAGGCAGAGGCTTCAGCAGGGCCCTCAGCAGAGGACAGATGGCAGACTATTCAGTGTCCACAAAACGTGGGACCCTCAGAACAATGAAGCTCTGGGGAGTGGAGACCTCTCAGCAACAAGACTGGGTGGGTTCCAGGAGCTGCCATTGTTGTGGCCCTGACTGTGCCCTTGAGGGGGAACCTGGGCTTGCAAAGTACCAGAGAGTGCCTTGTCTGTGCTGCATTTCACATGCTGTTAATAGAACGATGCTCTGCTCAACACAAGACCTCCTCAGCCAGCAGGGAGCCACCGGTCCCACCCAAAACCCTGAAAATGACAGAAAAGACATGCTTTCAACAAATAGATCAGCAACTCCTTCACAAACTCAAGACCCAAAACACCAAAGCAAGTGGAATTTGAGTTAAAGGAGGAAACCACAGGCCAAGAGCGACATGGGATGGAACAAAAGGTGAGACTGCCCAGGTTTGAGTCAGGAGGTGTTAAGTATGAGGTAGAAGTTGGGGCACCTGACAGGGTGATCAGTGGAGATCTTAGTAGGCACACACACACACACCACACACACTGCACATCACACATTCACACACACCATACACTGCACACACTACACACATACAACACACACACCATATGTACAACACATACACACTTGCACAAACACACATCACACCACATACACATATACAGATTTGAGAATGCAGTCAACATCTGGTTCTGGAGAGAATTCTAAGAGTTCATGCATAAAGGTAAAACCTTTGGCATTAATATGATCATATCTAGAAAACAACCTTTCATATAACCAAGTTGCTACCTACTGTCATAGTACATTTTGTGTCTCAAAACAGTCATATTTGTACCGTATATGATTAGCAAAAAAAGTACATACATGCAGACATAAATACATAGATAACATAAAAAATTTAGAAAGGTATTTGCTACTTTCTTATCTTGCCTATATGAGACTGATTTTATTTTATAAAATTTAGTTCATGATTTTAGTGATGAGAGACAAAGAGAAATGTGGGAAAGGGATACTTCCACTTACTAAGGAAATAACTAAGATTTTCACAGGCACGTTGTGAAAATAGACCAAATCCAGAGGGGCAGGGTGGGGTGAGAATTTGCTCTCAGGGTCTGTCAGTTAAACAAAAGCATCATGTATCAGGCAGCTTTTGCTGCATAACAAACCTCTCCAAAACTTAATGGTTTAAAATGAGGATCATTTACTAGTTCAGGATTCTGTGGTCAGCAATTCTGGCTGGGGTGGCTGAGGTTCTTTGCTTGGTCTTACTCAGGCTCACTCCCACATCAACAGTCAGCTGGTGCTTAACTTGTGGAGCTGGAGATAGAAGTAGGCTAAAAAATCGCCCCCCAAAATATCAGGTCCTAATCCCCAAAACCTGTAAATGTTACCTTATATGTAAAAATGGTCTTTGTGGATAATTACATTAAAGATCTTGCTATGGGGAGATTACTCTGGACTACCTAGGTGAGCCCCAAATGCAATCACAAGTGTCCTGATAAGAGAAAGGCAGAGGGAGGCTCCAGCGGGAGCGGAGGAGAAGGCCATGGGATCAGAGGTGAAGAGCCAAGGATGCAAGGAATGCAGCTCCAGAAGGTGGGAGAGGCAAGGCTTTCCTACAGCTTCCAGGGGTAGTGTGGTCCTGTTGTCACCTTGGTTTTAGCCCAGTGTAACTGATTTTGGACTTCTGGCCTCCAGAACTGTAAGAGAATAAATTTCTAATGTTTTAAGCCACAAAGTCTGTGGTAATTTGTTAGAGCAGCCACAGGAAGCTAATACTATATGGGTCCAGGACAACCTCACTCTGACTGGCATTGGTGCTAGCTGCAACCTGGGCCATGTGTCTCCAGCAAATGGGCCTGGGCTTATTCACACAGTGGTGTCTGAGGTCCCATAGAGCAGCAGGAAAAGGCAGGCCCCAATGCAAAAGCACTTTTCAAGCCTCTAATTGGGTCACCTTTGTGATGTCCCATTGGCCAAAGAAATCACATGGATGAGGCCAGAGTCAATGGCTGGAGGTGAACAGACACCACCTCTTGATGGAAGCAGAGGAAACGGCAAGATGCAAAGGGGTTGTGCTTACAGGAATGGGAGGGACTGGTAACTATGCTGAAATCCACCACATGTCAGCTCCTCCCTTGCCCAAAAGCAAGTCAAATTGGCTTCCAAAATCACAATCTCCACCTTAAAGTGTCTCTAGTGCCCAACAAGGACTCGTTCTGCTTCTTGGAATTATTTTTCACTTCCATAAGTTTCCATTCTGAGTTTCCTCCCAGGAAAACTCTTACCTCGTGTCTTAGTTGTTCAGGCTGCTGTAACAAGCATATCACAGACAGGCGCCTTAAACAACAAACATTTATTTCTCACAGTTCTGGAGGCTGGTAAGTCTAAGATCAAGGTGCCAGCAGATTCAGTCTCTGAGGAGGGCCTGCTTCCTGGTTCAGAGATGGTGCCTTGTCGCTGTCCTCACATGGCAGAAGCAGGGAGGGAGCTCACCCGGGTCTCTTTTATAAAAGCACCAATCTCATCGTGAGGGCTCCACCCACATGACGTACTCACTTCCCAAGGCCCCTCTCCTAATAAACTTTACATTGGGGGTTAGGGTTTCAACATATGCATTTCAGGGGCACATTCAGTCTGTATCACCTGCTTAGCTTAGCTGGAAGGATTTACTACGGGAGATGAAGCAAAGTTACCCGGATACCCAGAGTTTGACTCTACCCATCTCCTCACCCCAAATCTCATTCTTCTGCAAGTCCTGCCAAATCCACCTTAGATCTCTCCTAAAGCCACGATAGGGACCCTGTCTCAGTCATCCCCATCTCTGCCCCCTCATATGGGCTCCCGCTGCCACCCTTGTTCCTCATGCACCCAGCAGTGTATGCTTTTCAAAACATATGCTGGATCCTGCCACCCCCTCCCTGCTCTCCACGTGCACATGGCCCTCCGTGACAGTTAAGACCAAGCCCAAGCTTATTAGCTTGGCCTATAGTGTCCTGCATTGCTCTGGCCCTGCCCACTTCTCACACACACTCCCTGCTTCCCAAGCAGGTCTTACCATTGCCCTCAACACTCCACACTCATTCCCACCTCAAGACCTTTACATGTGTCATACCTCTGACCTCACCTCTTCTCCTGGATATTCCCAGTGCTCTCCTGCTGGTCACTCTGGGATCTGCTCAAATGTCACCTTCAGAGAAACCATCCCTGACCACCTAGGGCCAGTAACCAGTCCACTCCTCCGAAATCTCTCCCCATTGCTCACCACCATCTAAGCTTATCTCATTCACGCTTTACTGTGCTGCATCTGAATCTCTCCGTCGCCACACCGCAGGCTCCAGGGGTGAAGGTCCTTGTCATCTTGTTCACGGTGGTGTCCCCAGCACCCAGCACAGCAGAAGCTGGACAGTCACTGAATGAATAAATGGCAGCAGTTAAGGGATCTCCCCAAGGAAAGTCCTTGGTCACTAAGGAGCATCAGGGCCGCATGGCATCCAGATTGTCATGGAAAGTTTCTGAGTGGTTTTTTCCTTACTTAAAAGGGGAGAGGGAAAAAAAAAAAAACCAACTACATTCTGCCCAGACCTTCTCTACGCCACCAAGTCCCGTAAGAAAGAAAAGAGCACGCGTCACGCAGCTCACGCCGTCGACCCGCGTTGTCCTTGCTCTGCGCGCCAGCCCCGCCTCCTCCGTGAGGCTCCCCAGCGCCTCGTGCAGCGCGGACTGAAGAGCGGACGCCGGGCGGGGCCCAACGGGTGTGTCCCTTAAAGCAGCCCTGGGGGCTCTCTCGCTCGTTCGGGGTTGGCGGGCTCACTGCTCGGCTGTCGTCAGCGCCACTGGGGCTGCATCACCCACAGGCTCCCTGGGCCGCACGGTGACGCACGACGCTCTTCCCGCTCAGCCATCTGCGCCTCTCGCGAGGCCACGCAGGCTCCATGAGGCCGGAAGCGGAAGTCACCGGAAGTGGAAGGGCCGGCCCGGGAAGGGCCTTGTACGTCGCTTCGTGGGCATCTGCTGGTCCCGGCAGTCACAGGCCCGGCCCACGTGGAGGGGAGGAGGCGTGGCGGGTCATGTCACCGAAGGACAGGTGGGGTGGAGGTGCGCGGTCGGCCCGGGGCCTCCCCGGCCGCGGGCAGCGGCGTTCCTGCGGAGCTCGGGGGCCGCATGTGCGAGTCCGCGCTGCGCCCTGGCGCCGCCCGCCCCTGCCTGAGGTTCCGGAGCCGCGTGCTGGGCCCAGAGCCCGGACTCGGCGGCCGCCTCTTCGCGTCCCCTCTTCCGTACAGGCCGGGATCGTCCAGCCGTGCGTGGAAAGTGAAGAAACCGGTTCGACGTTTTCAGACGATTTCATCTCTCATCTTCGTTTGTTTGGTGACCTGGGCGGAATAGGCAGTTAACGGTGTAAATCACATCACTAGCATCCATTTTGCTGCCTACATGGCCTTAAGAAGCGACCAATAAGGAATTTTGTCCTTCAGAAAACACTTCTTCTTTACTCTAAAGCCAGTCTTTGTCTGATGTTGTTTTGGGCTTTGCAGCGCTGTAAGCCACTTCCGAAGTTTCCTGACGTGACACCATTTTGAAGATGAAACAGATTATGAAGGGCACACCCAGGAGTAAACCACCTGGTCAGGACACCAAATTGACTTCCCTTTATTGAGCTGTGTGTGTGTCAGGTTGTATTTGAGAAAAGTGCAAGATGTTTTCAAATGTTTTGTGCTGAGTTTCGTAAATATGCTTTCAGAACAACAATTTAATGGAAGTCTTTTGTAACCTATCAGCAATCTTAATATGTGATCATCCTGTATCATTAGGCTTGTAAAATGTATAGATTATTTTAAAAATTCTGACAGGAAGGTACAGAACTGATGCTAACTCATTTATTGATTACTTAAAAGTTGGATTGGCTCCTCAGCAGACTGTGTTTAATAGACACATTGTTCAAATTTGTTTATGTGCAATCAAGAGTATTTTCTGGAAAAATCTGTCATTTGTTCAACAAACATTTATATTCCAGTCACTGTTACAGGTATTAGGATACATCAGTGAACAAACATTTTGCCCTAATGAGTTATATCCCAGTGGAGAGATGGGAATGTAGAGTGAACAGTTGATGTAATGTAACTTGGCAGCATGTGGCTTTAATCTTGGATACAAAGAAAGTATAAGGTGCAATTGAATGATGCCTAAAAGAATTTCAAGAAATATAATTTTACCAATACAAATTCAAATTGTTATATAATATTTTTGATAAGGAAAATTGGTATAATGTTTTAATAGATTTATTTATATCATTTATATGTATATGTAAGCACAATTTTTTAATATTTAATAGACTTAATTATTGTATGTTTTTATTGAAAATTTCTAAACATACACAAAAATAAAAAGCGCAGTGGACCTCATACACATCACCCAGCTTCGACAATCACCAGTCATCACAATATTTTGACATATTTGTTTCACTAATCCTCACCTTTCTTTTCGCTGGAGTAATTTGAAAGTAAATCCCAAACATCGTGTCATTTCACCTGCAGAAACATCCGTTGCATCTCAAATAAGCAAACAAAAAAAGACATTTTCTTACTTAACCACAATGTCATTTTTACACCTATGAAAACGTACCGTATTTTTGTAATGTCAGCTTGTACCCATTTCAAATTCAAACTTCCCATATTGTCTAAGAAAGAAAATATCTTTTCACAGTTGGTTTTATTCCCATCAGGACTCAAACATGGTCCACACATTGTAATTGTTCCTATGTCTCTTAAACCTCTTATTATCACAGACCTCTCTCTCAGTCCTCTCTCCCCTCTTTGTGTGTATGGATTTGTCCTGTCATTGACATGTTCAGGTGACTGAGTCATTCATCCCACAGATTTCCTAAATTCAGCTCTGGCTTCCTTGGACTCCTATTTAACTGGTCCTTCTACCATCTGTTTTCTGCAGAGTAGAAGTTAGCTCTAAGTACTTGATTATATCTAAGCTCCTTTTTTTCCCCAAGAATATTTAAATAACTAACTATGTTTTCTTTTTCCAAAATAAATGAAGGACACTCATGGTGGTTAATTTTGTGTCAATTTGGCTAGTCCACGGTGCCCAGATATTTAGTCAAACATTATTCTAGATTTTTCTGTGAAGGTATATTTTAGATGTGATTAACATTTAAATCAGTAAACTTTGAGTAAAGCAGATTACCCTTCAAAGAGTGGATGGGCCTTCTAGTCAACTGAAGGCCTTAATAGAAAAAAGACTGACCTCCCCTAGGAAGAGGTAATTCTGACAGCAGACTGCCTTCAGACTCCAACTGAAACATCAACTCTCCTGGATCTCAGCCTGCCAGTCTACCCTACAGATTTTGAACTTATCAGCCTCCACAATCACATAAGCCAATTCCTTAAAATCTCTCTCTCTCTCTCTCGATAGAGATGATAGATATAGATATAGATACATACGTACATCCTATTGGTTCTACTTCTCTGGAGAACTCTGACAAATACAGTATTTTTTAAGGGAACTTTAGTGGAAAAATATTTAAACAAATATACCTCCCTAAAATATGAAAAGAGCAACTTGAAATGTCAAATTATTGAAAATGTTGAAATTATGTTTGCCCCCACTTTGTCTCTTCTATGTTCAGACTTCGCTTTCATGAATTTTGGAGGTGAACTTTTGTCTTTGGATGGGAAAGAGAATAAATTGTTGAGGGCTGTGGCCATGTTTTCCTATTTATTTATTTTAGTAGAAGTCATTTAATATTAATTTTGTCTTAGTATATTAAAAACAAACACACTTATTCCTGTTACAGCTT
Source organism: Equus asinus (assembly GCF_041296235.1). Classification (NCBI taxonomy): domain Eukaryota; kingdom Metazoa; phylum Chordata; class Mammalia; order Perissodactyla; family Equidae; genus Equus; species Equus asinus. The sequence continues at coordinate 42,294,547 of NC_091807.1, read as the reverse complement.
CACTCAACCTCCACTTTAATGTATTTTTTAATGTGTAACCCATTTCCTCTCTGTAAAACTGGCAATAATAATACCTGCTTTAAGATGCTTCATACAGAGTGCGGCTCATACAGAGCAATAAATGATAGTGATCATCATTATCACTATCATCAGCATCCTTCTCACCATCATCATCACCACCACCGCCTCCATCATCATCATCCTCCTCATCACTATCAGCAAGATCATCATCATCACCACAATCTGCTTTGCTCTGAATCCATGCAGAGCTCCTCACATAGCAGAGAATGCACTCGCTTTCAGTGTGAATTCATAAAATTTCATTTTAGTTTTTAAAAAATGGGACTAATTTCCCAGGCCACACTTATAGTACTCCCCGCTTATGTGGCTAGTCTTCCCCATAAGCTGATCCTTGCTTTCCCCAGAGGTCCCAGCTCCTCCAGCATTACTCACGGCCCTCTGGACTGTGTGCAGTGGAACAGAACAGCTCAAATTAGGTTCATGCATTAGGGAAGAAGCAAGGACTGCAGAGCAATGAAGAAGTCTTCTGGTGCCTGCCCATCTCCACCCCTTTCCCAACCCACAGGGGACCTTCTCAACACCCGAAATGACCATCCATCACTCCAGGGCCTGTCACAACACATGGTCAGTCTGATATCTGCCTAGCAGCTGGGTGACCTTAGGGAAACCTCTTAACCTCTTCAAGCTCCACTTATTAATCTGTAAAAAAAAGATGATGTTACTTTCAGGACTCTTTGGGCATCCACATTCATGAGTGTGAATGGGCTGACTCTAGGAAAGGGCTTAAAAGAGTTGACAAATGGATGGACAGATAGACGGGTGGATGGATGAAGTGTGTCACTCGCCTTGCAGATTCCAAAGCATTTTCATATACTTGATCCTCACCACATCCTTGTGAAGTGGGCAGCGGAGGTAAAGTCCCCTTGAAAATAAGGCAACTGTTCCAAGATCCTGGTGGGAGTGAATGGGGGTATTGGGTTTCAAGATAGAGTGTGGCATATCCTGATTAATTCTTACCACATTGCAAAGCTGTGGACACGTGTCTTGTATTAGGTCAGTATTTCTTGCGTGAATAATGTATGGACAATTTCTAAAGAAAAAAGTTCTATCTCACTAGGGTCAACCTAAATTATTTTTATCATATAGCTTAAATATATACTAATATAAACTAAACATAAACTCAAAACAAATGTATAAATTGAATACCAATAATCCCCTGTGCCTATGGCATTTGGGCTGCAGCGTACCCCTGAGGGAATATTCCTGTGATGTGCTGCGCAGCCTGGAGGGCTCCTGCCTCCTTCCTCAGGTCCAGTCCAGGGTCATGGGGCCTTTGCATGGGGTCTACTTTGTACTTTCCTCATTTTCTGTGAAATGAGAGTGGCTTTTCTTAGCCCCTGAGTGGTCATGAACACAAACGCTCACACAGCACTGGTCATATGGCAGGAAGCTGGGACACTGCTCAATCCCAGGTGGGCTTTTATCAACATTTTGGGCCATCACAGAGAAAAGATCGTGACATTTAACTCCCAGGAGAGATCTGCAGATGAGGGAAAGGGCAATGTCTAACACAATGTCCCAATCCTTGCCAGGGCAGAACTCCAACATTACCCTCTGATTTCCCTCCGCCATAACTGTCCTCACACTTGATCCCTCACTCCTGGGGAGGGTGCGCACCCATGAGCCCCCTCCTGCCCCGTACAGCCAGCTTGCTCTTCACTCAAGGCAGGCAGGACAGACACAGGCCCTCCCTAGGACTCAGCCAAGCACTGCCCACTGATGGTTCTGTCCAGGGACCCAGCCTTCCCTATGGAGGCTAGTTTGAGGGACAGAGGACTGACACCTGCCCCAGGGCTGCTGAGGTCCTCTGGCCTGGCCTGGGTGACCAGGCAGGACTCCTTCTGCCTGCCCTCCAGATGCGTCCTCACCCTCTCCCCCTCTCTACCCTGGAGGCTGACCTGTAGGGACAGCATCAGCAGGTTCCCTGGCCCCCAATTTTGATTGGTTGGTTTCAGCCAATGGGAGCAGGAAGTGAGAGGCAATTGGTGGTGTTCCTCTCCCTTGGCTGGCCCCAAAGCCACTTGCAGGTTTTCTCATAAACTCTCTGCAGGCCCCTGTTTGCAAGGACCATGGTGTTTGCCAGGCCCACTGGGGGCCCAGAGCCTGGCCCCTCCCTCCTCTTTCACCAGCCACTGGCCAACGCCTGAGTGTCAGCCTCAGAGTGGAGGGAACCCAGAGCCCACCACACCTGCTCATTTCATGGGTATGAATTTGAATCCTTAATAGACCCAGGAGGATGAGCCCAGGTCCCACCACTGGATTGAGGGTCACTCAGACGCAGGGTCCTGATGGGAGAGCTAAGGCAGCCCCTCTGGGCCCAACAGAGAGGGGTGCAAGCTCATTCTGGAAGTGTGCAGATCCAAAGCCCCTCAGTCACAGCCCCCTATTCCAGCCCCCACCAGGCACAACCCCAAGGGGTAACCCTGCTCAAAGGGGGACACTGGGTTGGAGGCTATGCATTCCACTTTTTCCACAAAACCCATGAAAGAGGAGGCTGTGAGGGAGGAGGCGGTGAGGGAGGAGGCCCATGCAAGATCAGTGGGAGGAAAAGAAGGACCCGTGTTTCCACATGGCGGGGTGGGAGGTCAATCACCAAATTATCTGCTGCCCCTTCTTAAACTACTCCACAGACAGTAGTGTAGCAGCAGCTGATGGATATGGTGATCCCTCTGGTTAGCCTTGGAATAAAGCAGCCACTCCTGGACACCATTGGGACATCTGGAAGGACTCAGTTCCAGGTGCACCAGGGCCAACAGCAGTTGAGGTGCAGGTTGAGAGTGGGAGATTGATCCAAAGTTGAAACTTGACCAAGTTGACCTCCAAATCCCATGTCCAGGCTCCAGTTTACTAAAGGAACCTCCAAGGGCCTCCTGCTTAAGGAAATTTCCAGGGAACATTCCATAGGCAAAGAACCCACAGGCTCCAATGGGCTTCAAGAGGGTCATGCGGTGTAGAGACTAACTTTGTGCCTAAGTGAGGTCGTCTGCCAGCCCACGTGCCTCTGGTGATGGGCAGAGCCTCTCAGTTTGCCCACACAGCGGCGTTGCTCAGTCTCTCCCTTGGCGTCCTTCTGTTTCCACATCATCAGTTTTCCCTGTTCAGGCTTACACCTGTCTGTGCCCGGGCCCGTCTTGACTGTTTGCTGAGGATAGAGTTCCTGTCCTTGGTGCCAGGTGTGGGACACAGGGCTGAAAACTCACTCTGGGCCTTCCCACATCTCATCCCTCTCACGTCGTGGTTCAGGGCCCCACAGAGGTGGGCAAGGTATGGGGCTGCGTCCCCCATGCTGAGCCTGTCCGTCCATGCTCAGAGAACTCACAGTAAGCAAACTGACCAAGATGAAGGCAAAACCTGAGAAACTGGACCCCTAGGCCAGCCACAGGCCCTCCAATGCCCCTGCCAGGTCTGCCTGAGGAAGGATGGATCCAAGAACCCACCCTTTAGGATGATTTCTCTTCATCACCCTGCAGAGAGATCATGGTGGCTGGTGGTTTGCTGTCTGGCGCTGGAGTTTCATCTGAGTTCACATGGCTGCACTCACATTAGCAAACTCCCTGCTGTGCAAAAAGGCCGCTGATGCAGTTGGCAGCTGAATTCCAGAGAAAGAAGCTGGGAGCGCACCGTCTGGACCCCTGGGGCACCACAAGGCACGCGTCTGCATGTGTGGAGTGCATATTTTGTAAAGAACCAGCCAAGTGCATCTTAGATGAGGCCTTCCTGTCACAATATTGAGATTGCTTCATGGCCTCTGGGGTCAGACACTCACAGCTGCCAGCTTGAGAATGTAAGGACCCAGTGGACAGAAACCACACAGCAGGAACCATAGACCGAAAGTTGCCTTAACCCCACACTGACCAGGACCAGCGGGCAGCCCCTGTGCCCACCTGGGCCCCCAGGACAGTGGCCTGCTCCTACATTCCCTCATCTCTTCTCCCACCTGGGTTGCTGTCTGAGACATTCACTGCAGGTTTGATTTTTAAAGATGCCCACAAAAAGAGAATATCAAAACTGCACCATAAGTGCTGTCCTTTGCAGATTGGTGACTGAAGATTTGCTACCAGGGGCTCACTGGGGTCAGGGCTGTGCAGAGCCAGGGAAGGTGTGAAAGGGGTCACCATAGCAAGTAAGAGGATGCCGAGCTGGGGCTGCTTCCCACGCCCAGGCCAGGCTCATACATTCACGTGCACAGGCACACGCACACACACACACACACACACTCCAGCCTTCATAAGAACCTGCCCAGACTCAGCCCAGAGCAGGAACACACAGCACTCTGACCCTCCATATACATTTCTCACCATCATCGCAGGTCTTTAGACACACACGTGGAATACAGTTGGTACCCAGGTGAGCATTTGTGCCCCCAGTAGTTACAAAATAAAAAAGTCATGTCCATCCTTTCAACATCAACTCACTTGTTCTACAAATTACAAGAGGGTTGCACATCCCCTGGGTGGGGATCACCTGGGCAAGCGGCAGCCTGTCAACCTCCTGGGACAGGGCACGCACAGACTATAGCAGCTGGCAGTGTGGTGATGGTCTAAAGGGACAGCTGAATCCCTGTTCCCTACATGTGGCTGGAGGGTTATCCATGTCATTAATCTCAGAGAACAAGCTGTGGCCTCATTATTTTTTTGTTTTCTATTTCATTGATTTTGCCTTTGATATTTTTTATTTACTTTATCCACTTTATTGAGTTTAGTCTGCTCTTCTCTTTCAGTTCCTTCAGGTAGAAGCTGAGACCTTTCTTCTTTTCTGACATACTTTTTTATTGTGGTAAAATGTACATAAAAATACACCATTTTAACCATTTTTAAGTGTATGGTTCAGGAGCATTAAATATGTAACACACACTTTTAATGGTATGAGTTTCCATTAAGTCTTGCTTTAGCTGCATCGCAAAAATTGTTATATTTTCATTTTCTTTCAGTTCAAAATTATAATTTCCCATTCTTTGAGCCATGGGTTATTTAGAAGGATGTTTTCTACTTTTCAAATATTTGAGCATTTCCCAGAGATCTTTGTTGTCTTTCTAATTTCTGTTTTCATTTTTATGTGTGCCTTTTCCTGCTTTGCTTTTTTTTAAACTTCTTCAACTGATGGTTGCTTCACTTGTCTTTATTCTCTTTCATCATTTCATCATATCATTCTCTTTCATTTTATGTGAGAAAGATTGTCTACAAGGGCACCAAGAGAATTAGACGGGGGGAAAGAATCGTCTTTTCAACAAAGTGGTGCTCAGATAACTGGACGTCCACTTACAAAAGGATGAAATTGTATGCCTTCCTTACACCATACACAAAAGTTAACTCCAAATGAGTCAGGATCTGAATGCAAGAACTCAAAGTATAAACTCTTAGAATAAAACATAGGAGTAAATCTTCATGACCTTGGGTTAGGCAGTGGTTTCTTAGATATGACACCAAAAACACAAGTGACAAGAGAAAAAAACAGATGAATTGGATATCATCAAAATTAAAAACATTTGTGCTGCAACATGAAATAAGAACCCACAGAATGAAAAAAATATTTGTAAATCATATATCTGATGAGAGACTTGTATCCAGAATATATGAAGAACTCTTACAACTCAATAACAAAAAGATAACAAACAGGCAAAAGATCTGAATAGACACTCCTCCAAAGAAGATACAGAAATGGACCATAAGCACGTGAAAAGATGCTTAACATCGTTAGGCATTCCCTAATGGAAATGCAAGTCAAAACCAAAATGAGATATCACTTCATACCTATTGAGATGACTATAATAATAATTTTTTTAAAAGACAAACGAGTGCTAGCAAGGATGTGGAGAAATTAGAATCCTCATATACTGTTGATGGGAATGTAAAATGGTGCAGCCACTTTGGAAAATAGTTTGACAGTTCCTCAAAAAGTTAAACACAGAGTTACCACATGACCCAGCAATTCCACTCCTAGGTATACACCCAAGAGAAATGAAAATACATGCCCACACAAAAACTTGTACATGAATAATTGTAACAGCACTATTCCTAATAGCCAAAGAGTGGAAACAACTCCAATGTTCATCAATGGATGAATGAATAAACAAAATGTGGAATATCATTCCTCCATAAAAAGGAATGAAGTTCTGATACATGCCACAAAATGTGGCCTTGAAAACATGATGCTAAATGATACAAGCCAGTCACAAACTATCACATATTGCAGAATTTCATTTATATGAAATGTCCAAAGTAGGCAAATCCATAGAGACAGAAGTAGATTAGTGGTTGCCTAGGGCTGAGAATCAGGAGGTTGGGAAAGAAGGGGAGTATTTGCTAATGGGTACAAGGTTTCTTTTGGGGGTAATGAAATGTTCTAAAATTAGATTGTAGTGATGGTTGCACAACTCTGTGAATATAGTAAAAACCACTGACTTGTACACTTTAATGGGTGAAATGTATGATATGTAAACTATCTCTCAAAGAAAGCTGCTTTTGAAAAGCAGATGTGAAACATTCACAAATTTCGCTTTAACACAAGTTGGAATGGTGCCTTATGTCACTACTGTGCCATTGCTGTTGCCATTATTTCTAATCACGCATCTGTAACTGTAGTTTGTATTTCCTAAGAATAATTTAAGAGAAGATGTTCTTGCTTACTTGCTGCTTTTGTTTTGTTTAGTCTTTTGGCTACTGGACCTGGCCTAGGTTTAAAAATGCACTAAATACTTCCCTCTGTGCTCACATTGTTCTCCGTTACTCCTGTAACAAATGCTCCTTCACTAAACAAACATTCTTCGACAATGTGCCAGGAGACAGGTGCTTGGGATGATAGAACAGGACAAGAGAGACAAAACACCTGCCTTGTGAGACCTACATTCAGTGAAGAAAAAGGCAGCAAACAAGTAAACCATCTACAGTCACCAACTGGGGAAGCAAGAAACTGTGGTAATCAAGAGCCATGGGGACAGGGGCCTGGCAGGCAGAGCATCAGACCAAGGAGGATTACTGTCCAGCCTCAAGAACTGATGAGATTTGCCTTGCTAGGTTTTAGACATGATGGGGCCCATCAGCCCCTTCATTCTTTCCTTTTGGAATGAGAGTATCTATCCTACACCCGTCCCATCACTGTGTTTCAGAAGCACGTAGCTTGTCTGGTTCCACAGGCTCACAGCTGGAAAGGATTTTGCCTCAGGTTGAATCCTACCTCAAGTCTCACATATGTCTGGTTTAGATGATATTTAGATGAGACTTTGGACTTTAGAGTTGATACTGGAGTTAGGACTTTTGGGGCTGTTGGGATGGGGTGAATGTATTTTGTATGCAAGAAGGATATGAATTTGGGGGCCAGGGGGCAAAATGTTATGGACTGAATTGTGTCCTTCCAAAATTCATATGTTGAGGCCTGTCTTGAGTCTGTTCAGGCTGCTATAAGAGAATATTAAATAGTAGGTAGATTATAAACAACATAAATTTATCTCTCACAGTCTGGAAGCTGGGAAGTCCAATATTGAGGCACTGGTAGATTCAATGTCTGGTGAAGGCCCACTTTCTGGTTCACAGATGGCCATCTTCTTGCTGTGTCATCACATGGTGGAAGAGACAAGGGAACTCTGTGGGGCCTCTTTTATAAGGGTACTAATGCCATTTATGAGGGCTTCACCTTCATGACCTAATCACCACCCTCAGGCCCCACCTCCAAATACCATTACATTGGGGGTTAGGTTTCAACATTTGAATTTTGTGGGGACACAAACAGTATATAGTCATGTACTGCATAACGACATTTCAGTCAATGGTGGACCACTTACATGACAGTGGTCCCAGGAGATTAGTACCATATAGGCTAGATGTGTAGTGGGCTATACCACCTAGGCTTGTGTAAGTACACTCTACGATATTTGCACAACGACAGAATCCCCTAAGGACACATTTCTCAGAACATGTCCCCGTGGTTAAGTGACACATGACTGTATAGCAAAGCCCCAAACCCCAATGTGACTGTATTTGGAGATAGGGGCTTTAAGGAAGTAATTAAGGTTAAAAGAGGTCATAAAGGAGGAGCCCTGATCCAACAGAATTAGTATCCTTATAAGAAGATCCACCAGAGAGCTCACTCTCTCTCTCCCCACCATGTGAGGACACATCGAGAAGGCAGCTGTCTGCAAATCAGGAAGAGGGCACTCACCTGGAACTAAAGTGGCTGGCACCTTGATCTTGGACTTCCCAGCCTCTAGAACTAAATTCCTGAGAATAACATTCCTGCGAAATAAATTCCTGTTGTTTAAGCCACAAAGCCTATGGTATTTTGTTAGGGCAACCTGACCAGTCTAAGACAGAGATTTTTAATCCTCCCTCTCAGTAGCTGATAGAATAAGTAGACAAAAATATCAGTCAAGGTCCAACTATCTGAACAACATAATTAACAAACTTGATCTAAATGACATATTTAGAACTCTGCACTCAGAGTACAATACACATTCTTTTCAAGTATACATGAATACAACTGACATATGTTGAGTCACGAAACAAGATTAAGAAATTTCAAGGGCTTGAAATCACTCAGTTTGTTCTCTGACAGCAGTGGAATTAAGCTAGAGATCAATAAGAAAAGATAACTAGAAAATCCCGCCTTTTGAAAGTAAGCCACACACTTCTAAATAACCCATGGTACAACAGAAGAAATCATAACAGAAATTAGAAAATATTTGAAACTCCATGATATTGAAAATATATCAAAATATGTTGTAGCTAAAGCAGTTCTAGAGGAAAATTCAGTTTTGATTCATGTATTAGAAAAGGAAAAAGGTTGGAAATCAATGATCTAAGCTTCTACCTCATGGGGAAAATAAATCTTAACCCCTCCCTCTCATCAATGACAAAATCAATTCCAAGTGGAGTATTGATCTAAATGCAACGGATAAAACAATGTAAGTTGTAAAAGAGAATATAAGAAAACATCTTTATGATCTTGGAACAGGCAAAGCTTCTTAAATAAGACACAAAAAATGCTAATCCTAAAAAATAATAATGTCAAATTGGACAACATAAAACTTAAAAACTTCTGTTTGTCAAAATACTCTAAAGAATGAAAAAAAGCCACAGAGCAGAAGATATACAAAAAATAAATACGTTAAAGGACTCATAGCCAGATTACATCAAGAACTCCTGCAAAATTAATTAGAAACAGACAATCAACCTTAATAGCAAAACGGGCAAAGGCTTGAAGAAGCACTTCAAAAGTTGGCTACCCAATGACCAGTGAACACAAGAAGCTGCATCAGCCCCCAGGGAAATGCATAGAAATCCATACACCCACCAGAAAGGGTAAAATGAAAACACAGACAATAGCAGGTGCTGAGGAGGATGTGCAGCATTGTGACTTCATGCACTGCGGGTAGGGACGGAAGGTTCTTGACTGCAAAAAACTATCTGGTCATTTCCAATAAAGTTGAACTCCTCAGTGTATACCCAACAGAAATATGCACATACATATATGAACCAAAACATACATACAGAAATGCTCACATTTGCACCAATCAAAACAGCAGACCCTGGAGACAACCCAACTTCACCAACAGTGGAATAAGACACGTAAACTGTGGAACAAGCAATGAGTAGACTACACAGCAATGGGAAGGCAACCACACCACACAACTCACAGATGAATCTCACAAACATAGGTGCACTAAAAAAGGCAGACACGAGAGAGCACTGTCTTAGACCCTATGGGCTGCCATACCGGAACACCACAGACCGGGTGGCCCAAACAACAGAAATTTATTTCTCACAGTCTGGAGACTGCAAGACCAATATCAAGGCCCACTTGGTGCCTGCTGAGAGCCCACTTCCTGGTTCACAGACAGCCACTTTCTTGATGTGTCCTCAGATGGCGGAAGGGGCAAGGCACTCTCTAGAGTCTCTTTCATAAGGGCAGTAATCCTATTCACAGGGGCTCCACTTTCATGACCTCATCTCCTCCCAAAGGCTCTGCCTCCTAATACCATCACCTTGGGGGTTAGGTTTCAACATATGAATTTTGGACGGACACAAACATTCAGTCCACAACAAATACACAATGTATAACTCCATTCATGCAATGTTCAACACCACACAAAAGTAATCTATAAGTGTCAGAAGTCAAGCATTACCCTCAGGAGTGGTACTGAGAGGAAGGGGCACTTGGGGCCTTCTGGTTGTTGAAGGATCTTGGCCAGAGAGCTGGTTACATGTGTGTCCACTTGCTGAAATTTCATCCATCTGTATACTCATGACTTGTGCAGTTTGGGGTATATTTTTTATATTTCAATAAAAATTTAACTAAAAATCAAAACAACAACAAAAAATGTAGATCTGGCATGGAAGTTTCTTCATAATATTAGATGAGGGAAGGTTACAAAGCAATATGGAGCACAATCCATGCTTGGAAAAAATAACATATACACACAGAAATAGGATATACACCAATATTCATTAAAAAATATTTATTGAGCATGTACTATATCCAACACGTAATTTATCTGGAAGACATCTCTATAACTGTACTATCCCATGCAGTCCCATCGCATGCACTGCCACCTCTAGGTCCTGCAAGGCTTTGTACAACCCCACATTCCGCATGTTGAGTGGATGAAGCAAGGACAGTAAGGAACCATTAACACAAGATGCATGAACAGTCACTTTCACAGGAGTACAAGGTTGATGTGTGTGTCCCACGAGTTTAGAACTAAACTAGCTTAGGAACACTGTGCCACCAACTTACCCACAGGTCGGCACTGTGGACACCACTGGTGGACACCTGGAAACACAGCCTACCTCTAGAGGAGAGACCTGGGCAGTGACAGTGGTGAGGGCAGTTCCTGCTGAGCCCACATACATTTGTCTGGGGAAGGACCCTCACAATGGCCCCAAGCCCACAGATAAGGGTGTTACCACCTTTCAGGCAAGTAAGAGTTCACGGGCTTTCACAAGAACGTGCATTCGCATCAGCTGCGTCTTCATTCACTCACATTCACTCCTCTGCTATATGCACACTGCTTCCCAAACAGAACTTCAACTGTCATCTCCAGATTGGAAAGACTTTTTCTCCAACCTGACAAGGACAAAGAAAACAAATCAACCAAATAATAAATTGTTTCAATTTGATTAACATGTGGTATTTCCTAACAATAATTTAATATTGGACAAGAGAATGGCATTCAGGTGCAGAATCTTTTTTTAAATGACAAACATTTAAACTTTTAACGTAAAATTATCATAAGCAAAGCACAAAACAGGTATTAAATAATAAAGGGAGACCATTAATTGTTTTCTTTTTTCTCCTACATTAACCCTTAGTCTGAAGAAGAGAATCCATTTTTCAGTGGCCTCTGTGAGACATGAAGCCTGAAGCCCCCGCCCGGCTATACTGTTTCCTTGTGGGAACAATGGGCTCTTCAGTCCTCAAACCACTGGCACAGTCAAAACGTGACACTCACACCACATATCCACAGTACCCTCTGCTGAAGGCACCACGGTGTGTGGAGGGCTGCGCAATGGCTCAGCCCTCCACCCCTTCTCTCCAGCCTGGGCTCCCCTGGACAGGAGGAAGGGGTGGCCTCTTGGCTGGTGTGGGTCTGTGGTCTCACTGACTGGCTGTGTCACAGAGGACATGACTTACCTTCCTGCACCTCCATTTCCTGTTCTGTAAATAACAGCATCCAGTTCCCACCTCGAGGACTAGAAAAATGATGCAGGCAAGGCGTGGCCATGGGGTCTGGCCACAGTGGGAACGAGTGTCTGCCATTGTGTCGCCACAGACCCAGCACCCATGAATATGACTTTACATGCAAATATCTTACTTTCTGTGAAGTGGGGTCTTGCCTGGAAGCAACAGACCAACTCAGAGCGACAGACATATGTCTCCTCCACACTGGGTTTCTCTGCAACACAACTGAGCCTGTGACCACATCTCCCGTCTGGACGGAGACAGGCTCGTCCATCATGAACAGCACTTGCTTCCAGTGGGTGGTGCTGTAAGACAGAGCGTGGCGTTACCTGGAGCTTGTTCCTCTCTGGGAGCCTTGACTTGTCAGGTTTACCACGGGACACACGCTCAAGCCCCATGATCAAGATGGCCTTTATGGGACACTGGGATCCAGTCACAACAAGGCCAACTCCAGACACAACCCACTGAGGACACGGCTCCTGGACACTGCTCGGGTTCCACGAAGGGTGAGGGTGGCTCACCCTGGTGGCCCAGAGGGTGCATGGTGGTCACCCACCCAGGGCCATCCTGCTCCTTCTCTAAGCCACTGATGCCCAAGGTTCTTGTTCCCGTAGTTAAAGCAGGAATTACACTGATGAAATCATGATCCAAAAAGTCGTTTTTGTGACAGTTAGGCTGAATGTGAGCAAGATGACTATAACGTATGGGAGAAAATAGTTACACTCTGGGAATCTTTAAGCTCTGTGGGATCTGACCCCCAGACATGCCCACACTGTCCTCGGCCCAAGTGCACCTGGCATGGGCCCCAGGGCCCCAGCATCACCCCCCACAGAGAGGCACTGGCTGCCTCTCCCTGTTTCTCACATCCTCCCTGACTAGAGGGCTACTCCTGCTCAGCCACCATGGCCCATCACTAAGAGCGCATCCTCGGGATCTGCACCTGCACCCTGACTGTCCCCACCTACAACCCCTCAGCAGACACTCAGGTGGACCACCACCCAGGCACACCACTGTCCCCTGGTGGGTTCTGAGGTTCCTGCCCTCATCGGGCAACAGCTCCCATCTGCGCTGGTGGGCTCTGGAAGGAGGACCAGCCAGAGTCCCAGCCCTGCCATCTCCATAGTATGCTCTGGGCAAACAGCCCCTCGGCCTTGCTCTCTTTTCACAAAAGGATGGCTGGTCCTTCCAGGCCCAAATGGCACAGCCAGCATTTAACCCAGGCACTTCTACGACCTCCATGGTGCTTGCTCACTTCACCTGACTGCTACCTCTGCAGGGAGTCTCCAGGGCAGTTACTGAAAGGGCAACGAAAGCCCCTAGATGAAGGCGGTGTTTCCACAGGGCCTGCTGTCTACCACACCACAGACGTCAGCTTTCCAGTGGGCACACAAGCACGCACACAGCCACAGAATGTTATCACACAAAAAATTTGTCTCAAGAAACATTTGCCTTCCCCGAAAAAGTATGAGTAAAACCCCCTAAAATTCTGTTGACTGTTTTGTGTTAGACCATAAAAAGCTGCAGCAGCGCTTAGGGCAACTGAGAGAAGATTAAGCCTGCTCCCTCGCAGCCCTGTGTCTGCTCATCCACAGGTTCCAGGAGCAGCCCACGGCAGCGGCAAGTGGGGGCACAGACAACAGACGCACCTGCACACACAGCCTGTGCCCTAGCGCCCACCTACCACCCGCACGCCCTGGCTCCAGGCCACAGCTCCCCACCAGAATTCAGCCTGGCCTGGAGAGTTTAGGTCAACTTCAGCATAAGTAGATCTTCACTTCATGTCCCTGTCATGCCAACAACCTGAAGGCAAACCGTTTTGCACCCCTCTGAGAGCCACTGTGTTCGCACAACCGCCCGCCAGGGAGGGGAAGGCACTCACGGGTGGAACGGTCCCGTGCTCAGCACCAGTTGCGGCTCGTCCTCCTCCAGGTTCTGAAACCAGACACTGAACCAGGCTGTGAATCCATGCAAGGTGCCAGCTTTCTTGATATCAAAGCACAGCTCACCTTTCATTGTCTGTGTTCAAGCAAACAAGAAAACAGACATGGGTTCCATAAGCACGTGACGTGAGGCCGCCGTGGGCTCTCTGTGAGTGAGAATTAGTAACTCTGTCCTCCGCTTGGCCACATTTCATAAACCCACAAAAATGCACTGAACTAAGTAGGCACATCATCTATTTCAGTAATTAATGAAACAAATTCATAACTTGCTAGTTTAGCTGAACACATCAAAAACCACATAAAATTCCTTCTAGGGAAAGTAAATATTAAAACTTGCATTATGAATTCAAATACGGCAGATAATCAGAAAGGTTTCAAGCAACATGGGCCTCACCTGCCTAATTTTCCACCCCCAAATTCAAGCACAATACTCTCTCTTTTCAACTCTCCATACATAGAAAGTTCCAGGCTGGGTCTCTACAATGCCAAAACCAACTAAAGCTTCAAAAGTTCAGTTCGCACGTTGTTTTGCCATCAAAGCTCCAGACAGGAGCTTCACACAGTGACCTCCTGCTCCTCTGCCTCAGAGCACACCCTTAAAATGAGATCACCCTGAACTCACACGTGCCAGCAGAGGGTAAATAAAAGAAAGAATTTTAAGAATTCTGTCATCAATGGTAGCTAAAAAAATCTTTAAAAAATTTTTGATTCAAATTCCATGATGAAATTAGATATAATTTATTTGAATCTGAAGATTCTGAGAATATTAAACATACATCTAAAAATAATTGAAGATGTTAAAGAAGTTAACTAGGAAGAAAACAATGTAAAAATACAGGAGGAAATTAATATTAAAAAAAAAAAAAGACTGGGAAAATCCATAGCAAAGAGTTCATAAATTCATTTACTTGCATAACAAGTTTCTCTCACGCACATGTTAATTTTTAACGTGAGAAGGAAGCATTCATCTTTTCTCACCTCTAGATCAGCGATCTGCACAGTTCTCATGTCCAGCTGCAATATAGTGCATGGTTCAGAGAGACAGTCTTCTGGTTTCAAAATGTGGTTATACTTGGGCTTCGAAAAAAACTCCTTAATTGCTAAAGATCTGGGGAAAAGGTCAAAGTAATTGCTCAAATGCATTTACCAACATCTCAGGCTTTGACACACACGCGTGACAACCTGCCTTCTGCTTCTGTGTTAGCAGGAATTCCAAACCACCGTCTGCAGCCCCGAGGGCAGAGGCTGTGCTGTGGAGGGTCCAACCCTAAGAGCCCCCGAGCCCTGGGGCCTCCCTCCCTCCCTGCGGCCTGGCAGGGGCTACTCGCAGCCTTCCTGAACCTCTGCCAAGGTATGAGTAATGGGGTGCCTCCCTTTTGTCCTATTCATGGGGTCTGAACACACAGAGACCAACCTTCACCACAGACCTAGGAGACACGGGAGCTGCAGTGTGTTCCCTTCAGTTTTAGAATCTATTTCATTTCAAAATACCTCTCATGGATCTGCTATTACACAGCAAATAAAAAAGAAATGCCTGTTCTAGGTCACTCCACAATAAACGTAATGCCTCAGCAGGACCGAAGCTGCTCACTTGAGCCCGGCTCTCAGGAGAAATCCTTGTGTTGTTTCGACACAAACACAGAAACAGATACTGGGCCTCCTGCGGGACCCCTCTGCTTGCAGGCCCTGTCTAACACCCCACCTCACTGGCTGAACCCTGTGCTTGCCAGAAGGTAATCTATTATTTACCACAGAAATGTTCCAAAGATTAAGCCAGCAGTAACTTCTGACACAGCAAATAAAAGTAAACATTTTAGTAAACATTCCACTATATGGACACATTTTTAATATTTTCCTGATGATAAAAATAACTGTAAATTTATAAAGAATTTGGAAAATACAGAAAAGCATAAAGAAAAAATTTAAATCCCCCATACTCCTGCCATAGGACTTTGATATATTCACTCACTTTTCTCCCCCAAAGACATAGGTATACGTACATATATTTGTGCAAAACAGAAGCCATCTGTATAAACAGTTTGTGTCCTCCCCATTTAAGTCTCTTGACACTATCTGGTATCATTAGATATTCCTAAAAACACTCAGTTTTTAAACAGTGGCACAATTCTCCATCAGTTGAACATACAGCAATTTAACCACATCCCTATGGAGAGCCATTTGTTTCCAGTGTTTTGCGTGTAGACTCGAGAGCACCATGACCCCGTGATGTGTATCTTCAGCAGTAGGGTCTGATGGTGGTGGGGTGGACCCGACCTGCAAGGTCCCTGCACCGACGGGGTCCCTGCACCCACGGTTCTGGGCAGATGGTGCTCTCTCTCCCATCACACCTGCAGCTCACGCAGCATGAACACTGAATTTTAATTTAATCTTTGCTCATCTAGTAGGCCAAAATGGCATTCTTTTTTTTTTTTTTTTTGAGGAAGATTAGCCCTGAGCTAACACCTGCCGCCAATCCTCCTCTTTTTGCTGAGGAAGACTGGCCCTGAGCTAACATCAGTGCCCATCATCCTCTACTTTATATGTGGGACGCCTACCACAGCATGGCGTGCCAAGCAGTGCCATGTCTGCACCCAGGATCTGAACCAGCGAACCCCAGGCTGCCGAAAGAGAATGTGCAAACTTAACCACTGCACCACTGGGCCAGCCCCTCAAAAAATGGCATTCATTTTAATTTGCATTTTAATTACTAATGATGTTGCAATTTTTTTCAAATATTTATTGGTAACTTTATTTAGTTTTCATGAGTTGCCTGTTCCGTGACTTGGCTATAATTTCATATGTATAGTCTTTTTCCTTTTGGTGAGGAAGAGCGGCACTGAACTAACATCTGTTGCCAATCTTCCTTTTTGCCTGAGGAAGATTTTCCCTGAGCTAACATCCTTGCCAATCTTCCTCTATTTTGTACACGGGACGCCACCACAGCATAGCTTAACGAGCGGTATATAGGTCCGCACTCGGGATCCAAACCTGCAAACCCCGGACTGCCGAAGCAGAGCACATGAACTTAACCACTACATCGTCACTGGGCTGGTCCCTGGATATTCATTTTATTCTAATTGACTGTTAAGATCTGGCAGCTGGTAACTTTCTCTAAGTATGTAGTCATTGCCTTTTTTAATTACATTTTTGCTGCTTTCTGACACAGAGTCTGTCAATTTTTTTTAAGTCTAGTGCCTCTTTCTTTGTTTCTGTTGACTTTCTTTCCATTGAGGACCTGACACACAGGCCCCCACAGATTCCTGGAGTTGATGCAGATGTTTTAACACAAAACTCTTAAATCCATGTGGAATTAAATTTTAATGTATGGTGTGAGAAGAAAAGAACTTTCTCCAAGGGGCTAAGCAAGTGCCCCAGAATAATGTGCTGCCCCGGCCCTCACTCCCACCTCCTCCACACACCATGAGGTCTGTGCCGGCCACGGCCTGTTCTGCTGTCTTTTCTGGTCTCAGGAGCACAGTGTGTCAATCACTCTGACCACTGAACGCTAATGCCTGGCCACGTGAGAACATCCTCACTGCTCTGTTCCGAAGCTTCCCAGCCCTTTCTACTCACTGTTTCCTGGAGGAACTATGGGACCCCTCTGTCAGGGACCTTCCCCCCACCCACTGTGGGATATGGATGGAAGACAAAACGACTCAACATGTTAACCAGGGAAGTTTCATACCTTTATGTTACTATTTTCTTTTTTTTAAAACTTTTCAATAAAACAAAAAGTCCCAGAGGCCCTCTCCTGCTGCCAACTCTCCATCCGGGTGTCTCGCAGGCGTCCAGGCTCCTCTGGCCCTGGCTGCACAAACCAAAGTTTCTTGCAGCTTGACAAACAGTGACCCTTCCCTGACTTCCAGGGCCAATGCTGGGTTTCTCCTAATGCTCACGGCACCCTCGGAAGGGGAAGCAGCCCGTTTACGTCACCATCCTTCTCAGAAAAGGAAACACTAGAAATGTAAAAGCCTTATCGAGAAATCACCTTATGTTAGAATCTGAAGCTCAACTGTACAAGTGTGTCTGTACCTTAAAAACCAGGAAATCAGCTATTTTGGAGCACTGCTTTCTTTCCGAAATGCAAGGAATGACTTCACTAATACATTTTCTGATCCTTATTAAAAATTTACAGCTCTTACTGGGAATATACATTTGTGTTTTAACGGCCCACACATTTATAAAGGCCTCATTTCTAAACATGACCTTATTTTTCCCATTACATTGGGGAACTTAAGACTGCAAAAGACATTTCAATTCCCATCACATCTGCTATCAGTTTAAAGGCATTAAAGGAAACATGCAAAATTCTCAGGCACGTGAGTAAATTTAGATTATCTGCGGCATGTTCTACTACAGAGTATAGTTATTCTGTGTCTAAGAAAGTCTGTGGTTTGCACTGCCCAGAGGCCCAATAAAGCGGCTGGATGTGCCCTAGCTGCAGACACTCACTTGAGGGCACTGAGGTTGAACTCGTAGGCGTTGTCCCAGAAGAGGACCTTGCTGCGGTAGTCCCTGTCCGCACTGCAGGGCACGAGGTGCAGCGCGGCTGTGGTCGGCCAGATGACCCCATCCTCTTTCAGCCACGTGTCCCGGGCATACAGGATGGACTCAATCATGAACTCGAACTGCATGGAGGGAGAAACACACAGGAGACACGGTGACTGAGGCCCATGTCTGTGCAGACCTCCCTGGCTGCAGACAGTCTGGCATCTTTATAAGCTTCACCCCTCACACCATTACCAGCCAGGATAAGCACTGCCCAGCCAACAAGTCTTAGAGGAATTATCTTGTACCCACATACTGATGGTCACCGATTCCTATCAGTCTGGATTTAAGTCACGTCAACTCACATGAGAATTCAGAACTGGGGCACGGCTGAGTTAGGAGAAACCTTCCCTCTGGCTCCACCTCAGTCACTCAGTTGCTACTATATTTTAAAGAGCCCCTCAGCACTGCAGCGTTTTAACTGTCAAATGATCTCAGTTTGGTCTGGGGTATTCTCAGAATTTTTACAACCCTGTGACTGAACTCACTTTTTAAAAACATGAAAAGTCAAAGCAGGAGTGCCACAGAGGTTCACGTTCATTAAGTCAGAAGAGCAGCCACGCACCACCCTGTGTAGCTCAGAATGCCCCAGCAAAGGGGGCATGTGCCGTCTCGACTGAGGACATGGGACGCTGACAGCCCCCAGAGGCCACGCTTTGCATGTGGGAGGGCGTGCCAGGGAGGAGGCCAGAGGCCCTTCATCCTGTGGCTAATGGGAAGCCACAGAAGGGTTTTGTTTTTCTTAAATAACCTCAGGCAGGTTTGATTATAGAAGTAACCCATGTTCAGTATGGAAAAGTTTAGAAAAGCACAAACAAAAATAAAAATCATGAGTAAACTAGCACCCAGAAGGAACACTGTTATCACTCGGCTGCTTATCTTCAAGGATTTTCCTTCAGTCACACAAATATACACACATGTAAAAATTATATACGTATAATTTTTTATTTCTTAAATTATCACATAGTAAATCACTTACAGCCCATGAATTTTAACACTTACATAGATCTGTGTAACCACAACCACAATCAGGATACAGAACAGCTCTGTTACCCCAAAACATTCCTCATACTATCCTTTGTGGTCACGTCCTCTTGCGATCACTGATCTGGTCTCCATCCCCGTGGTGCTGTCTTTTTTGAGAATGTCATATAAATGGAATCATACAGTACATAATCTTGTGAGCCTGGCTTCTTTCATTCACAATACCAACTTTTTCATATACTAAAAAGTCGTGTTCTGTGTCGTGTATCCTGTTCTGTTCATCTATCTTTTCTTGTTACAGTATCACACTTTTTAATTACTCTAAGTAATCTTAATTCCTCCAGTATAATGTCTTTGGGGTTTGTCCGTGTCATTCACGTATCCACAGTTCCTTCCTCTGTATTACTCAGCAGTCTTCCATCAAGCGGATGGACCACAGTTGTTTATCCAGTCACCTGCTGAAAGACACCTGGGTTGTTTTCAGTTTTCTGGCAATTATAATTAGAGCTAGTATGAAATTCACATACGGGTTTTTGTGTGAACATAGCTTGCATTTCTAAGAAATACGCAGGAGTATAATTGCTGGGTCATATGATGAGTATACTTACATCTTTATAAAAAACTGCCAGACTGTCTTCCAGAGTGGCTGTATGATTACACATTCCCACCATTGTAAGTTTTAGTTGTTCCACATCCTTGTCAGCACTTGGCAATACTGTTAGTATTTTTTAAAATCTTAGCCATTTCAATAGGTATGTAGTTATTTCTCATTATGGTTTTAACTTGTATTTCCCTGATGGTTAATAATGTTGAATGTTTTTTCATGTGCTTGTCATCCATATATCCACTTTGGTGAAATATCTGTTCAAGTCTTTTGCCCATTTTTCAATTAGGTTATTTTCTTCCGGTTCAATTTTGAGAGTTCTTTGTGTATTCAGGATACATATCGGATATGTGATTTGCAAATATTTTCTCCTAATCTTAGCAGGTCTTTTCATTCTCTTAACACTATCTGCTATAGAGCAAATATTTTTAGTTTTGATGAAGTCCAATTTATCAATTTCTTTAATGGATCTTGCTTTTGAAGTCACATCTAAAAACTCTTGGCCTAACCCATGAAGATTTTCTCCTACAATTTCTTCTGAAAGTTATAATACCTATAACAGTATAAGTATTATACTCTATGCAACTAGATCTCAAATCAATTTTGAGTTAATTGTTTTGTGTGAAGAATGAGGCTTAAAGCTGAAGTTTTGTTGGGTTTTTTTGCATATGGATGGCCAACTGTTCCAATTTCATTTGTTGAAAAGACCAGTTTTTCTCCATTAAATGGATTTTGTTCCTCTGTTAAAAATCAATTGACCATATATGTAGGAGTCTATTTCTCCACTCTGTTGCATTGACTTGTGTGTCTATCCTTCACCAATACCACACTGTGTTGACTACTATAGTTTTATACTAAGTTTTAAAGTGAGGTAGTATAACACTTCCAATTTTATTCTTCTTTTAAAAATTATATCAGCTATTCTAGTTTCTTTACATTCCACATAAATTTTACAATGAGCTTGTCTGTATCTATCAAAAACTCCTGCTTGGAGTTTTACTGGAATTGTATTAAATCTATAGATTAATTTGAGAAGAGACATCTTCACCAGACTGTGTACTAGTCCATGAGCACTGTACATATCTCCACTCATTTAGGTCTTCTGTGATTTCTTTCACAGCATCTTACAGTCTTCAGCACACAGCACTTGAACATGTTTTATTAGATTTCTAAGTATCCTGTGATATAAATGCAACTATAAATGGTATTGTACATTGCTAGTATACAAAAAGATGACTGATTTTTGTGTGTTGATTGCACTCTGTGATCTTCTTAAACTTGCCTATTAGTTCTAGGAAATTTCATGGAGATTCCTTGGGATTTTCCACAAAGACACTCACGTTGCCTGACAATGGGGACGGTCTCTTTTTTTTTGTTTTCAGTCTATGTCCTCTTATTTCTTCTTTCTCCTTTGCATTGTTTAGGTTTCCAGAACAATGCTGAACTGAATGGCAGAGTGACCCTGACTCATTCTTGTGCTCAGGTGAAGGCACTGATCCTTCAGCTGCAGGTTTTTGTAGATGCCCTTTATTAGGTTGAGTAAATTCCCTTCTATTCCTAGTTTGTTGAGAATGTAATCAAGAACTGAAGCTGAATTTTGCCAAATTTTACAATCCAGCATGTGAAGACCTTGGCAGTGCCATTCTGTCCTAACAAGTAAAAAGCTGAGCAAACTGAAACATCAACAACTCTTCTTAGATCTGTAAGAGAAATGGAGTCACAGAGCAACCTGCTGCCTCCAAAACTGGAGGAAAGAACAAGCTAACACAGAGAATCACAACTTACCAGAGCAGAAACCTGCCTCTGGAGCCAGTGCTTGGGCAGCAAAACCTGAGCTGTAGCTGACAAGCTGCTGGAGGCTCAGCATGGACAACTGAGAGTTAAAACTCCAGGCGGGCCCAGTCATAGGGAGACCCTCAGACTTCTGAGCTTCACCTCCTAGACCCCCACCAGGGTCCCACAGTAAACACTGGAGAAAAATCCCCTCATGCTTCTGACAGGGCAGGGGAAAAGGAAGCATTTTGAAATAGGACAGAGTATTCTGCTCTTCTTAACAGGGTCTGCCCTCAGGAGAAACTAGTGAACAGAGCCTAATCCACCAAGATTTTATCAGAGCCTAACTGAGCTGGGGAAAGAGAAATACCCAACTTCAGCCCCTCTAGACACCTTGGCCCACCTAAGCGAGGAGGAAAAAACCTGAGAAACCTTAAGAGGTTGACAGTCCATAGGCACAGGCTCACTAAAAGACTGAGACCTTTCATAGGACCATAGAACACATCCCCTCCCCCCACCTCACACCACATCACTGAAGGGCTATTTACACAGATCCTTTTACCCCATGCCTCATGTCTGGCTATCAAGAAAAAATTACAAGGCATACCAAAAGGCAACACAGTTTGAAGAGACACAGCAGGCATCAGAACCAGACTCAGATATGGCAGGGATGTTGGAAATATCAGGCTGGGAATTTAACACAACTACAATTAATAAGCTAAGGGCTCTATGGGGCCAGCCCCATGGCCGAGTGGTTAAGTTCACATGCTCCGCTTCAGCGGCCCAGGGTTTCACTAGTTTGGATCCTGGGCGCAGACACGGCATGGCTCATCAAGCCATGCTGAGGCAGCATCCCACATAGCACAACCAGAAGGAGCTACAACTAGAATATACAAGTACTTACTGGGGGGCTTTGGGAAGAAGCAGCAAAAAACAAAAAGATTGGCAATGGATGTTAGCTCAGTTGCCAATCTTTAAAAAAATAACAGCTAAGGGTTCTAAAGGATAAAGTAGACAGCAGCAGTCAAGAACAGATGGCAATGTAAACAGAAATGGAAATCCTAAGAAAGAGCCAAAAAGAAATGCTCAAGATCAAAAACACTGTAACAGAAATGAAGGCCTCTGATGGGCTTATTAGTAGAGAGGACACAGCTGAGGAAAGAATCTGAGCTAGATGATATGACAATAGAATCCTCAAAAACTGAAAAGCAAAGAAAACATGGCTGAAAAAACAGAATATCCAAGGATTGTGGGACAACCACAAAATGTGGAACATACCTGTAATGGAAATACCAGAAGGAGAAGAGGGGAAGGAAGAGAAGAAATATTTGAAACAATAATGACTCAGAATTTTCCCCAAATTAATACTAGACACCAACCCACAGATCCAGAAAGCTCAGAGCACACCAAGCAGGATAAATACTAAAAAAAAGTACACCTTGGTATGTCATTTGCAAACTACAGAAACTCAAAGATAAACTCTTTAAAGAAGCCAGAGGAAAAAAACACCTTACCTACAGAGGTACAAAGAAAATTACATCTGACTTCTCCTTGGAAAGCATGCAGGCAAGAAGAGAGTGGAATGAAATATTTAAGGTGTAGTGAGAAAAAAACACCAAACTAGCATTCAGTACCCTGCCAAATTAACATTCAAAAGTGAGGGAAAAACAAAGACTTTCTCGGACAAACAAAAATTGAGGAAATGTGTTGCCAGCAGACCAGGCTTGCAAGAAATGTTAAAAGAAGTTCTTTAGAGAGAAGGAAAATTATTTAGATCAGAAACTCAGATCTATATAAAGATATAAAAGCACTGAAGAAAGAACAAGTGAAGGTAAAACTTTTATTTTTCTTCTTAATCAATCTAACAATTTGTCCAAAATAACAGCAACACAGTAATTGACCATGCATGCGTATGTATGTATATTTATGTTTATGGATGCTTATATATAAGTGAGATGAATGACAATGATGACACAAGGGATGGAAGGGAGAAATTAGGATTATTTTGTAATCATAAAATACTCAGACTACCCAGGAAGCAGTATAGCATTATATGAAAGCAGACTTAGATGAGCTGTAAATGTATATTGCAAACTGAAGGGCAACCACTTAAAAAAAAAAGTATGACATATGCTAAGAAAGGAGAGAAAATGGAGTCATGTAAAGTCTCAATTAAAACTTCAAAAGGCAGAGCACCTTAAGATACAAGGAAAATCCTAACAGATCTAAAGGGAGAAAGAGACAGTGATACCATAAAAGCAGGGAATTCTCAACAACGGACTGATCATCTAGATAGAAAATCCGAAGGAAACACTGGACTTAAACTACCTATTGGACCAGATGGACTAACACCCCATCCAACATTCCATTCAACAGCAGCAGGATACACACATTCTTCTCAAACACACACAGAACAGTCTCCAGGATAGGTCATATGTTAGGTCACAAAACAAATCAATAAATTTAATAAGACTGAAATGATATCAAGCATCTTTTCTGACCACAATGGTATGAAAGTAGAAATCAAAAACAAGAAGAAAATTGGAAATTCACAAATATGTGGAGAATAAACAACATAATCCTGAACAAACAATGCGTCATCAAAGAATTCAAAAGAGAAATCAAAAAATATCTTGAGACAAACAAAAATGGAAACACAACATACTAAAACTTACGGGATGCAGCAAAAGCAGTTCTAAGGGGGAAGTTTACAGCAATAAATACCTACATTAAGAAAAAACAAAGATCTCAAATAAACAATCTAACTTTGCACCTCAAGGAACAGGAAAAGAACAAATTAGCCCAAAGTTATTAGAAGGAAGGAAATAACAAAGATCAGAATAGAAATAAATGAAATAGAGAGTAAAAAGACAATAGAAGAGATCAATGAAACTAAGAGCTGGTTTTTTGAAAAGCTAAAGAAAACAGACAAATCTTTAGCTAGACTTACCAAAAAAAAAAAGGACTGAAATACATAAAATTATAACTGAAAGAGGAGACAATACAACTGATATCACAGAAATACAAAGGATCATGAGACTACTACAAACAATTATTTGCCAACAAATTGAACAACCTAAAAGAAATGGATAGGTTTCTAGAAACATATAACCTACCAAGACTGAATCATGAAGAAATAGAAAATTTCAACAGACCAATTACCAGCGATGAGATTGAATCAGTAATCAAAAACCTCCCAACAAATAAAAGTCCACGACCAGATGGCTTCAATGGTAAATTCCACCAAACATTTAAAGAATTAATACCAAACCTTTTCAAACTCTTGCAAAAAACTGAAAAGGACAGAACTTCTCCAAACTCATTTTACAATGCCAGCATTACCCAATACCAAAGCCAGGCAAGGACACTACAAGCAAAGAAAATTACAGGCCAATATCTCTGATAAACAGAGATGGAAAAATCCTCAACAAAATATTAGCAAACTGAATTTCACAGTACAGACGGTCCCCAACTTATGATGGTTCAACTTACAATTTTTTGTCTTTCCATGGTGCAAAAGCAATACACATTCAATAGAAACCATACTTCAAATTTAGAATTTTGCTCTTTCCCTGGCCTAGCAATATTTGGTACAATACTCTCACATGATTCTGGGCAGCAGCAGTGAGTCACACCTCCCAGTCAGCCATGTGATCATGAGGATAAACAACTGATACACTTACAACCATTGTGTACCCACACAACCATTCTGCTTTTCACTTTTACTCTACAGTAGCCACTAAAATTACAGGAGATATTCAACACTTTATTATAAAATAGGTTTTATGTTTAGATTATTTTGCCCAACTTTAGGCTAATGTAAGCGTTCTGAGCACATTTAAGGTAGGCTAGGCTAAGCTATGATGTTCGCTGGGGTTAAGTGTATTAAATGCATTTTTTTACTTACAGTATCTTCAACTTATGATGGGTTTATTGGGATGTAACCCCATTGTAAATTGAGGAAGATCTGTATATTAAAAAGACCATACACCGCGATCAAGTGGGATTTATTCCTGGGATGCAAAAGGATGGTTCAACATAGCAAATCAGTAAACATGATATACAGAGCCAGCCCTGACGGCCTAGTGGTTAAAGTTTGGCACTCTCACCACTTTGATGGCCTGGGTTGGTTCCTGGTCGTGGAACCACACTACTTGTCTGTCAGAAGCCATGCTGTGGTGGTGGTTCACAGAGAAGAACTAGAAGGACTTACAAGTAGAATATACAACTATGTACTGGGGCTTTGGGGAGAGAGAATAAAAAGAGGAGGACTGGTAACAGATGTTAGCTCAGGGCAAATCTTTCCCAGCAAAAGAAATAAATGTGACATAACCCATTAAATAAATGAAGGATAAAAATCACATGATCATCTCAATAGATGCAGGAAAAGCATTTGATAAAATCCAACCACCTTCCATGATAAAAAATGGGTATCAGGGAACATACCACAACATAACAAAGGTCACATAATGACAAACCCACAGCTAATATCATATTCAACAATGAAAAGCTGAAAGCTTTTCCTCTAAGCTCAGAAACAAGACAAAGATGCCCACTCTCATCACTTTTATTTAACATAGTCCTGGCAGTCCTAGCCAGAGCAATCACGCAAGAAAAGAAATAAAAGGTACGCAAATTGGAAAAGAAGTAAAACTGTCTCTATTTGCAGATAACATGATATTATATATAGAAAACCCTAAAAACTCCACCAAAAAACTGTCAGAATTAATAAACAAATTCAACAAAGATGCAGGATACAAAATCAATATACAAAAATTAGTTGCGTTTCTATACATTAACAAACTACGAGAAAGAGAAATTAAGAAAACAATCCCATTCACAATTGCATTAAGAATAAAATATCTAGGAGTAAATTTAACTAAGGAGGTGAAAGACTTGTTCACTGAAAACTATAAGACATTGATGAGAGAAACTGAAGACACAAACAAATGGAAACATACCCTGTATTCCTGGATAGGAAAAAACAATTCTGTTTACATGTCCCTACTACCCAAAGCTATCTACAGATTCAATGCAACCCCTATCAAAATTCCAAGGACATTTTTTACAGAAAGAGAAAAAAAATCCCCAAATTTAAATGACCCCAAAGAGCCAAAGCAATCCCGAGAAGAACAAGGCTGGAGGCATCCCACGCCCTGGTTTCACACTATACTACAAAGCCATAGCAATGAAAACCGCGCGGCACTGGCCTGAAAACAGACACAGACCAATGGGACAGAACAGACCCCAGAAAGAAGTACACACACACCCCCAATACACGGTCAACCAACAACTGACGAGGGAGCCGAGAATACTCAATGGGGAAGAAGAGTCTCTTCGAGGAGCGGCGCCGAAAACCAACAGGCGGGGCGGAAGCGCGGCGGGCGCGCGGCACCGGAGACCCGCAGCTGCAGGCCCAGGCCGCGGTCTCCCCGGGACGCCCGGCACCCGCGCGCAGCCGGCCTCCCGCCGCCCCACCTGCTCCCGCCCCGCGTCCCCAGGGACTCGGCGCCGCCCTCCATCGTTCCCACCGCGGTCCCGCGCTGCGCAGCTCTCGGCGCGAGGCAGCGCCGGGAAAAGCGCCAGGCGGCTTGGCCTCGACGGGACAGCCCCGGTCCCCTCCGGGCGCCGCGCTCAGGCCGCCCCTACGGACCTTCCACCCCTCCGCGGAACCCACGCCTGCGCCTGCAGGCAGAACAGACCTCGCCACCGCCTCCCGCCGAGGTCAAGGCCCCCTCCGCCCACGTCCCCATCAGGAAGCCCCTCCCCAGGGGGCTTCTCCTCTGCCTCCGACACAGCAAACCCACCACCCCACCAGCCGCCTCCACGGAGTCCGCGCGGAGCCAGCCTTCCCCAGTCCAGCGAGCCGCCCCCAGGCTCGGCCCGCCCCACCCAGGGGTCCCTGCTGTCATCCCCTTCGCCTCCACCTCCTCCCCTCTCACCTTCTCATGATCCTCCTCCCTCTTCATGCCCCTCCTCCTCTTTGCCTCCCGCGTCCCTCCCACGCGGCCAGGGGCAGAGCTGGACCCTTGGCACCCAGGTTGCCCAAACTGCGCTGGGCGTGGGGACACATCTCCACTGCAGGCTGGCTCCCCAGGCCCCCGTGGCCAGGAGGCTCAATATATATTTACCGAATGAACACTGGTGTTTGGGGGGCAAGGGCCAATGCCCACTTTACCCATTAACGGTGTAGCTAGTTCCTTTGTTCCCTGTGTATCATCTTACGAATCCACAGAGGTTATTAATAAGCCCAATTATCATGGATGTTGACTCTGTGTACACTTCACCTTCAGACAACATAATTTCAACAGGGCTAAAAGCCCAAGGTCATTTGTCGTCATCTCCCTCAATCTCTGCAATCTATAAGGAGCTGGGGCAACATTCAACAGCTACTTGCTTATTATTTAAACGGATTTCTTCCTGGAAACATCAGCCATATTCTTCTCACCTTCACCCAGATGTTATTTTTCTGGATTTTCACAAACTAAATTTCAGATTGGGATGTTTCACTTTATTGTCTTAGGTCCAGAGATGCTGAGCCCAAGAGAAGGCTGGGCATAGGGTAGGAGGAAATGCAGACCTGTAGGCCTGGCTCCCACCCACCTCTCAACGTGCCCTCCGAGCTCACAGAGTTTGTGAGCACATAAAGCACTGAACAGAGTGGGCCGGTGCATAACCAGAAAACTGTCCACCCCCATCTGTGTGAGCCTCGGGGAGAGTGACTTGGGGGAGCCTGAACTCCAGCCTGGGTGGCACTTAGGCTAATTAGGGGCCTCATAAAGAAGGGAGACCCAGGCTAGGGAAAATAGACAAAGACTGCTGCTATTAAAAAAACAGCCTAAGACAATAAGCATTGGCTATTCGCAGGTTCCCAAAGAGAACAGAATTTATGTACACACTCATGAGAAAGTTACATTAACTCTGACTTAGATTTCTCATAAAGGCATTTTTGAATCAGTTAAAAATTCAAGACACTGAGCCAATGTTCATACAAGAAGTCAGTAACACAGCAGCTAGAAAAAAGTCAAAATTAATCATGATTTGTTAAGATTCCAGAGATCAGCCCACCCGCCCCACCCCATCCCACAGCAGTTCCTTACCAGCAGGCAGGTCCCCATCCACTCAGACACCAGCACATCCACCTTCTCTGGCAGCACCACATCCTCCACCTTTTGCTGGAACACAGTGATGATGTCAGCAAAGCCATTCTGCATGACCAGCTGCCCCGTGTGTTGGGCCATCTCACTGGCCTCCACCGCATACACCTGCATGTGGCAGAAGCACCATCAGTGTGTGTCCCGGCCTTGCACTAGCGGCCTATCATCTACTCTCCCCAAGCCTGAGTCTCCTGGGCTAAGTCAGAACCAGCATCAGAGGAAACAGCAAACGGCAGCCACAGAAGGAAGCAGGTGTGGACAGTGGCAGGCAGTGGCCAGGCCAGGGTGTGCCACCTCCACCAGACAGAGCCCTCAGAAGGGAGCTGCCACTAATTCTAACTCCATCTTGTGCCTAAGACACAGACAGGGGCTGTGGGTAGATAGCAGCTTTGCACACTCTCGGGGCCGTCCATCTCAGGAGCCCTCTTGGGTAAGGCCCAGGGGCCCGGCCCCCATACACACAGCAACACATTCCACAACTAACACATTCCTTAGCACTCAACTGAGAACAGCTGGACTTTTAGGATATCAGTGGCTTCTGAGACAATTTCAAATCCAGGTTCTTATAGGAAGGTCCCGAGTTCTACGTCCTGGTTCCAGCAGGATCTGGACTCAGGCAGTCACTGAACTGCAGTTTCACCTGTAAACTAGGAATTCCATCTACCTCTGCCAGGAGCCACCATGAGGTTGCAACTCTGCACAGCCCAGGCATGCTTTAAAGGGAAGAGCAGGATGGGAGTCCAGCAGGTGTCATGGGGCATGGTCTGTCCTGTCCCTGCCAGGCAGTCATGCAAGCATGACACTTGAATGGTGATCTATATAAGTGGCAAGCCCAGACACATGGACACATGTGCACCTATATTTAACTGAAATAAACTTTTCACAAAAAATATCCCACCACATGCAGCTCACTCAGATATTTTCTACTCTGTCCTAGTCCACTATGTGCTGTTGCGACTCATTAAACCAACGTCACTGCCTCTGATGGGCTCAGCCTACAAGAACACATTGCCCATTCCAACGATATGGTGCCTTGCTCACACGGAGGACATTTCACCAAGATGCAGCTCAGAAGCTGCTGGAAGGACAGCTGCCTCCTACTCACTGCTCTGGGCTGCGCGTAATGTGCACAGAAGAGGCTGATGATCCCAGTTCCACAGCCGACATCCAGAATCACTTTATCCTTCAGGGATTCTTTATTCTGCAGGATGACGTTGTGATATTTAGTTGTTCGTGGCTGGTCTGCCAACATCTCCAAGTGAAGTTTCTACAGGAAACAGACATTAAGAATCATTGCTTGTAACAACAGCTTTGCTGAGCTCTGGTTTAAGATGGAAGATTAGAGCTTGAGCTCACACCCTTGACCCCACCACCCCACACCTAAAAATGTGAGCAACAAAGAGGTTTAAAAAAATCAAAAGACCAAAATATGTCCATAGATAAAAATAAGAGAAGACAATGAAGGAATGAAATGGAAATTCCTGGAATCCTTCCAGCTCAGTGTGGTGCTGCCTGCAGCTTCTCCCTGCAACCCTCCAGGAGCCAGGTAAGCACAGAAGCAGGTGTGGACCACTCGAGAGGTGGTGTAGACATCGCCCTCCTGACCACTGTTCCCACCTGAGACAGGAGGCACCACCACATTCCCAACTAGACACAACCTGGGCAAGTATCTGCCAAGAGAGAACATGGACAAGCCACCAGGAGAGATGCTGGAGGAGGCACACAGGGCTCCACGCCAGAGTCCTCTGCATGCAGGGCCCAAAAGTTACTCTCACACATAAATCTGCCCTTTGTTTGCTTGGGAAGCGCAGAAACTACAGCTCTGGAGGGGAATGACACCCCACCAACCCAACCCTCGGGCGTGAGCCTAAGGCCCCCAGCCATGTCCAGAAGGAAAATATCTCAAACCTAAGGACACACCCCCTGGGAATTGGGCCAACTCCCAGAGGCACAGAGGAAGGCTCCTCTAGACAGTTCACGAAGCCAGGACGGTGGTCAGAGCCCCGAATGCTGGCCAGGCTGCACCCAGCGCCCATTCCCCATGCCCCACTCCTCAGGTCTCAGCTGCAGAAAACCCAGCCTAGAAACGGCACCACTTAGAGGGAGACAGACAGCCAGGCCACCCAGACCGTGTCAGCACAAACATGAGATCTGGACGGGGTCTTCACAAGCCCATCTCGGCTCCTCACAAAGATGGCATTGACAAAAACATAGGGGTGGACTGAGGGAGGCCTTCGGAGTGGATGAGTCAAGACCCAGCCATTTTGCCTGCAGGAATCACCTAATAGAAAGTCAGAACGAGGATGCGAAGGCACCGTGCTGACGCCAGAGGAAAGACACTGGAGCAACTATTAACATCAGACAAAATACACTTCAGAGCAAAGAATATTCCCAGGGACGAAGAGGGCCAGTTCATAATAATACAAGAATCACTTCAGCAAAAGGACATCATAATTCTAAATATTTTTGTACCTAACAACAGAGCTTCAAAAGCAAAAACCAACAGAAAGGCCACGAGAAACAGACAAATTCACAATGTGGTCAGAGACTTCAACACCCTTCTCTCAGTAACTGACAGACATAGACAGAAAATCAATAAGGACACAGACTTGAACAACACTATCAACCAACTTAATCTAGTTGGTATTCAGAGAACACTTTACCCAACCATTCACAATAATAATACACAAAAATATCTACGAATAGATTTAACAAGAAAGGTACACAACCCTGTATGATCAAAACTTTAAAACTCTGAGAGAATAGAACAAAGTTTAAGAAATGGGACAGTCAGCATGATGTTACAAAGATGTCACTTCTCCCTTAATTAATGTACACTATCCATGTAATACCAACTAAAATGCTAACCAATTTGGCATGGGGGTGGACAAGAAAATGATGATAAATTTAGTTTTGAAAAACTACACAGCCAAGCCTAGCCATGAAAATGCTAAAAAAACAGAACTGCAAGAGGCAAAGCTCTCTGAGACATTCAAAGCTACAAAAGTAAGTGTCTGGAGCTGCAGAAGAAATAAACAGGCCAATGAAATGAAGAGAGATTCCAGAAACAGACCCCAGAAATTTAA
Organism: Equus asinus; assembly: GCF_041296235.1. NCBI lineage: Eukaryota > Metazoa > Chordata > Mammalia > Perissodactyla > Equidae > Equus > Equus asinus. The sequence goes on along the minus strand of NC_091807.1, from coordinate 42,262,701 downwards.
CGTATGATAAACATGAATTTCACATCACCAGGAAAAGGAGGATTATCCAACAGCTGATGCTGGAACAGCCCGATAGTTGTGGAAACTGTCGGAATTTTACCTTATTTTTTACAAGTAAATTCCAAGTTGATTTAAATCTTTCGTTGTTAATAATGAGATCATAAAGGTCCTAAGAGAAAGCATGGATATTTGTAATCTTGGAGTGAAGAAGGCCATCAAAGTAGAACACAAAACCCAGAAGCCACAAAGGAAAGGACCAGTTAGACTAGACAAAAAATTCCATGGAAAAAAAGGGTGGCAAGTGATAAGTGTAATACATATCACAAATATAGGCTCAACTACTTATTTAAGACATAAACTGACAGAAATCAAAAGAAAAATGGGAAAATTATATGAAAGTTTACCAAAAGGGAAGAAATACAAACTGCCAATAAAATACGAAAGATGATCAATCTCACTTTAAAAAATGGAAATCAGGGGCTGGCCCCGTGGCCGAGTGGTTAAGTTCGCGCGTTCCGCTGCAGGCGGCCCAGTGTTTCGTCAGTTCGAATCCTGGGCGCGGACATGGCACTGCTCATCAAACCACGCTGAGGCGGCGTCCCACATGCCACAACTAGAAGGACCCACAACTAAGAATATACAACTATGTACCGGGCGGCTTTGGAGAGAAAAAGGAAAAAATAAAATCTTTAAAAAAATAAAATAAAATAAAAAAATAAAAATAAAAAATGGAAATCAAAATCAAGAGATACCATATTTCACCCTTAAGAGCGGAAATCTTTCACTTTGATGATTTGTGGCGATGAAGTGTTCACACCCCCTTGGTAGGTGTAACATCAGTGAATCTTTCTGGAGAGCAAATTGGCATGACCCGCCAAAGCAAAACGCACATACATACACTGTATGGATTCACCCAGTGGAAATTCTAGCAAAGTTTACCAGAATGTATGTAGGAGGATGTCCCTTACGGCATTGTCAGTCATGATAAAAAGCTGTTAAATAAGAAAAACACCAATGGTCCTTTTAAAATCAACACAATACTCTGCAGCTGTTGTAAAGAACAGACCTTCAAAATAATATAGCTGCGTGAAAAGATGAGGTAAAAACTGTGTGTGGAACTATTCCTTTTCTATAAATTTAAAATAACACAGATGTAGCTTATACTTGGAAGAAGGAAACATACAGTTGCTGAAAGAAACCTCAAGGAGCAGTGGGGCTCTTGGGTGGGGGCAGCAGACTGAGGAGACAGACTACAGACTTTACGTTTCTCTTAATAGATTGAAACCTCTAACCATGTACATATATCACAGATTTTCATTTATTTTAACGTTTTTAATTGTGAAATAGGACCTACAAAAAAGTATCTCAGGGGCTGGCCCTGTGGCCGAGTGGTTAAGTTCGTGCGCTCCGCTGCAGGCGGCCCAGTGTTTCGTTGGTTCGAATCCTGGGTGGGGACATGGCACTGCTCATCAAACCATGCTGGGGCAGCATCCCACATGCCACAACTAGAAGGACCCACAACGAAGAATATACAACTATGTACCAGGAGGCTTTGGGGAGAAAAAGGAAAAAAATAAAATCTCAAAAAAAAAAAAAAAGGATCTCAAAGGGTGCCTTACAGTGTATCAAATACGGTTACACAGCAAACACTCCCACGACCAGCAGGAGAGCAGCGCCAGCACCTTCCCACCCGTCTGCCAATCACGGCCTCCCTCACCAGTCACCACCATCCTGATCTCAGGGGAACCAGGTCCCTGATCTCCATTAGAGTCTCACCACTTACACACTGTTCATAAAAAGTATCTTTCTACGGTGCCTTTATATAACTGAATCAAACATTAGATATTTTTTGATGTCTTGCTGCTTTCGCTCAACATTATGTTTGCAACATTCATCCTACAATTATCTGTTTTTATCTAGTTTTAAGATATAAACGGGTTATCCAGATCATAGGATTATGGGTCTTTAGCCACATTTTAAAAAAACAAATAAGGCAGTTATTTAGACTTATTATTGTTGATTTATATAACTTTTTTGTATTTTATTTTTAAAGTAAAATTTATTACTTTTTTTTAAATACTGAGAAAAGTTCATAATCCCATTGCCCAATCCAGGCCACCACGTGCTTCTGTATGGCCTGGAAGCTAAGAATGGCTTTTAGATTTTTAAATGGTTTTTAGAAATGAAAAGAAGGATATGACACACAAAAATTATATGAAATTCAAATTTCAATGTCCATGGATGAAATTTTATTGGAACACAGCCATGCTCATTTTCTGTGTTTTCACGGATGCTTTTGCACTACGATGGCAGAGCCAAGCAGCCGTGACTCAGATCACACAGCCTGCTAATCAGAAGAAAAAGTCTGCTCTAAATAATGAGTAGAAGCCCAGATATTATTTTTTGAAGTCAGAACCTAAAACTAGAAAGAAGAAACCACAACCTGGCCAGTGAACAGGGAGTGTGGAAAGCAATACCAGGGTTCCATAGCTGCCGAAATACTCTTCATCCTGCCACGTGTCCTCAGGGTCACACTCCTCCGGGTGCTTCCCCAGGTGGTTCGCTGGGATGTACCCACAGCAGCCTGCACGCTCACCCCACCACCAATCAGCAGTAGTTTGTCTCAGGATGAGAATTTTTTCTCCTCTCAAAAAACTGAGCTGGAAAAAATATATACAGAAGTGAAAATTCAAGAAAAACCTGTAGTTGGTATTTCAACCACAGCTCAGCGAGAAATCCCCCATCACTGGGGCCCAAATCACAGCAATTTCAAAAAGAAGTCAATGGGTAATTTACACCAACTGACAATTTATGAAAATGATACCAGGATTTAGAGATTTTTGTGGAACATTTACATGAAAGAAGAGCATAGCTTAATTGATATTTTTTAAAAGAAAGATTAAACATTTTCAGATGGCTTAGGACAGAATTTCTCAAAAGCCTCTTCCCAATAACTCAGCTATGCAGTAGCTGCTTCAGTTACTGGAGGCTTACACTAAGAAATTCCCGTTAAAAATGTTAAAAATGTCAAGAAAGCTACATTCAAATATTTTTATTTTATAGCTTCATTTTCTATTAACTAAAATAGATTCTAAACCAAGGTTTCCAAGCAAAAACTGGAATAGGCGCTTCCTCCCTCCATTCCTTACCCAGTATCTTTCATATCAGACTTGGGACCAGAATTTGTTAGGCTAGGAAGAGGTCACTCACAGGTCTCATGTGGCTCTAAAAATCTGAGTACTTCTTTATTTAACTTTGGTATGACTTCTGCAAAACTTAATCTAATTCTGTCATTGAACGTTCTGAATCCATAAAACATGCACCTGATGCACACGGGCCCCGCATGTGAGTGACTGCACATGGCTACCTGCGTCTCATCGGTGGCAGAATAGTCTGCGATGGCCACAAACTCCTCGGGGTGCAGACCCTCCTGGAGATGTTCTTCTTCACCATGCCCAACAGGTTCTTGTCCCTCCTGCTTAAAGCCAAAGAAAGAACAAGGAAATGACTGTGTGGCTTCTTTTTCTCTCTCTTTTTTTTTGGCAGCAGGTCATTAGGATGGTTTCAAATGAAGATTCATGTGGCCAAGTTTTCATCATACAAACAATTTGGGACATCTTCACTAGCCAAGTCAAGAGATCTCATCCTAACTGCACCTTTACTTCATGTCTCTATTACAAAACGATTTGCATCCTCAAGAAAACTCAAAGAAACAAGACAGAGGTGCTTTTAGTGTCTATTTGGTGACTGAGCCCTGATCATCAGCAATGCTTCCTGAAAGTGATGACCAGCCCCAGGAGAAAGCAGCCCTGTTTCTGAAGTGCTGTGTTCTGGGGACAGCGTCAGATCCGAGGACAGAGCTGGGCGGGCTTCAACAATGGCCCAGGAAAGGTGCTGGTGACCTGGCAAAAGCAGCTAGCCTCAATCAGACTGCAATGCTGCTGACACATGCCCTAGACCTGGGGCCCTGCACACACCCCACCTCCGCTTTATTTCAGAATAGGCTTCCTTGGAAGACACCCACTGGAGGTGGCAGAACCTCCAATCACACGTTCCAGTTCACTGGGGCAATCCTGTTCCAACATATACACTTTAAACAAATTTTCCTTAAACACAGACATAATTCACATTCATCCTAGAAAATGTGTGAAAGCACAAGAGTACACAGAGGAAAATTAAAACCATCTGCAATCTTGCTCACTGGCCAGACATAATGCTGGTCAACATTTTCATTCATATCCTTTCAGGCTTTTTTTTTAAGTGTACATATAACACGTGCATAAGGCTGTTTATTCAGATCATATAATTCTGCCTTGTGACATGTTTCCCACTTGTTAAATTCTGAACCCTTTTCCTCATTATTAGACTTCTAAACACCATGTTTTTAACATCTGATAGTATTCCACTCTATGAATTATCGTAACTTACTTATCTAAACTCCTAGTTTTGGACAAAGTGTTTTCAGTTTTCACTATTATAAATTAAGACAAACTTTCTTAAACATAAATCATTTCGACTGTCCTTGGTAACATTCTTAGGATAAATTCCTGAATGTGGAATTGGTCAATTAAGAGGACACATACTTTTATGACTTTTGATATCACCACCAAATGCCCTCCAGAAAGGCGGTTCCTTAGACTCCTACCTGAGATTAGGACTTAACTCTGTGAGAGTAGGTGACTGATTCACCACTTTAATTCTGCCAATTTGACGGGGAGAAATTGCCTGTCATTGTTACCTCCATTTCCCTTTCTCTGATTATTAGTGAGGTCAAACGTGTTTTTTAAGTACTTACTGGTCATCTTTTTTATTTTGCTAATTCACTATTTGTATCCTTTGCACACTTTCCTGTTACAGGAACAAGATTAGTTTTGGCACACTATCTTGTTCTTTTTAGCTTGCCTGCATGCCCTGTCCCTGCTCACCACATCATCACCCTCTCACCGCCATCCAAGTCTGTTTTAGGCCCCTGGTGGGTATCCCCCAAACTTTCTCCATGCTCATGTCATATACAAACACACACACACGGTTTATTTTTTCTTTGACATGGTTTTCTGTCAAGGATACCACAGAGCGTTCTTTTTAATTTTGCTTCTTTTACTCATACAACACCTTGTGAAAAACTTCCCAACTGTTAGAATTCTAACTTATAATTTCCAATGGCTATATAATACCCTACAGCAGGAATTCTGCCTGATTCTTCAGCCATCTTCAATTAATGGACTTTCTCTTGGTGTCTAGTTTTCTACCCCCATAAACAACACTGCCACAAACATCTGTGCACATTTTTCCTTATGTGATCACATTTTGCCAGGGCTAAAAAATAACATCGTTTTCATTCAAATATTTGTCAGACTTTCCATAAAGGGTGTAGGACTTCACACTTCACCAGCAATGCATGGAGTACCTTCTGCCTGAATACTCAGCAACAACAGGCATTATCACTATCTTTAATTTTTGCCAGAGTGATAGGTACAAAGACCCCAGAAAAAGAAAAAAATGTGAGGAAATACACTATTTCTTATATACTTTATAAAAAAGACTTTTGATAGTATAATAATTTATTGTGACGTTTATAACATATATAGAAGTAAAATATGTTACAACAATAGCACAAAAAATAGGAGCTGGTAAATGGAACTAATCTGGAGGATTCCTACATTGTGAAGTGGTCAAAAAAAAAAGAATGGAATAGGTTAAGGATCACAACTTTTTGGGTAACCACTAAAATAATACAAAAAGGTACAGCTAAAAAGCCAATAGAGGAGATAATGCGGGATTACAGACAATACTTTATTAAACCAAAAGAAGGCAAGAATGGGAAAAGGAACAAAGAAATGTGACAAACAGGAGCAAAATGTTAGACTTCATCATATCAGTCATTATGTTAAATGCTAATAGACTAAATACTCCAATTAAAGGGCAGAAATTATCTGACAGGAAAAAAAGGACAGAACTATAGGCTCTTTATAAGACAAACACTTTAACTATAAGGACTTACATTGAAAATATAGGGGGCATGTTTGTGTGTGTGTGCGTGTGTGTGTGTACTATGCAAGCACTAACCATAAGAAAGCTGGTACAGCAATATTAATATAAGACAAACTAGATGCAAGGCAAGAAGTATTAATAGGCAAAAACAGAGGTTTCATAAAAATAAAAGGGTCAATTAATCTAGAAAACAAAAACTATCCTAAATCTAAGTACCAAATAATAGAGATTCAAAATGTATGAAGCAAAAAGTGATAGATCCAAAAGAAAATAAACAAAAAAACAGACAAATCCACAATCATACTTGAGATTTTTGAAGCTCATCTCTCTCAGTAATTGATAGAACAAGGGGACAAAAATTCAGAAAACATACAGAGATTTGAACAATACTAATAACCCACTTGACCTGAATGACATTTATAGAACACTATAACCAACAATTATAGACTACATATTCTTTCCAAGTGCACACACAACATTCACCAAAATGGCCCATATGAATAGGCGATAAAGCAGGCCTGGATAAATTTCAAAAGACTGAAACTTTACAGACTAAGTTATATTTTCTGACCAAACATAATCAAACCAAAATTAAACAAAAAAATAAGTAAAATTCCCCAAATGTTTGGAAATTCAGCAACACACTACTGAATAGCCCAGAAAATTTCCAATTTCCATTGTGCTGTATTGGAAAGTATTTGAACTCAACAATAATGAAACACAATGTATTTACATGTGTGAAGTGCAGCAAAAGCGGTGATTAGAGGAAAAGTCATAGCTTTAAAGAGCTATATTAGAGAAGAAAGGTTTAAAATCAGTGATCCAAGCTTCCATCTCAACACACTATAAAAAGAGAAAATTAAACCCAAATAGAATTGAATAAAAGAAACAGAGATCAAAGCAGAAATCAGCGAAATAGAAAAGAGATGAACAAAGAGAAAGTTAAAGACAAAACTGGTTCTTTGAAAATATAAAATTAACAAAACTCTAAAAAACTGATCAAGAGGAAAAAAGATATAACACAAATTGTGAATGTAAGGCACCTCTTCTGTAATGGAAGGTGCTATTAAGAGAATGAACACAAATATTATTGAAATACTACCATAACTCACAAGTAATCAGGAAAACTAAAATAACAAGATACCATTTCTAACCCAACAGACTGACCAAAATTTAAAAGTCTGATGCTCTCAAGTGTTAGCAAGCACTATGTGGGCTACCGACAGAGCTGTGAACTGGTAAAGCCACTCTGGAGAACAACTGATCATTATTTAGTAAAAATGAAAGTATGCAATCCTTTCCACTCTGCAATGCCATTACTAGGAATATACCCAGGGCACATGTGCACAAGGAGACCTGGAGAAGGATGTTCACTGTAGCACTGTTTGAAATAGAGAAAAACTGCAAAGAACATTAAGGGTCCAACAAAAAGGAAATAAATAAAATGTAGTGTATACACACTGTATAACAGTAAAACTGCAAAAGAACTATAAACATATGTACAAAGGTAATACCTTCATATAAGGAACATGCTACAGGAGCATCCTATAGGACTGAACTAGCCCTACACACACATCAAGGACAAATCCCCCAAAAGTAACATGAGTGGAAAAGGCAAGCTGCAGATGACACACAGAATATACCATCACTTGGGAAATTTCTAAGAAGCACAGACCAACATCATATATTGCTCAAGGATGCGTATACAAAGTATGAAAGTACAAAAAATGGTGCAGAAGTACAAAGATCAATTCATAATTCACAATAGTATTTGCCTCTAGAGAAAGAGGAGGAAGAATGGGACTGGGGTTCTGGGGCTGGAGAACAAACTGTATCTATGGTTTTGTTATTTATACTTATTTATACGTATATTCTTTAGCAATATGACAAAACGTTAAGTTTTCACTTCTGTGTAATATGTACTTGATGTCTGCAACATTATTCAGTAACCATTCCAGTATTTTTCAATTCTCAAAAGAAAAATGAGACATCCATGGAATTAAAACATTTTATAATCAATCTTCAGAAACAGATTAATGACCCACTATAAATAAAGTTCCTATATACAAAAACTCAAATGAAATTAGAACAATCATTAGAAGGAAAGGAAAAAAAGATACGTTAAAATTGACATCACAGACATGAAAATGTTTGATTTTTTAAAAACATTATTTATTAGAGTATTTATCTGGTTTTAAATTCACATAATCAACATTCCTTGAAATTTAAGGTGACTTTTCTTTTTACTGCTAACTTGAATGAAACTTATGTGTATCCTAGGAAGAAAAGCAGTATGAATACATAAATCTTTTCTAATGTGTCCAACCTGCCTTTAACATATTACGCCTGGGACTTCATCAAACTACTAAGAAAATGTGCTTGCTTCACCAGCTTAGGTACAAAAAATGGAACCCTAGATTCCTGGGAGGTGTCTACAATACCCAATTCAGAATGTCATCTGTGACCCTTACAAACATTACACTTCCACTACTTAAGCATCCCATGGTTGGTGGCCACCTTCAAAGGTCCAAGGAAAGTGCCACCACTCTGGGCTGAGCTCAGTGATGTTCACGGTCTTTAAATACAGGTTCTTGCAAGCAGAACCAAAATTACCTGCGGTTCACTTCTGGTGCAGTCACCTGGTGTTGCCATAGTTCTCTTAGGATCTGCCACATAGCTGCCGCTTTTAATGTTTCATTTTCCCCTCCATTCCTACTTTTAAAAGGAGAGAGAATGAGAAAATGCTTTTTACAATACTTAACTTCTAAGGTCCATGATAAAGTTTCTCTACCAAAGGGAAGTAAAACATGCACGTGTAAAGAATGAAATAAAAATGCAGTTTACAGACACAATTCTTTACAAAAACAATCGAAAGCATTTAATATTTATAAACCCTAACCTGTGTTTTCTTCACTAGTCTGCAAGGTGTCAAACTTACTCATTAGCTGAAGCTTGTTAGTTTCTGTTAGATCACTGGGGTGATTTAAAACAACAAATCGATGTCAAATCTTTTCTGGGAATCCTGATAGCTTTAACTCCAACTGAAATTCCCTACCTGGGGCTTTAAAGTGTTTCCACTAACAGGATCGCTGCATCTTTAGAGGTTCTTCCTTCTCATTCTCAATTCTCATTTTTTCAGTGACAGTGTAAGCCGTACTAGGCTGAGATGAACGTTTTTTCAATTACACAGCAATTCTTTGCTTACAATGTGTGATTCACTTACCAAGACCCAATACTTGTGTGATATCTGTCATCACAAACACGAAAATACATACACTGCGTTTTCATCGGAAAACACCGCACTGCGGCCAGGGTGGGACGGGGCCGGGACCGGCCCGGCTGATGGGGCGGGGGCAGGATGGGGCCGGGATGCGGTGGGGTTGGGACCTGGTTGAAGCGGCGAGGGCGGGACCGGGCACGGCCGGAGGGCGCAGGGGCGCGGGCTCCGGACGCTGCGGCGGCGAGGGCCGAGGCTCCTGAGGGCGGCCGGCCAAGGAGGGCGCTGGGGAGACGGGGAAGCGACGAGAGGGAGCGTGACGCTGCCAGAGCGGGCGGCAAGCAGGGACGCGCGGGGGCGCCGCCGGGAGTGGGCGTGGCTCGAGGCAGGCGCCGCCGGTGGGCGGGGCTGGCAGCGGGGTGGGCGGGGCTGGCAGCGGGGTGGGCGGGGCTGGCAGCGGGGTGGGCGGGGCGCGGAGCCCGCGGTCAGCGCCGGGCGCGGAGGAGAGGCAGGGAAAGCGCCGGAGAGTCTCGGAGCAGGGCGGAGGCCTCGGCCCGCTCGCTGACGCACATGCCGGGCCGGGCCCCCTCACCTGGCGTGTCCCGTTTGGCGCGCCGCCCAGCCGCCTGAGCTGCCGCCGAGAAACGGGAAACCTACCTCAGCCGCCTTTCTGCCCTGAGTTCCGCGGCCTCGCCGCCTGCGCGGAGGGGCGGACGGTGCCTACGAAGACACGAGCCGCCGCCCTCGGCCCGCGCAGACGCGGTGCGCGCATCCGCGGAGTGGGCCCCGCCCTGGGCTCGGCGTCCCGCGCTTGCCCAGTCCCCGCCGTGAGAAGCGGCGCCACCGCTCTCGTCGTGCGCAGGCGCGGTGCGCTCAGGCCCTTGGCGGAGCGCTGGCCTGGGCTGAGCGACCCGCGCAGGCGCATTTCCTGGGTCCCGCCTCCTGTGGTCGCAAGAGTTGAGGGGCTGCGCCGCTGGCGTGCGGCCTATGCTTCGCGTCCCGGCGGCGCCTGACCCGGGGAGGGGACCTTGGTGGCCCGGGAGGGAGCGACGGGGCCGGGCACATATTGGCCTGGGGATCGGAACGCTATTATGGCAAGAGAAATGCTGACATTTCTGGAGCCAGACCGCCTTTCTCCTGCTTTTTTTTCTAATAATTCAATTAACCTTCCCATCTACGGCTGTAAAGTGTGAACAGTCTGTCATTCTTTCCACTTGACAAATGGAAGCAGAGTGATTAAGTTTTTATTTCACCAAGGGGAACTTAGGGATTAAAAGGAAAATAGGATAACGTTCGTGCCGGTTACTGGGTGGTGGTCCCAGAGGGTTGGCCGGTGGCAGCGCTGCAGTCCGGGAAGGCTCGGACGCGGTAGTCAGAAATCTCAGAGACACAAAGCAGAGGTGGTTGCCAGGGGCTAGGGGCCAACGGGGAGATCACGTTAGCCTTAGAGGTTTCAGTTTTACACGATGAAGAGTTCTGGAGATGGATGTTGGTTCTGGTTGCACAACAATGTGAATGTATTTAATACCAGTGAACTGTACACTTAGAAAGGTTAAGATGATAAATTTTCTGTGTATTTTACCACAATAAAAAAAAGCAGGAACACAAATTACGAATATGAGGAATGAAAAAGGAATTCAGTACAGATTATAGATTTTTTTAAAAGATAGTAAACTGATATGAAGCTTTATGTCAAAAATTGGACAAATTCCTTGAAAAACACAACTTAGCAACACTGAAGAATATTTAGAAAATCTGTGTGGTTCCATATTTGTTACCCGAATTAATTTCATAATTAAAAACCATTCTACAAAGAATACTCAAGGCCCACATGGTTTCATGAGTAAATGCTTCCAAACATAGAAGGAGAAAATAATACCAATATTACTCAAATTCTTCCAGAAAATAGAGAAAAGTGAAATACTTCCTAACTGGTTTTATAAGGCCAGCATAACCTGCTATATAATATTAGCAAAAAATCCAATGATAAAGAAATGATTACATATTATGACGTGTGGTATATTCTAGGAATGAAGATTGTTTAATATTAAAAAATCAGTTATTTCCACATTACAGATTATAGGACAAAAACCATATGAGCATGTACACAGGTGTAGAAAAAACGTTTCATAAAATTCAACACCCACTAAACTCACAAAACTAGAAATAGAAAGGAGTATCTTCATCTGTGAAAAGATATCTGTTAAAAACACACAGATATAATATTTAATAGCAAAATAGTGGATGCTCTCCTCCTGGATTAAGGCACAAGACAAGATGTTCTCTATCACCATTTCTACTCAACAGTGTACTGGCAGTCCTATCCAATGCAAGAAAGCCAGAGAAAAACAAAAAATGTGGAGATTTAAAGGGAAAAGTAAAACTGCCATTATTCAGATGACATGATTGTGTATGCATATGATCCAAAGTAATCTACAAATAAAATCTTACAATTAATAAGTGAATATCCAAGGTCTCCAGATGAAGGGCCAATATAGTAGCAATCAGCAGTTGGAAACTGCAATCTAAAAATTCCATGTACCATAGCACCAAGTAACATCAGATGTCATCTGTCATTTAGTAACTGACAGAACAACTGGACAAACAAACACAGTAAGGATATAAAGGATCTAAATAACACTATCACACCAATGATTTCATTAATAATCATAAATAATACGCCAAACTGCAGAATATACCTTATTATTAAGGTCACATGGAACGTCAACCAAGACAGACCACATGCTGGCCCATAAAATAAGTCACAATAAATCACAAAGATTAAAATCTTAAAGAGCATGTTCTCTGACCATAGTGAAATAAATTAGAAATCCATATAATAAGAAATCTAGAAAAGCCCAAAATATTTGGAAATTAAGCAGCATACATATGAATAATCCATGGGTCAACAGAAGAAACCAAAGAGATATTTCTTTTAATTTCAAATTGAATGATAATGGAAATGTACTGCTATGGTCTGAATGTCTGCATCCCCCCAAAATTCATGTGTTGAAATCCTACACCAAGGTGATAGTGTTAGCAAGCGGAGCTTGAGGTGGAGATTAGATCGTTAGAGCAGAGCCCTCATGATGGAAAAATGCCCTTATAAAAGAGACCCCAGAGAGATCCCTGACCCATCCACCATGTGAGGACACAATGAAAAGACACCAAACACTGAATCTGTCGGCACTGTGATCTTGGACTTCCTAGCCTCCAGAACTATGAGAAATTAATGTTTGTTGTTTATAAGGCACACAGTTTAAAGGTAATTTTGCTACAACAACCTGAACAGACTAAGACACATATATTAAAATTTGGGGGATGCAGATAAAGCAGACTTAGAGAAATCAATGCTTTCAATGCTTATGTTAGAATGGAAGAAAAAGTTAACGCCAATGATCTAAACTTCCAACTTAAGCTACAATTTAAAAATAAAGGAAAAGCAAATTAAAGTCAAAGTAAGGAAATATTAAAAATATAAACATAAATCAGTGAACAACAGAAACAATAGAAAAGGTTAACAAAGACAAAAGTTGGTTCTTTGAAAAAATTGATAGAATTGTTAAATTCCTAGCAAGATTTAGCAAGAGAAATAGAAAGAAAACATAAGACTATCAATATTAGAAATAAAAAAGAGGACCTATTACAAGATCACACGAATGTTAAAAAGATTAAATAGGGGCCAGCCTGGTGGTGCAGCTGTTAAGTGCACACGTTCTGCCTCAGCAGCCTGGGGTTCACTGGTTTGGATCCCGGGTGCAGATGATGTGGATTAAGGCTGCCCCAGCTAGAGAAACCCAAGGTGACCTGGCCTACATGCCAAACTATATGACCCAGTGGACTTTTTTTATGGTATGAATTAGGGCTGCCCCAGGGAGAGAAGCCCCGGGCATCCTCACCTACATGACGATCTATATGGCCAGATTTGTATCTAAAGTTGTATGACCGCACAATAAGCAGACCCCATCTGCACTGAAATCATTTAATGACTTTTTACCTCATCTTTTCTTTTCTCCAATAAAAATAAGTCACATACCCATGCCTTATAAAATTAGCCCTCACCCTCAACTCGGGGCAGCAGCAGGAGCTCTGACTGCCCGTGGGCCCTGTCCCCATGCCAGCGGGGGCAGCAGAAGCGGTGGCAGCAGAAGCTCTGACTGCCCATGGGTCCTGTCCCCATGCTATTCCACACTATTCTCTAAATAAAAGAGCACTACTGCCAGATCTTCAGAGTCTAAGAAATCTTTCTTTTGACTCCTCGGCTCACCGACCCCGCATCACAGACATGGCACCGCTTGGCAAGCCATGCCGTGGTAGGCGTCCCACATATAAAGTGGAGGAAGGTGGGCATGGGTGTTAGCTCAGGGCCAGTCTTCCTAAAAAGAAAAAAAAAGATTAAATAGAAGACCATGACCAACTTTATGCCAATACATTTGATAACTTTTATGAAATGGACAAACTCCTTTAAGGCATTACTTACCAAAACTGACACAAGAGAAAATAAAAAATGTACTATATATAATGAATTTGTTACCAAAAACCTTCCCACAAAGAAAATTCCACTCCTAAATTGTTTCACCGTGAATCCTGTCAAATGTGAAAGGAAGTGTGAGAGATCAGAATTGGCCACCCCAAAATGTGTTTCTTTGGCTTGATTATTTTTAACGGCGGGAGACTCTGAAAGAAACTTGACCTTTCCCCTAATTGCCTAAAAGAATTTAAGATAGAAGGCCTGACCCCGGGACAGGCCATCATCCTAGATAACTCTGGGGGTCAGTAGACTGAGAGGGTCCTTGCTAAGCCAATTCTTATCAAAGTTCTGTCTCTTGGTCACATTGTCTATAGAGGGCCCAACAAACACTTGTTGAACAAACATTTACATTTCTATCTCCATGTAAATTGCCTTCCTCCCCTTTGAAGCCTCAAACCACTACGCCAACATTCTCCTTTGTCTTTAGCTGAAAATGGTATTTAAGGTGGCGACTTTGGCCATTAATGAATTACTCAGTTTTTCTGGGTCTCTCCCATGTCTATGTGTTATTAAACTTTGTTTGGTTTTCTCCTGTTATTCTGTCTCATGTCAATTTAATTCTTAGACCAGCCAGAAGGACCTAGAGAGTAGAGGAATTGTTTTCCTCCCCTCCAGAAGAAATAACACCAATATTACTAAAATTTAAAGAAAACAGGGGATGGACACTTCCCAATTTGTTTTATGAGACAAACATAATTCTGATACAAACACCTGACAAATACAAGAAAAGAATATTAAAGACCCATATCTTCATAAAAATAGATGCAAAAACCCTTAACAAAATATTAGCAAATCAAACCCAACAATATGCACAGAGGGTAATACATTATGGCCAAGTTGAGTTTATCCCAGTAGTGTAAAATTGGTCTAACACTTTGGTTCTTTGAAAAAATTAATAGAATAAAAAATCAATGTAATTCACTATTTAAACAGAATAAAGGAAAAAAATCATATGATCATTTCAATAAATTTTTTAAAAGAGTTGACAAAATAATACCCAATCATAATTTCTTTTTAATATCAGCAAAAATAGAACATCTTATATCTGTAAAAGGCATCTATCAAAAACTCTATCACTAAAATCATGCTTAATGATGTTATATTGAAAGCTTTTTTTGGAAGCAAGGCAAATGTATCCACTTTTACCACTTCTATTCAACATTTTATAAGAAATCCTGGCCAATACAATAAGGCAAGTAAAGCAACAAATAAATATAAGGAATAACTATTAGAAAGGAAGAAATAAAATTATGTATATTCACAGAAAATTAGATTGTTTGCGTAGAACAGCCTAACAAGTCTACAAAACAACTACTAGAACAAATAAGTGAATTTAGCAAGATTGTGGAATACAAGATCAACATAGAGAAATAAGTGTATTTCTATTTATTAGGAGCAAAACATTGAAAATGAACTTTTTTTAAAACCCATTTATAATAGCACTGTAGGGTAAGCACCTGACAATTAGCTTTTTTGATTATAAGTACCTGACATTAAGCTTTTGATTGCTGAGGCATCCACTTCAATAAACGAATAAACACATTGCCAGCTACACAACTAGATAAAGAGCCAGTCCACCCTACCCATAAAGCTCCCTTTTTTAGAAAGCCCTGGGTAACCTAGATAACTGACCTTTTGACCACTTGTTTTTCCCTTCCTGCACTTTAATTGCACCTCTTAGGTTTTAAATTCACCAATAAAGAGTGAACCCATGAAACTCTAGGCACCCTCCCTTCACCCCAATACAGGCAGAACCTCAGGCATGTGCTCATGCCCGCACTCTCTCTCTACCTGCGACCTTGCTGTGTGGCCCCAGGCATGTGTGTACCCTCTAGGACTTGTGAGTAATAAACCTTGTCTTTTCAAATTTCTGCTATAGTTGTTGCTGAGGTGTGTCTTGCAATCATAATAAGAACCATGAGGGCCAGTCCAAACACAACACTGGAAATGTCTGTAGGGACTCTCTACAAATAGTAGAGGCCCAGGTGAGTGCCCCCAGGCATTTCTAGTGGATGGCATCAGTATCCACAGGCTGAGACAGACCCAGAACAAGTATCAACATAAAATGCTCCAGAATAAATTTAACTAAAATATGTGCAAGACTTTATACTAAAACTGTATCTAAAATGCTGAGAGAAACTTTAAAATATCTAAATAAACGGTGAGAGATCTCATGTCCATACTGGAAATTCAATATATTTAAGAAGTCAATTTTCCACAACAATCCCAATCATGATCCCAATAGGATTTTTTCCTAGAAACTGACAAACTGCTTCCAAAATGCATAGAGCAATGCACAGGACCTAGAGTAGCAGGACAATTTTAAAAGAAAATGACAACATCGTAAGACAGACAGTCTCCGACTTCAATAATCATTACACAGATACAATAATCAAGACAATGCGGTATTGTCAAAATAACAGGCAAAGAGAGCAATGGAACAGGAAATAAAGTCCAGAAGTAGACCCAAGCTTTTATAGTCATTGATCTCCAACAAAGGCGCCCAAGCAGTTTGACGGGGGGTGAGGAAAGTCTTTTCAAAAGATGGGAGGCAAGAACTGGATATTTGTTTAGAAACAACGAACCTAGATGCCTACCTTATACACTACACAAAAGCTTATTTGGGATGGATCACAGAAGTCCATGTAAAAGCTAAAACTTTAAAGCTAGAGGCAGGAGCTTTCCTTAGATGTAAAAAGCACTAACAACAAAATTAGTAATTGGTATATTAGACTGGGGTCCGCAAACATTTCCTATAAAGGGCCAGACAGTAACTACTTTAAGCTTTGCAGGCAGTCTCAGTCAGAACTACTCCACCCTGCAGTTGTAGCATGAAAACAGCCATAAACAACACGTGAATGAATGGATGCAGCTGTGTTTCAATACAACTTTTATTTACAAACCCAGTTTGCTGTATTAGATCATCAAAATTTAAGACTCTGCTCATCAAAATTAAGAAATTAAGAAAACAAATTAAGAAAACAAATAGGTGAACCATAGACTGGGAAAAAAGCATTTGCAAAACATCTGCCTACCAAAAGATTTGTATACCAAATACATAAGACTTCTAAAACTCAACAACTAAATTAAAAAGCAAACAAACAAATAAATAAATAGAAATGGGCAAATGACTTGAACAGACATTTCATGAAAAAAGATATACAAATAGTCCATAAGTATATGAAAAAATTCCTCAACATCATTGATCACTGGAGAAATGAAAATTAAAACCCCAATGAGATACCTTTACACAGAACGGCTAAAATTAAAAAGACTACACTCAAATGTTGACATGGATGTGGAGCAACCAGAATTATCATACATTGCTGAGAGAGTATAAAATATTACATCCACTATGGAAAAATGTTTGGCCTTTTCTAATAAAGTTAAACATGTTATATGTGTCTGCCTGGGCTGTCATAACAAAATACTGCAGCCTGGATGGCTTAAACAATAGATGCTTATTTTCTCACAGTTCTGGAGGCTAGAAGTCCATGATCGAGGTGCCAGTAAATTCAGTTTCTGGTGAGAGCTCTCCTGCTCACGTGTAGATGGCTGCCTTCTCACTGTGTCCTCACATAACAGAAAAAGAGAGAAAGCTCTGGTGTCTCTTCCTCTTCTTATAAGGACATCAGTCCTATCAGATTAGGGTCCTACCTTTATGACCTCATTTAACCTTAATTACCTCCCTCAAGGCCCTATCTCCAAATATGCTCACACTGGGGGTTGCAGCTTCAACATATGAATATTGAGGGGACACAATTCAGTCCACAACACTTATAGCTACCCTAAGGCCCAGAAGAAGAATTCCAAGGCATTTGTCCAAGAGAAATAAAACATATGTCCAAAAAAATGCCTTAGCCAAAAGTGTTCATAGCATTTTATTTGTAAAAGCAAAAAAGTTGGTACTATTCCAAATATCAGTCACCAGGAGAATGGATATACAAATTGTGGTATATTCCTACAGTGGAACACCACTTAGGAAATTTATATTGGTAAAAGCACTACCAGCATGGACTAAGAGGGACTGAGAGGGTTCAAAATGAAACAAGGCCTATGTCTGTGGACCTCCAACTTTGTATGGACCATAATCACGCTCAGGAAGCCACTCAGCGGCAAACATGGACCACTTCTTATGGAAAAGAAAGGACATCTCATGGGCAGAGACTAGTGCTCTGAAAACAGTGGACTGTGGTGCCACTCCCAGGGAGTGATGGAGAACAGCGGATTGGTGAGCCACTTGTAGCAAGCAGAACCAGGCTCTAATCTAAACACATTTCCTGCCCTGGTCCAGGAGACCCTGGGAACATTGTGTGCGAGATTTCAGGATTGTAGTGAACCAGTAATGACTATGTGCTTTATATTACGCACCTTTCAGAATGAGAGTATCTGTTGTGTTTATCTTCCCATCTCACCAGCATAAGCTGGATGTGTGTGCAGAGGACAGATGGCTTCTAGGTTCACAGGACACTCAAACAAGAAGAGATGCACCAAGGGAGTCTCAGCTGCTTCTAGACCTGATTTAAATCATGACGTCCTGAGCTTCAAGCCTGATGCCATAACTGGATGAGAGTTTTAGGGGTCCTGGGATAGGATGAGCTTTGTGTTTGAGGCAAATATTTTGTGTCCAGAGGACTAAGAATGGGAGATGGCAAAAACAGCCATAATACCCTACAGTTTTTCCCAGTGAGACATGGACCCTTTGAATCTGGGCTGGTCTCATGATGTACCTACAGAAGTAGCAAAAGTGATCTTATGCCATTTCCGAGCATAGGATTCAAAAGGCCATTCAGTTTCCATTCTCATACTCTTGAAACCTGCACCAGCCGGTGAAAAGGCCTAGGTGAACCTGCTGGACGATGAGAGACCTATGGCTAAGTCACACACATATACACAGGCACACACACAGAAATAGACACACATGTGCAGGAACACACACACGCAACATACAGAAACATATGTGCACGCACACATGCATGTATACATACATACATGCGTGCACATAAACACATATATACGTGCATAAACAAACACACATACCCATCACACACACGTGCACACTTAACAACCAACCACTTCCAGAAGCAGAGCCACCTAGTTGACCAGTAGTAACTATAGACACGTGAGTGAGTCCAGATGAAGCCAGTGTTAGAACTCCCTAGCTGAACAAATCCCAAATAGCCAATGTACAGAATCATGAGCTAAATAAATGATTGTTGTTTTAAAACACAATTTTGGGACAGTTTGACATGCAGCAAAGGCTAATTGATACACCGAGGAATGCTAATGAAAACCACAATGAGATACCACCACGCAACCATCAGAATGGATAAATTTTAAAAGACTGAAAGCACTTACTGTTGGTGAGTACCTTGAGCGATTAGAGTTCTCATACACTGCTGGTATGATTATGTTAGAAAACCATGTGGCAGTTTCTAGCAAAGTTAAACATATGCCTATCCTACAATTCAACAAATCCACTAATAGGTATATACCCTACCCCCTCCAAAGAAAATTGCATATGTCCATCAAAACATAAGTACAGGAAAGGTTCATAGTGGAGGGAATAGGCGTGAAGGAGTCTTCTGGGATCCTGGAATGTTCTATATCTTCAAATGTATAAAAATTTGTATAACTGTGTAATTACGATAAAAATTATGTAATTTACACAATGTAAAATTTACCTCAATTGAAATGAATCTTTACAATGTCTTTAAAAAGATTTGTGTCCTCTACTGTTTATAAATAATTTGTGGCTAGTGGGTGAACTGTGGTGGTTTTTTAAAATGGCTGTAAATTCTTTGATATCCTTCCCATCAGGAAATAGGGTCCACATTCCCTCTCCTCGTATCTGGGTGTGCATGTATCTGCTTTAACCAATAGGATACCAGACCAGTAGTGACTTCCAAGGCCAGCTCACAAGAGGCCATGTAGCGTCCTCTGGGTCTCCTGGAATGCTTGCTCTCAGGTCACCCCGACAGAGCCCAGTCACTGTAAAAGCCCAAGCCACCCAGGGACACCATAACTAGCACTACAGACATCAGTCCCAGCTGAGCCCAGCCTTCAAGTCATCCCTGACTAGGTGCCAGACATGTGACTGAGGAGGCCTCCAATGATCCCACCCCCATCATTGGAGCCATTCGGCTGTTCCAGTCTTCCCAGCTGAGGCCCAGACATTGTGGAGCTGAGCCAGACAGTTGCCCTATGCCCTGACCTGCTGTGCTGGTGAGAATAAGAAAGTGGTTGAGATTTTTTTGATATTAACTGGTGGCTTCTTGTGGAACAGAACTTCGTACTTTGAATTAGGATGCTGCCATAACAAAAGCCTAACACTTGTTGCATTAGCTTGGGCCTAGGCAACAGGTAGAGGCTGGAAGGGCCTTTCAGACCCTGTTGGTGGGAGACAGGACTAAGGAGGCTGTCAGCAAAGGCCCAGGGAAAAGAAAGGAAATGTCATTGAAAGCCTCTTGTTATTCAGTGGTATAAAGTCTGGCACCATGGTTGCCTGCATGGGAGTGTAAGTAGAAACCATCCCAATTAACTGATAGAGCTGGTGAGGAGATTTCCAGGAAGAGTGTCAAAAGTGTCAACAGGTGTCTGGTAACTGCACAATAGTTAGAGAGAGAGGAGCTAAAGAAGGAAGTATTCAGGGGATGGCCCCGTGACCAAGTGGTTAAAGTTTCATGCTCCACTTCAGTGGCCCGGGTTCGCAGGTTCAGATCCCGGGCATGGACCTACTCCACTCGTCAGCCATGCTGTGGCAGTGTCCCACATACAAAAAAAAATCAAGGAAGATTGTCACAGATGTTAGCTTAGGGCTAGCCTTCCTCAAGCAAAAAAATAAGAGGAAGATTGGCAACAGATGTTAGCTCAGGGCGAATCTACCTCACCAATAAATAAATAAATAAATAAATAAATAAATAAGTATTCAATTTTCAAAAGAACTATAAAGGAGCCAGGATTGACTGGGCCAAAAAATGAAACTATTTTTCATCCCCAGCATCTCTCAGCAGAAGATTCTCAAAGAGAGAAAGAGCTCAGGGCAAAGATGGACCCCATGGCACTGTTGGGAAAATGGTTTCAGAGTGAAAGTAGCCAAGGGAGGGACTGTAAGACAGTCTGTTAAGACTCCAACAGGGTCTAATTGGTGCCTCACAGATGGCCAAAGGCCTTCTGTGGAACTTGTGCATGCACCTCTCACACCTTCTTGAGTAAATAGGCCTTCTAATAACCTGAGCGTCTCCTGGGCCTTCTGGAAGCCCCAATGGGGTAGGCCAAAACCATTCCAGGTACACCAAGGTGCATCCAGAAGCATGGTGTGAGAGCCTCCTCAAGAAATCTTGAAAAAAGTTTCAATATATTAAGAATGCATCAGTTGAGCTAGTGATATAAAAATATTACAAAGACACATTTAGAAGTCTAAGGAAAGATAATTTTAGATGTTTAACAAACAGTGCTAATACACACATTATAAGAATTATACCAACTTATTCAATTTTATTGTGGAGGCTACTTTAAGTTCTAATTTCCAAAAATAGTTCATTCTTCCTATAATTTTACCTAAGCATCCTTTACATCATTATTATATTAGCACTCAATTGAACAACTAGATAATAAATATACCTGTGGATATATTTCAGTGACACTAAAATTTTAAATATAGTGCCAACCCTTTACAATGTCTTTAACTTAAAGTTTGTTTTTAAAAAGCAAAAAATACTACTGTCCTGCAGTAGAAAAACTACTGGGAATTAGGCTTCTGATTTACATGTCCTTCTCTTTCATATTCTCTGCTGTGTTTGGTACATTCTTTCTTTAAATCTGTAAATAAGTTAACTCATCCCACCTCCTGGATCACTCTTGTTGGAGATAGTTCAGTTCCACACAGGCATTTTTTAAATCGAGCTGTATGAATCTTCATGAGTTAAATAATTTTAACAGTCCACTGATTAGGTTTTCGCTGTTGTTCATTTGGCCTAATGTGGTTGAATACTGTGTGCTGCTCTGGGCCCACAATGGGACGAAGTCACAAAAATGTGTGAAGCCTACAAAGTAGTTAAATTAAAAAAAAAATGTTCCCACTGAGTAAAAAACCAAATAGGCTAATTTGGTGATTTTTTTTAACTTTAAACCTGACAAGATTTTAGGGCAAATTTCCAAGAGTCCTTAAACGTTATAAAAAGTATAAACAAAGTATTTGTGGCAGAGTTCTACCAAGAGGAAAACTCCTCATTTTCCTGTTGATGTCTTTCCCTGGCACCAATTCAACACGTCATCTCACATCTCACCGAGACCAGTTCCTGGGCAACAAACCTCACACACACAAAGCAGGCTGAGGAAAGTAGTTTTTTGTGGGGTGTGCTCATTCTGCTCCAACCTCCAGCTCCTTCTCAAAATACGAAAAAAAAGTCGAAAAACAAAAACAAAAACAAAAGCCCTGTTGTTTTGAGCTGGCCCCTAACGTTGCCATGGATCCAAAGCAAACCCCAGCACGGGGGCAGATGCCAGCTCTGCTCACGCTGGGCTTGCCCTTCTGCGAGGGAGCACCGACTTTGGAATGACTGGCTAGAAACCAAATGGATTCATGGCATTTGATGGGGTATAAAAAAATAAAATGTGATACCCATGAAAGACAGATACTCTATCACAACTTGCCAAATTGGGAGCCTACTGGACTCAAAGTATTCTAAATTAGCCAATGAGTTCACTCTGCACTTCTGGACCCTAATCTACTGGCTCAAAAAGAATCTCTATCCTTCTGTTCTTTGCTTTGCTTTGTCTGCCTTCTGTACCAGGGGTTCACCAGACAGTTTCAGGTTCTTTTGATAGACAAGAATAGGAACTTTTATGATAATAATAATGACCATTAATTAAGTGCATTAGGCACTTCATACTGTATATACATGAGCACATGTTTGTGTGTGCAAAATTTCATTTACTCCTCCAACAATCCTCTGAGGGGGTACTGCTTTTCCCCTCTTTTACTGAGGATGAGAAAGGTTAAGTCATCTGATGAAGGTCTCTCCACAGCAGGATTTGAACCCAGCTCCAAGACTCCAGCCCCTCAACCCATGGCCGCCTGCTGGCTGGTGGCAGCATTCTTTGTAACAGGGAGGGCAATTAATTCTCATTGCCTTGACATTTGCATTCACTACAACAGAAGCCTTTTGTCCCTTCTCCCACATCCCTCTAGAACACAGGCGTCCTTTTCTCTCTATGGACATGGGTCACTGTAACCAACCTCGTGAGCAGCTTGGTGGCGGATGGCACTGTCCTTTGTGCGAGAGAACAATGTCACTGCCCAAGGCCCTTCTTCCTGGAAAACTCAAGCCAGAACGACTCTTCCTGAACCCTGAGCAGACTCAGCTAGGCTTGGGTCTGGTTACTGAATTAATTGGTGCTAAGGGTTTGCTGAGTGGATGAAGGGTGGGCTGAAGGGAGGAGGATCTAGGTGATGGAAGAAGACCTTGGTAGAACCTTTGTGCGTCCGAAAGAGGTGCCTGTTGATCCGCCAGATCTCCATCCACTGCTTGGGTGGAGAAGCACTCTCGCCTGGGATGTGGACCTCTTCCTTACCATAACCAATGCTGGAACCTCCACTCTTGGAGCCTACCTCCCTCAGCCAGCAGACTGTCATCATCAGGTCACACAAGATGCCTCTGGCACCAAGAGGTGCTGTGGACTAGGCGCAGTAGGGTCTGAGCCTCCTCACTCCCTCCCGATTACCCCCAAAGATTTGCAGATTGAAATGCTGGGCATTTCTCAACAATGCCATGACCACTAACCCAGTGGATGGCTCTTGGTTATAGAGACAGTAAAACCAGAGGAGTCGCTTCATTGTTATTCACAGTAGACACTTTTCTTCCAGGTGTCACACTCAGCAGTCCCTTGGTCTCAGCTTCCTGGAAAACACCTGTAGTGATTGCCATCCAACAACCAGCTCCTTGTTGGTACTCTGTCTCCCTAAGCTCTTTTATTATTCGGGCAATAGTACATATTCCTTTTATAGTTGGGCTGATTATATTTACAATGTCTTATTACATCGTGTGACATTGTGATATAACAAGAAATATATATTTGGTCTTTGTCCCCCGTTCCTGGCATAGAGTTCTAAAACTTGTGTAATTTCCTGAGGAAGAGGGGAGAGGGGAGCATCTTTTGTTATTCATAATAAACTCCTTCCAAGAATGCCTGAGATTACGCTAATGAGGTGAATCTGTGGGCCCCTAGAAAGCTTCAGGAAGGGGGCTGGTCACCAGAGGAACCAACTGTGTGATTAGAGGGTTGAAACTTTCAGCCCCACCTCCAATTTCAGGGATGGAGGAGGGAGTGGAGATTGAGTTAATCACTAATGGCCAAAGATTTACTCAATCACGCCTGTGTGATGGAACCTCCATGAAAACTCAAAAAGATGGAGTTCAGAGAACTTCCAGGTTGGTGAATACGTGGAGGTGCTGGGAGGGTGGTGCACTTGAAGAGAGCATGGAAGCTCCAAGCCTCTTCCCACATACCTTGCCCTATGCATCTCTTCCATCTGTCTGTTCCCGAGTTGTATGCTTTATAATAAACCAATAATAGTAAGTTAACTGTTTTTCTGAGTTCTGTGAGCTGTTCTAGCAAATTATCAAACCTGAGGAAGGCGTCGTGGGAAGCCCCAATTTATAGGTGGTTGGTCAGAAGTAAATGTGGCCCAAGGCTGGTGGGCGGGTACACAGAGGGTGTTGGGGTGCCACTGTGGGTATGAGCCCAGGCTGTCCAGTGACTGCACCAGGAAGGTCACGGTAAACAACCTCCAGGGCATAAGCAGGCTGAGGCCAGTGGGTGCATGTGCACCGGCAGTGGGGACTGCTGTGAAAGAAAGTTCTCAAGTGCGCAGTGTCCATGTTAGGAAAACCAGAGTGAGGTGACCACAGGCCCAGGCCAAGCTGCAAGGTCACCAAGGGCTGACCTCTCTGGACATGTGGCTGGAGCAGAGCACCATCAGATGCTGTGAAGGACTGTGAAGCAGGAGTGAGAAAAAGCAAGACCTCGCCACCAGAAGCAGGAAGAGAAGCCCCTTCCTCCTGCAGTGCCCTTCTAACACCCTCAGTACAAACTGAAAATCACGCACACTGTAAGGAGGCATGATTAGAGAGTCTAGTCCATGAATGTGGTGAAAGTACAGAAGCAGAGAAGCAGACCTGAGAGGCAATAAATGGGTAACAGACACAGTCCACAAATTTGGCTACTCAGCATCCATCAGCAACATTCTACACACATTTGGACTCCCTTACAACAACTAAATCATTCTATATTTCTACCTAAAAAGACACAGCTATCTTTGTCACAAGTGAAGTAGTGCTTACCCTTCTCCAAATAAGAAGATACACAGTTCCAATAGTCATTGTGCCCATTACTGGCTATATTAATTACTCCTCAAATAATGGTTGCACTGAAAATTCGGTTACCTAAAGATTAAACTGAAATGCTAACCTCCAACAACTTGTTTATAAAATAAAAATTGTGAAGAAGAGAGAAGAAAATGGTTAATAAATAAACACATGAATATAACAAGCAAAAAACATACAAACCTGTTATAGTCCTCATTTACACAACTGGTCAGGAGTTCATAGTTGACATCTGTGGCTTCCTTCTTCAACTATCCATTCGATGTCTCCCTTGCCCTCAGCAAGAACCTCCTCTGGGTTCCATATTGGATAGAGGGACCCAAATCTTCACTCCTCAAGGGCCTGAGTCCTCAATAGTCCTGCTTTATTTTTATTTTTTTTGGTTGCTATAGTTTCTCATTAACCTTTACCACTGGTCATGGAAGTATTAAGAGATGCCTCAGAGAACCTCCAGGTTCCATAATCCTCCTTGCTTCTATGGTGGAGCAATAACACAACTTCCCCCTTGGTAATGGGGATCAATCATGAAAACCCGTAGATTAACCCTTTTTTGCATAAGGAGCCCAAAGTAGCCGGGTAGCAGTCTCAGCTTCCAATTCAGTGGGCCCATTGCTATGACCCCAAGACTAAGATCTCCAAACTATCTCAAAGTTGCCAGAACAAGAAACAAAAATTCTGCAAATAGGTTATTAAGTGTACTTCCAATTCTTGATTCCCAGACCCATGAATTCTGGCTATGGAGGACACGGCACCATACAAGGGTTCCTGATTCAAAGTATATATTGTATCCTGTAATACAGAGCCCCATTCTTTCAGGATGTTGTCTCCCAACTGGCACTATAACTGACTCTTCAGGAAGCTATTCCACCTTTCAACTGGGTCGGCCACTTCTAAGTTATGGGATGTGTGATAAGACCAGTTAATTTAATGGGCATGAGCCTATTCCTGCACTTTCTTTGCTGTGAAATGAGTTCCTTGATCAGATGCAATGCTGTCCAGAATGCCATTACAGCGGCTAAGGCTTTTGTGAGGTCATGGATGTTGGTTTTGGCAGAAGCAGTACCCATATGGAAGTCAAATCCATATTCAGAACATATGTCTATTCCAGGGAGGACAGATCTCGGCCCCTTCTATGATGAAAGAGGTCCAAAACAATCAACCTGCCACCATGCATCTGGCTGGTCACCACAGGAATCAGTGTTGGTCCTGGCTGTTGGCAGATCAGGCACTCAGCAGCAGTAGCCAGGTCAGCTTTGGTGAGGGGAAGTCCATGTTGTTGAGCACATGCATGCCACCATCCTTGCCACATAGCCACTTTGTTCATGGACACATTAAGCAAGGTCTGGAGTGGCTGCAGTAAGAGCTGGCTGACACCCACAAGGTTGATCATTTTCCACCGCGATAGTTAAGAGCCTGTTCCACAGTGCATGCCCACTGGCAGGCATTCAGTCGGAACACAAATGTATTCACAAACCGTGCTCATTCAGTGAGGTCCATCCACATGCCTCTTCCAGAGCCTTGCTTGTCACCAATTTTCCAATCCTGTTCCTTCCAACTTGCTGACCAATCAAATCATTAGCAACCACCCATGAATTAATCGAGATCCATACTCTGGCCACTTCTCACTCCAGACATAATGGACAACCAAATGTACTGCTGAAACCTCTGTCCATGAGAGGATTCCCCTTCACTACTGTCCCTCAGATTAACCCTTGAGTGGGCTGTAGTGCTGTATCTGTCCACTTCAGGGTGACACTAGCATATCATGCAGACCCACCTGTAAAGCAGGCTCAAGTTTTTTCTTCCACAGTCAACAGGTTCTAAGAAATACCCTAGGAGGCCACAGACATGGATTGAGGGGAGGCGATGGAACAGGAATTGGGGTCCACGAAGTCTGAGCCACTTACTCCTTTCCTAGACATTTTAATTTGATGATACAGTGTTGTTACACACACCCAACTTTATGGCTAGGTGGGTCAGACAACAATAGGGCTGCATGGTCTCCCCAAGTCCCGGGGATAGGTGTTCAGTCCCTACTAAGGCCTATTAGCAAGCCAGAAGCTCTTCTCAAAATGAGAACCGTTAGCGGCCAAAGAGGACACAGGCTTGCTCCAAAATCCTAGAGGTCTGTGCAGGGATTCTCCTACTGGTGCTTGTCAGAGGGTCCATACTGCATCCCAGAGTGCAACAGACACTTTGAATATCATCAGATCTGCTGGATGCTAAGGACCAATGGTAAAGTAGCTTTCACAGCAGCCTAAACCTGCTCTGGTCCCCACTTGAAACTGCCAGCCTCATGGGTTGAAGTAGCACATGCAAATATAGTATATTCATATCTGAAATTCCCAAACCCCGACTAAATGCTGTGCTTCTTTTCCTGGCAGGCAGTGCAAGATGTAGTAATTTGTCTCTCACTTGAAGGGGATATTTCAAAATGTTCCAGACCACTCAACTCCCAGAAACTTCACTGAGGTGGTGGGCCCCTAAATCGTTGTGTAGCTTATCTCTCATTCTCTAGTTTGCATATGTCTTACTAAGTCATCCAAAGTACTTGCCACTTCCTTCTTATCAGACCCAATCAGAACACTATCATCAATAGAGTGACCAGTGTGATGCTCTGTGGACTGCTGAGATGACGAAGATCTCTGCAGACAATAAGATGGCAAGGAGCAGGAGACCTGACATGTCCTTGAGGTGACACTATAAGGGTACACCTTTGGCCCTGACAGGTAAAAAAGTGCTTCTGGTGGTCTTTGAAAATTGGTTTAGAGAAAAGGTGTTAGTCAGATCAGTAGCTGCGTACCAAGTGCCAGGGGCTGTGTTGATTTTCTCCAGTGGTGATACCTCATCTGGCACAGCAACTGCAGTTGAAGTCACGAGCTGATATCTTTACGACAGTCCACAGTCATTCTCCATAATCCACGCAACTTCTGCACAGGCCAAATTGGCAAGTTAAATGGGTTTATAATACGTATCACCACCCCTGCTGATGTCAATTCTTTGATGGAAGCATTAATCTCTGAAATTCTCCCATGGGTGCCGCATTGCTTCTGGTTTCCTGTCATGATAAGAAGGGGAGTTTCTAGGGACTTTAATCTAGCTTTTCCTATCATAATGGCCCAAACCCCACATATAAGAGAGGCAGTGAGGGAACTCTGCCAGTGGCCAAGTATGTCTGTTTTGATTACACATTCAGGAGATGAAGAAATAACTACAGGAAAAAAATCTGTGCACAACCCTGGCCCACTGTGAGTTGGTAAGTTAAGACTGTCAACTGAAATCCCTACCTTGACCAGTGGGCCATTTTGTGGCCCCAGGAATGAGCATCAACTCAGAGCCTATATCTAATAGTCCCTAGAGAGATCTGGGTATTTCCTTCTCCCCACTACATGGTCGTATTAGTAAGTGTCTGCAGCTCAGGTGGGGAGGGTGTGGAGAAGACTCATGTGTGTATACTGGCAGCAGTGCAGGGTCTCTCTCAAGGGGGCCTGCCTCCCCTTCAATCAAGAGGCTCTGGGTCCCACCCAACTTAGGTCTGGAAACTTAGAGAGAGGCTGTGATTCTCCACTGTGGTGATTCAAGTCAGGTTTTGGCTACTAGACCTAGAGTTTTTCCTGTTGTGTGGGTTAAGGACTACTTGAGGAGGCAATCCATCTGTCTCATTCTTGGGTACACTGTAATCAGTGAGCCACTGCCTAAAATCTCTGTGGACTAAGGCATTCTGATTTCTGGTACGTCCCTCTGACCTTCACAGTGGACACACCCACCCAGTCTGATGGTTGAGTGCAGTCATTCAGCTCTACTACCCTGAAATCCCATGATCCCCGTTGAAATCAGGGAGCCTATTTCAATGGTAGCATCCCATATGGTCATACGTAGACTACAAAGAGCTTCCTGGGTGTCCCACGCAATAACATATTTCTAGTTGCTTCAATGTAGGGCCCTCCTGTGGAATACGGTTAGAGGGAGGGAGTGAACGTGCAAGTCACACATGACTAGATCAGGGCATCTAGTCTGATGACAGGAGACTCAAAACTGGGGTGTCAGGAGAAGGAGCCAGGGTAATCTGGAAGTGTGAAAGTTGAGAAGGACTTCTGGGCCCAGACAACCCTTTGAGGTGAGGCCTATGATCACTCCTCTCACAGAACAGCTTTAATTTGTCCTAAGTCACACCTCCGTCAAGTGAAGGCACTGAGATTAAGCCTTGCAGCTGTGAGTGTGGAAACTTGGAGAGGTCATATACGTCCTTCCTGTGTTCTTCGAAAGGTCTCATGTCTGTGAGCTCCTGGGGGTGGATGGGATACCATCTTGAAGGCCCCTCAGCACTTGAAAGCCCCTCTCATCCAGATGGGCAGTTTTTCTCGCAGCCTGTGAGCCCTGACACCATTCTCCCACCTCTCTGAAGAACGTCTGCCCCTGCCTGCTCCCACAGAGCCTGGAACAGAGTAGGCACATGGCACTGCACTTGGCTGTCCCAGGAGGCTGTGAGGTTTGTGTACAGAGGGCAGGCACCATGCCCACGTGTCCAGCAGTTGGATGAGTGGATTTCAAACTATTTTTTTTTACCCTTGCATGAGCAGGCTGAAGCTTTTTTGTGCACACTGAAGGGTAAACCCAGAGTCCAGGTTGCACTCAGGAGACATGATTACGGTGTGCAGGAGTGGCGCTCCCTCAGCCATAGCACCTGGCACACACAACGCACCCAGCACACAGTTGCTCCTTCCTTGGACTTGGGCAAGTTCTGTGATTCACAGAGCAAGCAGGTGTCTGACCCTTCAGGAGACAGCAGCCTGTGGGGCAGCTGAGGAAGTAGGGCCAAATTACATTGCTCACGTCCCACTCATGGGGGTGTAGGGACAGGCTGACAGGTCAAGGGAGGGACAACTCAAGCCCCAAGGCTCACAGCCCCCTGATGTTTCCAGGGCATATGTCTGGGCGTTGAACAGTCAAGAATTTCCTGGTAAAACAGATGACAACAAAATAACTGTGTCCACAGACTTCTTTGTGTGTTGATCATTTTGTGGCCACTATAAACCCGAGTCAGCACAAGGGCCCTGATTCTGGTTCAGACGTCCTTTGATGAGTTTGGGCAAATGCTTTTTGTATAATTTGCCTAAAAGAATGCCTACCGTTCACGTTTCTGCTTGGAAATAGCTCAGGTAGGGTACCATTGAAGATGGGCAGTGCGGAGTCTGCACTCAGCTTTCCTGTGGCTGGTTGTGGGGCCTCAGAGAAGGGCACACCACCTCTACCTCTCTATAACACATCCAGGGTACTGTCTAACTCTGACAGTCTGTGACTGTTCACCCTGGGATGAAAGAGGCCTTGGGGTGTGCCTGCCATGTCCCCTCAATCATACTAAACAAGGATTTTTCCCTAAAAACATCAAGTTTCTATTTTGCCACACATTTCAGTTCCTGCAGAGGCCGGGCTCAGTGGCTTCTCAAGGAAGCCCTGCTTGGCTGAGAGTACTGATGTCCACAGGGCGACCTATCTGTGGGTGGGGGCCAGACCAGGGGAGAGAAGCTTAGGGCCTTTCTGTTGTCAACCCTGCATTCAGGGTTGAATCCCCTGCATTCAGCCTGTACTTGAAAGCTTCATGTTCTTGGCTGCATATCTGCCTTGTCTGAATCAATTAATCTCTCTCCTCTCCCCACCCCTAACCTTGCCTTTAGAGGAACATCAATATTCATGTATAAATTAAAAAATAGCACAAAAAGCTGACTCCCCACTTCCTGCCCCATGTGCAGTCCTGGCTCCCCCGCGAGCCCCCGGGTGGCTGTGGCTGTTGGTCAATGCAGCCCTGTGTGCAGGCCCGGCCGCCCCAGCCACCCCAACCCCCGCCCTCGGCCCCCATTGGCTGCCTCGGTCTGCAGTGAGACTGCACTGGGCCTACGCCCTGACCGCCCAGGGAGCAAGGAATAAGAGGCTTCTTCTGCCCATCACTCTTGCTACTCCAGACTCTGCAGCCAGCGGCAACGAGGAGCAGCGACGAGGAGCTGCAACCAACAACCACTGATGTGAGAGCTCAGGAAAAGCTATTCTTTTCTTTTTGGGGGCAGGGGATGGAGAAGGTGGGGCTGGGAACTGGGCAGCAGTTTAAAAAGTCCCTTTAGGATAACTGGCATCATTTCAAAAGTGTGGATCTTACTACTGTTTTGTGGACATGACCACCTCAACTCTAGATAGCTAGAGGTTCATTTTGCCTATATTTTTATTACTATAAATTGGAGAAACATCAGGTCCGGTGGCTCAGAGGTGATTGC
This sequence comes from Equus asinus, assembly GCF_041296235.1. NCBI lineage: Eukaryota > Metazoa > Chordata > Mammalia > Perissodactyla > Equidae > Equus > Equus asinus. The sequence goes on along the minus strand of NC_091807.1, from coordinate 42,231,309 downwards.
TGACATCTCTCCAGAAGTACTACAAATACTGCTTCTCTGCAATATTTTGCAATCTTTGCTCCTTGAAGAGCAGGGTTTTTGCTTCCCTGGGGGTGCTGAGAATGACGGGCAACCTGATGCTAGTTTAACTCTATCTCATAAAGAAATGTTTTCTCTTCTCGTGGCTTCTGCCCTGGCCCTTGGTACATACCTGCTTCACGGTTTTCCAGTTTCCCTCAACGGGAAATGTCAGGGTTCCCCAGGACACCATTCAGAAATTACATGACAACTGTGCAGGTAAATTTACAAGTAAATTTACAATTTAAAAGTAAATACAAAATGGGTCAAAGAAATTGGCACTTATAGTGAATTTAACTTTCCTGACTCTTACAATTTCTCAGGGAGGTAGGACCCCTTCCTTAGAACACACGTGTGATATGTCCTTCTAAGGAATTAAAGCCCCAAAGTTCTCTTGTTTTTGATATAAAAAGATTAATGCAGAACATTCACAGAATGAAGTGAAAAGGAAACATAGATATTTGATTTACATCTTTCTTAAAAAACAGGTTTTAAACCATCAATTGTTTCACAGTCAAAGTGAAGAATTTAACAGGAAAAAAATTTTTAATTAACTTGTAGTGTGTGGTTAGGAAGAAAATCACATTCTATGGAGTTTTCAAATATACAGAATATATGTTTTATGCCTTTCCTTTAAAAAAATTCCAGAAAGCATTCTTCATGAAAAAATAGTTTAGGCTCCCCTTCCCCAAATTATCACAGACTTTAAGAAGCATCAAGATGATGCAAAACTTTCCTGGGGTTTTTGTTTTGTTACTTAAAAAAAAAAATTAATAATTAAAAACTTGAGCGCAAACAATAAGAAAGTATGACATACTAAAGACTTTAATCCACGTAAATGTTCTACCTACATGTGATATATCTTATTTTTAGGGATTTAAGAGCAAAACAAAGTATACTGACTACTAATAGGGTAAATTTAGCAAAGATCAGGCCAAGACAAAAATTCTCAACCCTTTTTCCTTTAGGAAATCAGAAATAAATAAAATTTTAAAAATTTTATTCCAATTTATTTTAAAGATGTGACAGACTTAACGTGGGAATGATTTTTCAATGATTAGACGTAACTTTTGAATTATCTTTAACTATGGCAGTGCAAAGATTCTTTAATGATTAGAACTCAAGGCCAAAAGTTGGTAAATTTCTCTGGCTGAGTGTCTTAGTTTTAAGAGACAATTGGCGAGCCATCCTTTGTAAAATGTGCCTAATTCACAGGATTAAATAGATATTTCCTCAGTTTGCAGGCCATGGGATAAGGTACATGTTGTGAGGGATGTAGGAAGTTTCTTTCACATTGATAAAGCAGAGAAACACTTATTCTGGCACTTGTCCATCACATTAGTGAATAAGTGCCACATCCTGATTCACTCGAGGCAGCACCTCCACGAATACTAAATACCTGGCTGTGGCTCAGCTTCTTGCCTCAGAACCAGCTTATCATGTAACCTTATAATACATTTTTGTTTCTGGTAGGTCAAAGTACCTTTCATTGATCTTTTGCAAAAAAATTTGTGGCAATTCTACTACATTTATTTTTCCAGTTGAATTTTACTGCTGTTTTTTGGTCATGTTCCTCACCCATCAAAAAAATTCCATAAGTATTTTAATTAAAAATGAGCTAAATTTATATATTACGTCAAAGGAAAGCAAGTTCCTACATTTTATGATCCTTAGAATCTTTTCGAAGAACCTGCACTTTTCTGCTAAACTTATTCTTAAGTAATATTTGTGTTGCTATAGGAATAGGACTTTTCTACTACGTTTTCTGTTTACTGATAGAATATAGGAATACCATAGACTTTTGTATCCTCATTTGGCTCCTGGTCACCTTCTTTCTGATTAATTCTAACAGCTTACAGTTGATGCTTTGCTCACCCACACTCTGTCACTTCATCTTGGAGCCCTGCAGGGGCAGAGGGTGGCCTGCCGGTGAGGAGGCAGGAACCAACCCCTGTGCTCCTTCACTGCTCTGCCTCTGTATTTTTGCTGAAGTTTCCCATTGGCCAAAGCCAACCAGAAGCCAGAGGGCATGGGAACTTATCAGTGTGGTCCACAGGCACAGAGAAGGGAGGAGAGGGTGGAAGAATGGATTTAAGAGGCAGATGGGAGAATTTTGACAACTGTGCAAGGTCCCAGAATGCCCTTCTCTAAGCGTGAAAGAGGAGATGAGCCAAGGCCAGCCTAGCCTCCTCCTCTGGCTAGGTCTGTATAGATAACACTTTAACTGTTTTATGTACAAACAAGGCAGAAGCATGAGAAGGCATTTTTCCTTTGTGGATCCTTAGGATGTCTGAGCTGGAGAAGGCCATGGTGGCCCTCATTGATGTTTTCCATCAATATTCTGGAAGGGAGGGCGACAAGCACAAGCTGAAGAAATCCGAACTCAAAGAGCTCATCAACAATGAGCTTTCTCATTTTTTAGAGGTGAGTCTTGCTTTTTAAAATCAACTGTGTAACTACTCTCCTTTCCACTTATAAAACCACCTGCACACTTTCTCTTCTGAGCTGGCCTGAAGGTGATTCCAGTTCCATTTCAGGATTCCTAGGTTGCTTCTGAAAAGTTACTTTCACAATTGAACTCTCATTATGGAGGCTAGCTTAGATGGGCCCCATTGTTTTCGTTTTCATCTGTTTTGCTTCTAATAGAAACATCAAGGAAAAACTGCTGTCTCAAAACTGTCTCAAAGGTTCCAAATAATGCTGACTTTTCTCTGAAAAAAATCTAAGAATTTATAGCAATAATGACAGCAGAATGGGATGGAAAATACACTCATGACTTATCATGGGCCATAGTGAACATATAAAAAAAGTAGTTATAAATAAGCTTTATATATTTTTTTTTTTGGGAAAAGGACTATTTTAGCTAGATGTTTAGCATGCACCATGGTGATAAAATATGCCATTCACGCAGCAGATATTTACTGAGCAGTCACTATGTTCAATACTTGGAGAGACACAGGCCCGAAGACATGGCCTCTGCTTTTGGGGTACCTAGCCTGGCACATCAGTGAACAGCTACAACCTACTTGACTGAGGGCATGAGAGAGGTCCCTGCATCCTTTGGAGGCCCTCAGACCTTGCAGGGGGCTCCATGGAGCAAGGGATGTTGGAGAGGAACTGCCTTCAGCTTGAGACCCTAACTTAGGAAGCTGCATGAGGGCCCCGATGAGCCCTGTCCTTCGCCAGGCAGTTCCTGCTCTGGCCTGTAGTGGAAGTATGTCCAGACACCTCATCGAGAACTCACTTCCCTACCCACTGTCTCTACTACCCTTGGATCAGCCACCTAGTATCTCTACTGCATATCAGTCTTGTGCCTTTGAGGCAAAGAACTGCAATCCACCTGATACGTGACCTTCCCTTAGTGCCCAGAACCAAGGTCATTGAAGGGACCAATCACAGACAGGGGAAATGGCCAGACAATGAACCAGTGTCCTAGTGTCTGACCAAGAGCTAATTCAGGGGAAGATACTAGAGGACCAGGGCAGGGTCCTGCTGCACAGTGATGGGTAGCTGCTCTCCTGAGCTAGCTGAGCCTCTCAGTACAGAACAAGCCCTAGGTTCCAGCAACAAGGCAGCACCCATTGTCTGCAGGGCTAGCTGGGGTTCTCCTGTCCCTACTCCCACTCAAACACTCCATTGCTGTGAATGGCACCGCCAGAGCAGGGGAAGCAGCCTGCAGGCTTGAAGGAGAGTGGCATCCCTTAGTCTGATTCTGGGAATGATTTTCTCAGGCATCCAAGTTCAGAGTGGCAGCTGCCTCACTTGCATGTTCAATTATCTAGTCCCACCAATCCTGCCTTCCAAATTAACAATCAAAAAGTTCCAGTTTCTTCTGTAAAAACGACTGTTGTAAGGATGAAATAAGACAGTGTTTGTTAAGTGCTTAACATATAATGAAAGCCTAACAATTAGTAGCTACTATTATTAATTATTGATTTTAAAACATAGAAAGTGCTCAGCATATGGGAACCACAATTTATAAAAGATAAAGAATTCATAGTCAGTGTATCAAGATATCATGAAACTTGTTGGCCTTTTTTATCAAGGTAATTTCAGTTTGGAGGCAAATCTAGAATGTACTGAAATTAATGCACTACTCCCATCCATCTTTTAGCAGATGTTTATAGGGCCCACCCCAACCCCCACTGGAATCTCTGTCTTTCATGTTTTATATTCAAGGCAGCCATTGTACATTTCACTTGACTTCTTTGGGCAAAGATCTCCTGCCCTAGGGATTGGTTATTCTGAGCAATCTGCATTTATGCTCTTCTTTAGTATTCAGCACCACATTCCTTCCACCACATTTGTAGTCCTGCACTGTGTTTGCTCCTTGAGACTTTGCAACACCATTCTCTTGGCTTCCGTGTTGGGCGGGAGAACTGTCTGGAAAAGTTCCATGAAGTAGAAAGTAACTCAAGTGGCAAAAAGAACACAAAGAGTTAGCAAATCTAGGACATGTTCCCAAGAGTTATTTCAGCCAAAAAAACACTTTCAAAACATGAAAATCCACTGGAAGCCTTCACTATAGGGACTTCCGCACACAGAAACAACGAAAACCTTAGGGGTTTTTTTGTTCGTTTCAAGACATTTGCATATAATATGCTCATGCTGGTCTAGGCTGTATTCTTCTTTTCTGGGTGTTTTGTTTTAAGCACAGTGATAACAACCTGCAGTTTTTCAGATCTTGGTTGTTCCACAGTCTTTTAAACAGCCCAGGTCCCAGTGGACCTAAAGGAAGATAGAAGAGAAGGCACAGATCCCCAGAGCGTTCTACAGGGCCAACAGCCCCTGGTCACAGGAGAAATCTTTTCCGGCATTTTGCATTTTATATCTTAGGTTGTTTCTGACACAAATTATTAAAGCCAGCCAACTTTTAATCGTTTTGATGGCCCTAAATTTCCTTTAAAAATAAGCTGGGCAACTTCTCTTCTCTCTCAGGAAATCAAAGAGCAGGAGGTTGTCGACAAAGTCATGGAAACACTGGACAACGATGGAGACGGTGAATGTGACTTCCAGGAATTTATGGCCTTCGTTGCCATGGTTACCACTGCCTGCCACGAGTTCTTTGAACACGAGTGAACTAAAGAAAGCAGCCAAGCTGTTCGTGTAACAGAGACGACCCAAGGAAGCAGACAGCAAGGGCTTGCAGGCTAGTAGGAGCTGAGCTTTCCAGTGTGTTGTAGCTAATTAGGAAGCTTGATTTGCTTTGTAAATGAAAAATTGAAAACGTCTTTCCAGGGGCTGTTTTTAATGGCTCCCGTCATTATTTCCGCTATATTAGGCATACGTGTTAGCTGGCTGGTCCCAGGGACTCTTGGTAATAATCATTTAGGAAAGTCAAGTTTCAGTCATAAAGCATGTGCTATACTGGCTGCTGTGGCTGTGTAGAATCCTAACCCAGAAAAACAAGCTACCAAAAATGACTCCAGACGTGTGTAGTTTCCTTGCCTCCACTACATTTAAAAATACAAAGTTTTGTCCACCATCCTTTGAAAAGACTGCCCTTCCTTAAATTTGTTCACCATCAGTGTAACTGAAACATAAAGTAGTTAGGTGATCTGACAGTGCTGTCCCACCTACATAAAGAGCCTGGTCACAGCCAGACTCCTTTTCCTATGGGGAGCTGTGATTGCTGAGTAAATATCTAATGCCAACAGTTCTAAATGAAAAAACATGTCTCATAAACCAACAAGTACTGACATTTTAACTCTCATCAGAACTGAGAAGCAAATTCTACATTCAGTGTAATTCTCCTGATGGGATCAGTGTGCTGGATCTGTGCGGCACGTGTGCAGCAGAAGGAGCAGGGCCGGGCTCAGGACCAGAGCTCAGCTCCGACACTCTGGAGACAGGGGTACTGCGAGTAATTTCATTTCCCTGGCCTCCTCTCTTGTCTGTAAAATGATGGGTTACTAATGATGTGCCTGGCCTGTCAGTGAATGTCACGCCTGACTTGTTTGTGCTGAGACAGGGTCCACTCATGGCTATTGGTGAAGTCAGTGTAAGTGGAAAGCTGAACTTTTGCTCTTGTATCCACGAATTCAGATAAATCAAGTTTCAAATAATTTAAATACGCAGGTTATAAATACTAAAAATCACAGAAAAATTTTCACAGGAAAATTCAAATTAACTTATCCAACCCTTTTCCTGCTTTATTTTTTAAGGCCACATATGTGGAAATTTATAAACTAATTGATTGCTTGTATTTGCATTCAATAAAAAGAGCACTGTAACAAGTCTCTGTAGACACTACACATGAAATAAAAGCGAAATACCTGCAAAACTGGGAAGACGAGCGAAGTCAGCGCGGCCTGGCTTCACCATGGTAGCACATGCTGCATTCTGCAAAGCCCGGGCAGGGGCCAGAGGTGGGGACACTTGGATGAGACCCGCGTGAAGGGGCAGAGCACAGAGGGGTGTGAAGGGGTGGGGTGTAGAGGGTGGGGTGTGGAGGGGTTGGGTGAGGAGGGGCATGGAGGGGTGGGGTGTGGAGGGGTGGGGCATAGAGGGGTGGGGCATGGGGGTGGGGCATGGAGGGGAGGGGCGTGGAGGGGTGGGGCGTGGAGGGGAGGGCGTGGAGGGGAGGGGAGGGGAGGGGCGTGGAGGGGTGGGTTGTGGAGGGGAGGGGCGTGGAGGGGAGGGGCGTGGAGGGGAGGGATGTGGAGGAGAGGGGCGTGGAGGGGTGGGGAGTGGAGGGGTGGGGCGTGGAGGGGTGGGGCGTGGAGGGGAGGGGCGTGGAGGGGAGGGGCGTGGAGGGGTGGGGCGTAGAGGGTGGGGTGAGGAGGGATGGGGTGGGGTTTGGTGGGGTGAGAAGGGGTGAGGTGTTCCGGGTTGAGGTGTGGGGGGGGGGCCTGTGAACGGGGAGGGACAGGGGTGTGGAGGGGTGGGGTGTGAGGGGCGGGAGAGGAGGGCCGGAGAAGAGTGGACGCAGCGCAATGGTGCCAGGTGGGGCCATCTTCCCTCTCCTCAGTCGGCCGCCTCCTCCTGCCGGGAACTTCCTGCCTCGTTGGTGTCACGTGGCCTTCCCTGAACCAATCGCCAGTGAGGGGAGCTGCGATTGGTCCAGACGGGCACGTGCTCCCCGCCTTGGGACGCATCCTAGACGGGAAGTGGATGTCTAGGAGTTAGGGCGTGTGTGTGCCTGGGACCCGCGTCGCCCTGAGGGGCTTCTGCCCTGGCGAGTTGCTCCCCGCGGGGTCAGTGTCTCCTGCTTGTCCCGCGGCCCTGGCTTCGCAGGCCTATTTCCGGTTCCACAGGTGTTTGGGTGGGTGTCGCTCACGTCTTCTAAGGAGGCAACGCAGGTTGGAGCCCAGGGCCCGCTCTGAGCCTCCCTCTCCGGGAGAGACCCGGCTCGGCCACGGCGTGTGGGGCTGGCCTGTAGGATCCTGCAGTGCGAGCGTAAGTACGGCAGCACGAACACGCAGGGAGGGAGACGACTCAAACCCTCTGGGCGCAGAAGGCCCCGTGCTCCCTGTCCCTGGGAGGGAGAAAGTGTCTCGGGAAGGACGGGGAGCCAAGGCCCCAGGAGCAGCAGGAGTCGCCCAGGGCAGGAGCAGGGGCGGGGCGGAAGTAGGGAGTGGGGCCCCCAGGGGATGGCTGAGTGTGAGGGGCCAGAGGAGCCGGCACAGGGAGGGCTCTGGGCCTTATCCCCAGGGCAGGGGCGCTCCAGGGGCTTCCAGCAGGGCGGCCCACGCCCGGCTGACCTCGGGAAGAGCTCTCTAGTGCGGGGCGTGTGGATGGGAGGGGCAGGAGCAGAGCCGGGAACAGCACGGGGGTCTTTGGAGAGATGGGGGCAGCAGGGTGGAGAGAGGTGGGCCAGTGTGGGAGCTGCTGAGTGCACGTCCGGGACACCATCCGCTGCCCCACACGGGTCAGCCTGGGGAGTCCGCAGGGGCCCCCTCAATTCTGCACTCTGCTGTTGCTGTCTTGAGATTGTTGGTAACTTTTGGACAAGGGGCCCGGCGTTTTCCCTGGGCGCTGGGCCCTACAGATTATGCAGCCGGTCCTGGGCACTGGGCAGTGGTGGAAACACTGGGTTGGGGAACACACGAAGAGGAGCAGGCTTCGGAGGCCCAGAGGCTAGCGTGGCCCTGTGCACTGGAGCCCCGGCCCTGGGCTGCAGTGCCTGCCCTGTGTGTACTCTCCAGCTTGCATTCAAACCTCAGCTCTACACCTCCGTCGCCAGAAGACAGCTGTGCTGCTTTGCCAGAAGTTGAGAGGTCCCTGCTGGTACCTCCCTTGCCTGCCTTGATCCAAGAATCCCAGGGTGACAGTCCCCAGACATCCACCCTCTTTCCAAACCAGACTGGAAAGAACGAGTGTACCAGCCCTCAAGGAGCCTGCCCAAGGCAGCCACTTAGTATGCCCCCTGACCCTACATCCAAGGGAAAAGTACTCCTTTACCCCAGGGAGACAAGCAGCTCCTCAGCACATCTCCACAGCTATCCTTGGAGGCTTCGATTAGCTCCAGGTGGTAAAACATCCATCTTCCCCTGACCTGTCCTCAGCAGATTGTGACCTGCCCTGACTTAGCGGCACCATCTAGTTCCCTGAATGGGTCGTGTTGGTCCCCACACAGCCCCCAGTCTGACCTGCCCCAGCGCTGTCTCAGGCATCCCCAGGTAGGCAGGGGGGTGCCTGGGGCAGGGCAGGGGGGCGGATCAACCGGCTCAGGCATCTCCAGGGAAAATCAGGTCCCAACTTTAGCCAGGAGCAAATGCAATTCATTCAGACCTTAAGAACAGGACAATGGAAACTCTCCATTTTAAATGAACTCTGTCATCTCAGGTTCCCTTTCACAGGGCCTTAGTTCAGCCACACAGAATGTCCTGTGCCCATCAGTTTGTCAGTTTGATCCACAAGACTGGGCCACAGTCACCCAGAGAATCTGTCCCTGACAGCAGCATTGAGTGCCTGGGGTCAAGCTGAGGGTCCCATTTGTTGGCCCTGCAGTGACAAGTGCTGTGGAAGAGTCTGGGGCCTACTGGTGACCCATCCTTCACGTTCTGGACCACAAGGACCACCCCACCAGGTGCTGCTGTCCATGTCCACAGTCCAGGCAACATAATCAGCGGACTTTCCTGCCACCGAGAGGAGGAACGCTCATCTTCGTCTCATTAGCATGAGGAGGGGAGTGGGAACGAGGCCTCAGGCCCTCACAGAGAGTCCAGCCACACCCCATCCTCACCTGTCAGCAGGCACAGGGACTGCCCCTGGTCAACTGGGGCCCCATTCTGGGTGTCTCCCTTGTTGGCAGTTTGCCTCTGCAGTTTGACACCCCTGTGAGCTCCATGAGCTTGTGAGCTTTTCCCTGAAGCTTCGTCCTGCAAGACCCCACCCTGGTCTCCAAGGCAAGGGGTCGGGGGGCCTTCAAGCCCTCACCCACCAGCCCATAGCTGAGGCCCTGGAGAGAGTTTGGCAAGTCTTCCCAGGAAGTCCTGCAAAGGCCCACATCTCTGTTCCATGAGGCTCCTGGGTTTGCTTGCTGCTGTTTCAGGAGTTTTATTTCTACTTATTTATTTTTAGTTCAAATTTATCATATTTATTCAAATTCAATGAAAAACAAGTCTCTTTTGATGACTACCAAAAATTAGGGGCTTAGATGACCATCATCATCTTGTATGTGCCTCAGCAGCCAATTTATATATGCAAATTCTTATTGGTTGCATAGTATTGAGATTTTCTTGATCAGGATGTTCAAATTTAGGGATTCCATCCCTCTCTGGCCCAACTTGGATTCTTGTAACTGCAGATAGATGTGAATGTCTGGGCATCAGGAGACTGATCAGGCTAAGATTCCACTTGCACTTCATCCCCATCCTGAGGGAGCCCAGATATCGCCTGGTGCAGCTCCTGTACTGATAGCTGGGCTGCCTCGGGGGCCAGGTGGGCATAAGCAGGGGCTGCCCAGACTCTTATCCTACAGGCAAAGAGAGGGGTCCTGTGCCCCTTTGATATGATCCTAACGGCCATGTCCACTAGCAGTCTGGCCAGGTAACATCCTGTCACATCCTCCTTTCACTGCATTTGGGAAGAAAAGGACTGGCCTCTATCTAAAGGAGTGTGAAAAATACATATCATTCAAGCAAGTTGGCAGGAGGTCAAGCAGGGAGGTTTGGGTACAGGGCTAGACATGGATCAGAGCCAAGACTGAGGCTGGCAACCTCAAGAATGAAGCCCAATGCCCCCAGGCTTTTCTGAAGACCCCTCACCCCAGTATCCTTCATTTCACATGCAGATCCCTGGAGTACCTCTCACACATTGGAGGCCCCTCCTGAAACTTTCCCCACTGTTAGGGGTTGGGTGTGGACGCTGGGAAGGGAGTGCTGGGTCATGTGGGCCCCACAGCTCCCTGCACACGAATCTCCGTGGGGAGCTTCTTAAACATCCAGCACCAGGCCTCCCAGATCTGGGATGGGACCCTGCCTGGCTGTAGGACTGTTTTAACAAGAACTCGGGTGATTCTTGTCCTCAAGGAAGTTAGAAAATGCCGGGTTAGTAAGGCAGCACTGTCCGCCTAGATGGTCCTTCTAAAGGAATTGTGACCACCCTCCCTGTACAGCGGGCCTCTCACTCAAGAGCAGACTGTGTGCAAGGCAGAGGGTGAGAGAGACCTCACCATCCTCAACATTTGAGGACCCCTGAGCAGAGAGAGCACAGTCCTTGGCTGGGCTCACTGCAGCTGGGCTCCTCTGGACTGCAGGTTCTTCATTCAGGAATGTTTGATGGGGTGTGGATATACATAAGATGCCCCTCATCCCCTCCTCCTGGTGATCACACCTTGTATGACCCCTGTCAGATTCCTGAACTTAGTGGGGAAAGCATCCAGTCTTTCACCATTAAGTGTGATGTTAGCTGTGGGGTTTTTGTAGATGTCCTTTATCAGGTTAAGTAACTTCCCTTTCCTAGGGCATTGAATTTTGTCAAATGCTTTTTCTACATTTACTGAGGATGATCATGTGGTTTTGTTTTTTATTCTATTAATATGGTGTATTACCTTAATTGATTCTCAGATGTTAAATCAACCTTACATTCCTGGGATAAGTCCCACTTGGTCATGGTGTATAATTCTTTTTGTATGTTGATGGATTTGGTTTGCTGGTATTTTGTTGAGGATTTTTGTGTCCATACTCAAAAGAGATATTAGCCTGTATTTTTCTATTCTTATAATGTCTGTGGTTTTGGTATCATGTAATATTGGCCTCGTAAAATGAGTGTTCCATCTTCTGTTTTTAGGAAGGGTTTGTGAAGAGTTGATATTGTCTTTAAATGGTAGAATTCAGTGGTGAAGCCACATGGGTGGGCAGTTTTTTGATTACTTATTCAGTATTGTCACTTGCTATTCAGATTGTCTGTTTCTTCTTGAGTCAGGTTTTGTAGTTTCTAGAAATTTGCCCATTTCATCTAAGTTATCTAATTTATTAGCATACAATTATTCATAGTATTCTTTTATAATATTTTTTGTTGCTGTAAGGTTGGTAGTAATGTCTCTCTTTCATTCTAATTCTAGTAATTTGAATCTTCTCTTTTTTGCCTGGTCAACCTAGCTAAAAGTTTGTTGATCTTTTCAAAGAACCAGGTTTTTGTTTCATTGATTTTCTCTACTGCTTTTCTATTATCTAGTTCATTAATTTCCTTCCACTCTAATTTTCTTTCTTCTGCTTGCTTTGGGTTTAGTTCGCTCTTCTTATTCCAAAAGTATCTTCAGGTGGAAAGTTAGGTTATTGATTTGAGGTCTTTGTTCTTAATATAACCATTTACAGCTATAAATTTACCTCTAAGCACTGCTTTAGCTGCATCCTATAAGTTTTGATATGTTGTCTTCATTTTTGTTCACCTCAAAGTATTTTCTGATTTCCTTTTTGATTTCTTATTTGATCCATTGGTTATTTAGGAGTGTGTTGCTCAGTTTTCACATATTTGTCAGTTTCTCAAAATTTTTTCTGTTGATTTCTAAATTCATTCCATTGTAGTTGAAGAACATATTTTGTATTATTTTTATCTTTTTAAAATTTATTGAGGTTTGTTTTATGGCCTAGCATATGGTCTAGCCTAGAGAATGCCCCATGTACACTTGAGAAGAATGTATATTCTCTTGTTCTTGGGTGGAATGTTTTATGGATGTCTTAGGTCTAGTTGGTTTACGGTATTGTTCAAGTCCAGTATTTCCTTGTTGATCTTCTGCCTAGTAATTTTATCCATTATAGAAAGTGGTGTATTGAAGTCTCCAGCTGTCACCCCTTCGTTTCTGTCAGTTATGCCCCATGTATTTTGGTGTTGTATTGTTAGGTGCATGTACATTAGGTCTTCCTGGTGGCTTGATCATTTTATCACTGTAAAATGTTCCTCTTTATCTCTTCTGGTAAATTTTTTTTTGTTTTAAAGTCTATTTTATCTGATATTAATGTAGCCACTCCACCTTTCCTGTGGTTGCTGTTTGCATGAAGTATCTTTTTCCATTCTTTTACTTTCAATCTATTTGTATCTTTGAATCTAAAGCATATCTCTTGTCAATAGCATACAGTTGAGTCTTTTTTATATATGTACAGTCTGATAATCTCTGCCTTTTGAATAAATCGTTTAACTAATTCACATTTAATGTTATTATTGATATAGTTGGATTTACCTCTGCCATTTTACTTTTTTGAGCTATTTTTTTAGTGGTTCCTTAGGGCTTACCATATACATCTTATCAGAATCAGCTTCAGATTTATATTAGCTTAATTCCAGTGAGATCTAGAAGTGTTACTCCTACATATCTATTTTATTTCTCTCCTTTTTATGGTATTATTGTAGTACATATTACATCTATTAATGTTACAAACTCAAAAATACATTGTTATAATTATTACTTTACCATCCCAAAAAGTAGCCCAGTTGCTTTGCTCCCATCTGCTTCTTTTGTGCTGTTATTGACAAAAATATTACACATACATTACATTTCTATATGTATAAGACAAATATTAGGTACATATTATTTTATACAATTGCTTTTTAAGTCAGTTAAGGAGAAAAAATATGCATTTGTATAGTCCTTTATAATTACATAATTACCTTTATCTTTACCAGTACTCTTTGTTTTTTCATGTGAATTTAAATTACCATCTGAGGTCACTTGCTTTCAGCTTGAAGGACTTTCTTTAGTATTTCTGGTAATGCAAGTCAGCTAGTAATAAATTCACTCAGATTTTCTTTATCTGGGAATGTCTTTATTTTGCCTCTACTTTAGAAAGAAAGCTTTGCTGGATATACAATTCTTTGTTGACAGTTTTTTTTCTTTTGGCTCTTTGAGTATGTTGTCCCACTGTCTTCAGGCTTCCATTATTACTTCTAAAAATTCAGCTGTCAATATTATTAGGGTTCCTTTGTAAGTGACAAGTTGTTTTTCTCTTGCTGATTTCAAGATTTCCCCTTTGATTTTCAGTATTTTTAGTATATATGTCTGTGGATCTCTTGATGTTTACTAAAATTGGAGTTTCTTGAGCTCCATGATGTGTAGGTTAGTGCTTTTCAATACATTAGGGTAGTTTTCAACCATTATTTCTTCAGATTTTTTTCTTCTCTTTTCTCTTTCTCTCTCCCTCTCCTCTCCTTCTGATACTCCCACTACGCATATGTTGTTGAGCTTAGTGGTGTCCCATATTTCTCTGAGGCTCTGTTCATTTTTCTTCATTCTTTATTCCCTCTCTGTTTGTTGGATTGCATAATCTTTATTGCTCTATCTTCAAGTATGCAATTCTTTCTTCTAACAGTTCAAAACTACTGTTAAGCCCCTCTAGTGAGTTTTTCATTTCAGTTATTTTACTTTCCCAACTCCAGAAATTTCCATCTGGTTTTTTTATATATATAAATTTATTATATACATTACATAATTTATAGTAGATATTTATATAATTTACACTGTGATATATATTATGTAATAAATATATAAAATATATGTGATATTTTATTTTAACTTCTTTATTGACACTCTATTTGATGTGACATTGTCATCATACCTTCCTTTACCTCTTTAATCATGGCTTCTTTTAGTTCTGTGACATTTTATTATTTTACTTTATTTTTTTATTGAGTTCATAATACTTTACATCAATATAAGATTTCAATTGTACATTATTTCTTGACTGTCACCATATAAGTGCTCCCCTACACCCACTGTGCCCACCCCTCACCCCTCTTTCCCCTGGTAACCACTGAACTGTTTTCTTTGTCCATGTATTTGTTTATATTCCACATATGAGTGAAATCATCTGGTGTTTGTCTTTCTCAGACTGGCTTATTTCACTTAGCATAATTTTCTCTAGGTCCTTCCATGTTATTGCAAATGGGATGAATTTGTCTTTTTTTCTTGCTGAGTAGTATTCCATTGTATATATATACACCACATTTTCTTTATCCAGTCATCAGTTGATGGGCACTTGGATTGCTTCCATGTCTTGGCTATTGTCAATAGTGCTGCAATGAACATAGGGGTGTAGATGTTACTTTGGATTGTTGACTTCGAGTTGTTTGGGTAGATACCCAGTAGTGGGATAGCTGGGTAGTATGGTAGTTCTATATTTAGTTTTTTGAGGAATCTCCATACTGTTTTCCATAGTGGCTGTACCAGTCTACATTCCCACCAGCAATGTATGAGGGTTCCCTCTCCAACATTTATTTTTAGTCTTAGTGATTATAGCCATTGTAACAGGCATAAGGTGGTGTCTTAGCGTAGTTTTGATTTGCATTTCCCTGATGATTAGTGATGTTGAACATCTTTTCATGTGTTTATTGGCCATCTGTATATCTTCCTTGGAAAAATGTCTGTTCATCTCCTCTGCCCATTTTTTTGATCAGGTTGTTTGTTTTTTTATTGTTTAGTTGTGTGAGTTCCTTATATATTATGGAGATTAACCCCTTGTCACATATATGATTTGCAAATATTTTCTCCCAATTGGTTGTCTTTTTGTTTTGATTCTAGTTTCTTTTGCCTTGCAGAAGCTCTTTAGTCTGATGAATTCCCACTTGTTTATTTTTTCCTTTGTTTCCCTTCTCTGAGAGGACATGGTATTTGAAAAGATCCTTTTTAGTTTGATGTCAAAGAGTGTACTACCAATATTATCTTCTAGGAGTTTTATAGTTTCAGGATATATCTTCAAGTCTTTGATCCATTTTGAGTTTATTTTTGTGTATGGCGTGAGATAGTGGTCTACCTTCGTTCTTTTGCATGTGGCTGTCCAGTTTTCCCAAACCCATTTATTGAAGAGACCATCTTTTCTCCATTGTATGTTCCTGGCACCTTTGTTGAAGATTAGCTGTCCATAGATGTGTGGTTTTATTTCTGGGCTTTCAGTTCTGTTCCATTGATCTGTGTGCCTGTTATTGTACCAGTACCATGCCGTTTTGATCATTATGGCTTTGTAGTACATTTTGAAGTCAGGGATTCTGATACCTCCAGCTTTGTTCTTTTTTCTCAGGATTGCCTTAGCAATTCGGGGTCTTTGGTTGCCCCAGATGAATTTTAGGATTCTTTGCTCTATTTCTGTGAAGAATGTCATTGGGATTCTGATTGGGATTGCATTGAATCTGTAGATTGCTTTGGGTAGTATGGACATTTTAACTATGCTTATTCTTCCAATCTATGAACAAGGAATCTCTTTCCATCTCTATGTCATTATCAATTTCTTTCAGTAATGTCTTATAGTTTTCATTGTGTAAGTCCGTCACCTCCTTGGTTAGATTTATTCCTAGGTACTTAATTTTTTTAGTTGTGATTGCAAATAGAGTTGTATTCTTGAGTTCTCTTTCTGTAAGTTCATTATTGGAGTATGGAAAAGCAACTGATTTTTCTAAGTTGATTCTGCACCCTGCAACTTTACTGTAGTTAATTATTTCTATTAGTTTTCCAATGGAGTTTTTGGGGTTTTCTATATACAAGATCATGTCATCTGCAAACAGTGAGAGTTTCACTTCTTCACTCACTATTTGGATTCCTTTTATTCCTTTCTCCTGCCTAATTGCTCTGGCCAAAACCTCCCATACTGTGTTGAATAAGAGTGGTGATAGTGGGCATCCTTGTCTTGTTCCTGTTCTGAGGGGGATGGTGTTCAGTTTTTGCCCCTTGAGTATGATGTTGGCTGTGGGTTTGTCATATGTGACTTTATTATGTTGAGGTAATTTCCTTCTATCCCCATTTTGTTAAGATTTTTTATCATAAATGGCTGCTGGATCTTGTCAGATGCTTTCTCTGCATCTATTGAGATGATCCTGTGCTTTTTATTCCTCACTTTGTAGATGTGGTGTATCGTGTTGATTGATTTGCAGATGTTGAACCATCCCTGTGTCCCTGGTATGAATCCCAGTTGATCGTGATGTATGATCCTTTTGATGAATTGCTGTATTTGGGTTGCCAAAATTTTGTTGAGGATTTTTGCATCTATGTTCATCAGTGATATTGGCCTGTAGTTCTCCTTTTTTGTGCCGTCCTTGTCAGGCTTTGGTATCAGAGTGATGTTGGCCTCGTAGAATGTGTTAGGAAGTGTTCCATTTTCCCTAATTTTTTCCCTAATTTTTGGAATAGCTTGAGAAGGATAGTTATTAAATCCTCTCTGAAAGTTTGGTAAAATTCCCCAGGAAAGCCGTCTGGTCCTGGGGTTTTATTTTTTGGGATGCTTTTGAGTGCTGTTTCAATCTCTTTCCTTGTGATTGGTCTATTCACATTATCTGTTTCTTCTTCACTCAGTTTTGGGAGGTTGTAAGAGTCTAAGAATTTATCCATTTCCTCTAGGTTATCCATTTTGTTGGCATATAGTTTTTCATAGTATTCTCTTATAGTCTATTGTATTTCTCTGGAGTATGTTGTTATTTCTCCTCTTTCATTTCTGATTTTGTTTATTTGAGCTTTCTCTCTTTTTTTTTTGTAAGTCTGGCTAGGGGTTTGTCAATCTTATTCATCTTCTCAAAGAATCAGCTCTTTGTTTCATTGATCCTTTCTACTGCCTTTTTTGTTTCCATAGCATTTATTTCTGCTCTGATTTTTATTATTTCTCTCCTTCTGCTGACTTTGGGCTTTGTTCTTCTTTTTCTAATTCAGTTAGGTGTAATTTGAGATTGCTTATTTGGAATTTTTCTTCTTTGTTAAGGTGTGCCTGTATTGTGATGAATTTCCCCCTTAATATGGCTTTTGCTGCATCCCATATGAGTTGGTATGGCATGTTATCATTTTCATTGGTTTCCAGGTATTTTTTGATTTCTCCTTTAATTTCTTCAATGATCCATTGCTTGTTCAATAGCATGTTGTTTAGTCTCCACATCTTTTCCCCTTTCTCAGCTTTTTTCTTGTAATTAATTTCTATCTTTATAGCATTATGATTGGAAAAGATGCTTGTTATTATTTCAATTTTTAAAAATTTATTGGGACTTGCCTTCTTTCCCAACATATGGTCTATCCTTGAGAATGTTCCATGTGCACTTGAGAAGAATGTGTATTCTGCTGTTTTTGGATGGAGTGTTCTGTATATACCTATTAAATCCAACTGGCTTAGCCTTTCATTTAATTCCACTGTTTCCTTGTTGATTTTCTGTCTGGATGATCTATCCATTGATGTGAATTGGGTGTTAAGGTCCTCTACTATTATTGTGTTATTCTTGATATCTTCTTTTAGGTTTGTTGATAGTTGCTTTATGAACTTTGGTGCTCCTGAGTTGGGTGCATAGATATTTATAAGTATTATTTCTTCTTGATGAAGTGTCCCTTTGACCATTATATACTGCCCCTCTTTGTGTCTCTTTACCTGTTGTATCTTGAAGTCTACTTTGATGTAATTATTGCAACACCTGCTTTCTTTTGTTTGCCATTAGCTTGGAGTATTGTCTTCCTCCCCTTCACTCTGAGCCTGTTTGTCATTGGAGCTGAGATGTATTTCCTGGAGGCAGCATATTGTTGGGTCTTATTCTTTAATCCATCTCACTACTCTGTGTCTTTTTGTTGGAGAATTCAATCCATTTACGTTTAGGGTGATTATTGATGTATGAGGGCTTAATGCTGTCATTATATCACTCATTTTCCAGTTTTCCTGCATTTCCTTTGTTTTTCGTTCTGCATATTTTGGTCTACCCATTAAATTATGTAGTTTTTTAAATGATGTGTTTCTTTGTTTTTTCCTTATTTTTTGTGTCTCTGTTCTGCTTTTTTGTTTAGTGGTTACCCTGAGGTTTGTATTCAGAATTTTGTGTATAAGGTAGTCTATTTTCTGATGGCCTCTTATTTCCTTAGTCTAAACTGATTCAGTCCCTTTCCTCCTTCCCTCCTAAGTTGTTTGTCTCATATCTTATTCCAACTTGTGTTGTGAGTTTGTGGTTAAAGTGACAAGATTGTCTTTGTTTTTGGTGTTTTCCTTCCATTTAGCCTAATGCTATAGTTGAATATTTGCTATCCTCTTCTGATTCTGTCTACCTACTTATCTCCTTACTCTACGTTTTGTGACCCCTTTCTCCCTTTTTTTCTTTTTTTCAGGTATGAGGGCCTTCGTGAGGATTTCTTGGGGTGTGGGGGATAGGTCCTCATGGCTACGAAGTCCCTTAGTTTTTCTTTGTCTGGGAAAGATTTAATTTCTCCCTCATATCTGAAGGATATTTTTGCTGGATAGAGTATTCTTGGCTGAAGATTCTTGTGTTTTAAAGTTTTGAATATGTCATTCTATTGTCTCCTAGCTTGTAAGGTCTCTGCAGAGAAGTCTGCTGAAAGCCTGATAGGGGTTCCTTTGTAGGTTATTTTATTCTGCCTTGCTGCCCTGCGTATTCATTGTCATTCATTTTTGCCAGTTTTACTACTATATGCCTTGCAGTAGGTCTTTTTACACTGACAGATCTAGGAGATCTGGAAGCTTCTTCCACACATATTTCCCTCTCTTTCCCTATATTTGGGAAGTTCTCTGTTATTATTTGTTTGAACATGCTTTCTGCTCCATTCTCCTTCTCTTCACCTTCTGGAATACCTATAATTCTTATGTTGCATTTCCTCATTGAGTCGGATATTTCTTGGAGACTGTCTTCATTACTTTTAGTTTTAGTTCTCTTTCCTCCTCTGTTTGGAGCATTTCAACATGTCTGTCCTCAATTATGCTTATTCGCTCCTCTATGATGTCCACTCGAGCATTCAGGGAATCTGTATTTTGTTTTATCTCTTCCATTGTGTCTTTCATCTCTAATATTTCTGCTTGATTCTCCTTTATAGTTTCAGTCTCTTTTGTGAAGTAGCTCCTGAACTTGTTGAATTGCTTCTCTACGTTCTCTTTTACTTCATTGAGTTTTTTGATGATAGTTATTTTGAATTCATTGTCGTTTAGATGACATATCTCTGTGTCCTCAGGGCTGAGTTCTGGTTGCTTGTCTTTTCTCTGTGGTCTGGAGATTTGATGTAGTGCCTGATGTTGGAAGGTCAGCTGTTTCTCATTGATATTATTCGGTTGCAGTTACAGCCTGTTGCCACCAGGTGGGGGTTGAGAGCCATGTGTCCTGAGCCCTCCACCTTCAGCCGAGATCCCATGGCACCAGTCGGAGGAGGCATGCTTTCTCCTGCCTGCAGTCTGAGATTTCTCAATCAGCTCTTGCTATCTGGTCTCCTGGGGTCTTGGCTTGAAAAAGCTTTTGCCCCATTAGAGGGCTTCCCTCTGGGCTGCAAGGGCCCATGGGAGTCCTGCGTGATCCCACGGACGAGCAACCCCTCCCTACTTCTTCCCTCATGGATCCTCCCATGGCAGCAATTAGGGGAGGGAGTGAAGTTCTCTCTTACCCTGTTCCAGCTCCTCCAAGGGGGCTCCAGCCTTTCCACTCTCCGTCGTGTGGCTGCCTGTCTCTCCAATATTTTTGTGTTGTTAGGATGTCTCCTGTTGGAGTATGGATGCTCCTTTTTGTTGTATGCTGGAGGGGGGATAGACCCAGGCAAGTTCACTCTGCCATGATGCTGACGTCAGTCCTGTGACATATTTTAAATGACTAGTTTTAAGTCTGTTAAATCTGACATCTAGTTGATCTCAGGAATTCTGTTGTCTTCTTTTTTCCTGGTGCATAGGTCATACTTTTCTGTTTCTGTACATGTTTCATAATTTTTTTGGTAAACTGGACATTTTAAATAATATATTATATCAATTCTGGGTTCTTGCCACTCCCCCCCCCCCCAGGGCTTGTTATTATTGTTTTATTTGTTTACTGACTGGTTGGAGTATTTTAGTGAATTCTGTCCCCATTTTCGTCTCTCCCCTGTGTTAAACTTCTGGTGGTGTTCCTCGGGGAGGTGCAGCTTTGAGTATAGCCACAGTCACCCTGGAATGACAGTGGTTTGGCAGGGCTCTCTAGTCCCTTCCCTGACCACACCCAGCTGTTAAGCTTCACCAGTTGCCAGCTGATTGCTCTATGGTTTTCAACAATGCTCTGGGGACATAATTTCTCTACAGCCTAATTTGATCCCTGTTCAGGATTTACTGAAGGAATACTTCCCAAGATCAGTGTCTGAGATTTGTTCTAACTCCAGGAGGACTATTCCTAGCTGTCTCTTTCCCTAGTTCTCCTGAAAACGAGCTGGCCTACAATTTAGTCTGTATCTTCATTGAACCTACGAACTCCTCCCAGTTGCCTTTCATCACCACCTCTACTGTTTTTGAGAGTACACTTGTGATTGAACTTCTCCACGATCTGGGTGCAAATGAAGTCAGTTCCTTTGGGAAGAGACAAGGGGCTATTTGTTTTATAGCTTGCTTCTCCCAGCAGGTAAAATCTCTGAGCCAGGGTTCTGGACCCAGAGTGGGAACAACGGCACATTTCTTTCTGAGTGACACCCTGCTTTAGGAGCTGAGTGCTCAGTGAAGTGGGGGGCAGTAGCCTGAGATCTCAGCTTGCCTCTCCTGGCTAAGAACCACCATCTTATGAGCTGGACAAGGGTGATTTGGGCCCCTGTATTCTCAGGGGCACTTCACCCAATGTAGAGGCACCATTCCATGAGTGGAGGCTGGATAGAAGAGATCTCCCACCTCTCAGATGCACTCACCCAGAACTTAGCCTTATCAATAGGTAACTGAGGGCAGGAGCCTGTCTTCTTGGCTGTGCCAGCTTGAAGTGGAGTCTCTACCTGCTTCACCTAGGAGGTAGGAGGGAAGGAGCAGTAATGGTTCAAATGGCAGACTCTTGCTTTTCTTACTAAACTTTCACACAGAATGTTTCTTCATTTGCTATATGCCCTTAGGACCATTTCCAAAGGCTTTAAATAGTTAGTTTAAAAAAAAATAATTCTCACCAGTTTTACTGCCTAGCATGTCCACAGAGCTTCTCAGCCTGTCATACCAGAAGTCAATCTTCTTTCCCTGCGTTTTAATGTAAAATGAATGCTAAACTTTGCTTGTCTTTGAACTGTATTCCACTCCATCAGAGCACAACAGCCTATAGGTGGCCTGCCCTCTGCTGCTGTCCATCTGGAGTCTCCTGCAGCATCTGGGTGCGCCCACCTGGAAGTCCAGCTCACTGTTGCTGGGAGTGGTGACAGTAACAGTGCATCTGCACTCCCTGTTTCCTTCAAAACTTCATCTGGGCCCTCAGGGTCCTTTTTAAATTTTTTGCTTTTAAGTGGCATCTGTCAAGAACATTCATGATATCTGGCCTTTTCAGTCACTTTGAGAGTCTGCAGAATAAGGTACACCACACTCAGTTGTCACTTGAAACTAATAATAACCTCTCAATTTCTCTCCTTCCACCACCCTTGGCAAACTCCACAATGATACTTCCAAAACATTTCAGGGGCTCACGTAAAACATTCCCCTCATTAAACCTCCAAAGACAGAGCTGGATGCGAGGAGAAAAGGGAGAGGATCAGAGTAAGAAAGGGAGTGAGCTCTCAGACCATCCACAGGAAGGAGGGAGGATAGTCCAGCCACCTGCATGGACAATTTAACATGAATAATTTACTAAGAAGCAAAAAGTTGAAAACCAGTTGGTTTTGAAATTTTGCATGTAGTTACTTTTTTAAAGAATTCTCCATTACCAAATTTGAACATCATACAAAAGAGGATGAATGTTATACATGGTGTTATAACACTGGTACTACATCCAACTTAAAGGGAAAGTGTTTCTTCCTTAAGCCATTAAAATCCCAAACTTATGTAAAATGGCCTCAGATAGGAAGAGAATGCTGCTTTCTCTTTTGGTACACAGCAAGTAAGGTGTGCATGATTCACTGACCATATACACTGTCAGACACAGAGGCACATGCAGGTCTCTTAGCCCTTTCTTTAGAACAGCTTGGAAGGCCTAAAGGCAGATCCTGGCAGGAACTTAGCAAACACTGGAGGTAAATTATTTCTCTGGAGGTACTCCCACATAGACCATCCTAGTAGAATCGCTTTGAAACAAATCAGCGGTATTCATAATCTGAAATTAAGTACAAGTAACCGTAGTTTGATTAAATAATTAGAACATTTAAAAAACAATCTGAATTAAAAAGAATCAAGATACAAACAACCTTCTAGAAAATGTACGGACTATATGGAAGTTATGATTCTTAATATAAAATGGCTCCTACAAATCAATTAAAAAAAAAGACAAAACCTTGAGCCAAGACTGCCAAGTCTGAATAGAATGCATCAAAAGAGAAATGACCATGGGGGCTGGCCTGGTGGCGCAGCAGTTAAGTTCTCACGTTCCGCTTCAGTAGCCCAGGGTTTGCCAGTTTGGATCCCAGGTGCAGACATGGCACTGCTTGGCAAGCCATGCTGTGGTAGGTGTCCCACATATAAAATAGAGGAAGATGAGCACAGATGTTAGCTCAGGGGCAGTCTTCCTCAGCAAAAAGAGGATTGGCAGCAGATGTTAGCTCAGAGCTAATCGTCCTCAAAAAAAAAAAAATGACCATGAACACATAAAAACATATTCAACATGACTAGACATGACACTTTTTTTTTCATTCTTCCAAAGCTGTTTATTTCATTGAGGTAACATTGGTTTATATAACATTATATAAATTTCAGGTGTACATCATTATATTTTGATTTCTGTGGAGACTACATCATGTTCACCACCCAAAGACTAATTACCATCGATCACCATACACATGTGCCTAATCACCCCTTTCACCCTCCTCCCTCTCCCCTTCCCATGTGGTAACCACCAATCTAATCTTTGTTTGTTATTGTTGTTTTTATCTTCCATATATGAATGAAATCATATGGTATTAGACTTTCTCCGTCTGACTTATTTCATTTAGCATAATACCCTCAAGGTCCATCCATGTTGTCACAAATGGCCAGATTTCATCATTCTATGGCTGAGTAGTATTCTATTGTATATACATACCACATCTTCTTTATCCATTCATCCATCGAGGGGCACTTAGGTTGTTTCCAAGTCTTGGCTATTGTGAATAATGCTGCAGTGAACATAGGGGTGCAAGTATCTTTTTGAATAGTGTTTTCGTGTTCTTTGGGTAAATACTCAGAAGTAGAATTGCTGGATCATGTGGTAATTCTGTTTTTAATTTTTTGAGGAATCTCCATACTGTTTCCATAGTGGCTGTACCAGTTTACATTCCCACCAGCAGTGTATGAGGGTTCCCCTTTCTCCACATCGTCTCTAACACTGGTTACTTCTTGTTTTGTTAATTATAGCCATTCTGAGGAGCGTGAGGTGATATCTCATTGTAGTTTTGACTTGCATTTCCCTAATAATTAATGATGTTGAACATCTTTTCATGTGCTTGTTGGCTATCTGTATATCTTCTTTGGAAAAATGTTCAGATCCTTTGCCCATTTTTTAATTGGACTGTTTATTTTTTTGTTGTTGAGGTGTGAGAGTTCTTTATGTATTTTAGATACTAACCTTGTATCAGATATATCATTTGCAAATTATCTTCTCCCAATTGTTAGGTTGTTTTTTGTTTTGTTGATTTCCTTTGCTATGCAGAAGCTTTTGAGTTTGATGTAGTCTCTTTTGTTTTTGTTTTGTTTTTTTCTTTTCTTTTGTTTCTCTTGCGTGAGGAGACATGGTATCTGAAAAGATACTGCTAAGACCAATGTCAAAGAGTATACTGCCTCTGTTGTCTTCTAGAAGTTTTATCGTTTCAAGTCTTACATTCAAGTCTTTAGTCCATTTTGAGTTAATTTTTGTGTATGGTCTAAGATAATGGTCTAGTTTCATTCTTTTACATGTGGCTGTCCAGTTTTCCCAACACCATTTGTTGAAGAGATTTTCCTTTCTCCATTTTATGTTCTTGGCTCCTTTGTCAAAAATTAGCTGTCCATAGATGTGTGGGTTTATT
This sequence comes from Equus asinus, assembly GCF_041296235.1. Taxonomy (NCBI): domain Eukaryota; kingdom Metazoa; phylum Chordata; class Mammalia; order Perissodactyla; family Equidae; genus Equus; species Equus asinus. The sequence goes on along the minus strand of NC_091807.1, from coordinate 42,206,975 downwards.
TCTGGGCTCTTGATGGTGTTCCATTGATCTGTGTGTCTGTTTTCATGCCAGTACCATGCTGTTTTGATTACTATAGGTTTGTAGTATATTTTGAAATCAGGGAGTGTGATACCGCAAGCTTTGTTCTTTTTTCTCAGGATTGCTTTAGCTATTTGGGGTCTTTTGTTGTTTCATATAAATTTTAGGATTCTTTGTTCTCTTTCCATGAAAAATGTCATTGGGACTTTGGTAGTGATTGCCATGAATCTGCAGATTGCTTTAGGAAGTATGGACATTTTAACTCTGTTAATTCTTCCAATCCATGAGCATGGAATATCTTTCCATTTCTTTGTGTTTTCTTCAATTTATTTCAATAACATTTTATAGGTTTCAGTGTATAGGTCTTTCACCTCTTTGGTTAAATTTATTCTCTGGGTATTTTATTCTTTTACTTGGGATTGTAAATGGGATTGTATTCTTAATTTCTCTTTCTGCTAGTTTTAGTGTATAGAAACATAACTGATTTTTGTATGTTGATTTTGTATCCTGCAACTTTACTGTATTTGTTTACTATTTCTCTTAGTTTTGGGGAGATTCTTTAGGGTTTTCTCTATATAAAAAAATCATGTCATCTGCGAATAGTGACAGTTTTACTTCTCCCTTTCCAGTTTGGATCCCTTTTATTTCTTTTTCTTGCCTGACTGCTCTGGCTAGGACTTCCAATACTATGTTAAATAAGATTGGTGAAAGAGAGCATCCTTGTCTTGTTCCTGGTTCTTAAAGGGATAGCTTTCAGGTTTTCACCATTAGAGTAAGATGTTACCTGTGGGTTTGTCATATATAGCCTTTATTACATTGAGGTACTTTCCTTCTATACCCATTGTATTGTTTTTATCATAAATGGATGCTGTATCTTGTTGAATGCTTTCTCTGCATCTGTTGAGATTATCATGTGATTTTTATTCTTCATTTTGTTAATGTGATGTAGCATGTTGATTGATTTGTGGATGTTGAACCATCCCTGCATCCCTGGAATAAACACCACTTCATCATGGTATGTGATCTTTTTAATGTATTGTCATATTCAATTTGCTAGTATTTTGTTGAGGATTTTTGCATCTATGTTCATCAGTGATATTGGCCTGTACTTTTTTGTGTGTTGTCCTTGTCTGGTTTTGGTATCAGGGTAATGTTGGTCTTGTAGAATGAGTTAGGAAGCATCCTGTCCTCTTCCATTTTTTGGGAAGAGTTTGAGAAGTATAGATAATTAGTCTTCTTTGAATGTTTGGTAGAATTCACTGGGGAGGCCGTCTGGTCCTGGACTTTTTTTGGGGGAGGTTTTTGATTACTGTTTTTTTTTTTTAATTTTAATTTTTATAGCAATAACATAGGATTATAGCATTATATAACTTTCAGATGTACATCATAATATATTTCGAATTCAGTGTGGATTACATCATGTTCCCTACCCAGAGACTAATTACCATCCATCACCACACACGTGTGCCTTATTACCCCTTTTGCTCTCCTCCCTCCCTGCTTCCCCTGTGGTGATCATAAATCCAGTCTCTGTTGCTGTGTGTGTTTGTCGTTTTTATCTTCACTTATGAGTGAGATCGTATGGTATTTGACTTTCTCCCTCTGACTTATTTTGCTTAGCATAATGCCTTCAAGGTCCATCCATCTTGTCACAAATGGCTGGATTTCATAATTTTTTATGGTTAAGTAGTATTCCATTGTGTAGTATTCCATGTGTATATATACCACATCTTCTTTATCCCTTCATCCCTTGATGGGCACCTAGGTTGCTTCCAAGCCTTGGTGATTGTGAATAATGCTGTGATGAACATAGCGGTGCACGTATCTTTATGCATTTGTGTTTTCAAGTTCTTTGGATAAATACCCAGCAGTGGAATAACTGAATCATATGGTAGATCTATTCTTTTGTTTGTTTGTTTTAAAGATTTTTTTTTCCTTTTTCTCCCCAAAACCCCCCAGTACATAGTTGTACATTCTTCATTGTGGGTCCTTCTAGTTGTGGCATGTGGGATGCTGCCTCAGCATGGTTTGATGAGTAGTGCCATGTCTGCGCCCAGGATTCGAACCAACGAAACACTGGGCCGCCTGCAGAGGAGCGTGCAGACTTAACCCCTCGGCCACGGGGCCAGCCCCATGGTAGATCTATTCTTAATTTTCTGAGGATGCTCCATACTGTTTTCCATAGTGACTGCACCAGTTTACACTCCCACCAGCAGTGTATGAGAGTTCCCTTCCCTCCATATCTTCTCCAACACTTGTTTCCTGTCTTGTTAATTATAACCATTCTCATGAGAGTGAGGTCATATCTCATTGTAGTTTTGATTTGTATTTCCCTGATAGCTGATGATGTTGAACACGTTTTCATGTACCTGTTGCCTGTCTGTATATCTTCTTTGGAGAAATGTCTGTTCAGATCTTTTGCCCATTTTTTAATTGGGTTGTTGGTTTTTTGTTGTTGTTGAGACTCATGAGTTCTTTGCTTATTTTGGAAATTAACCCCTTATCTGATACATGGTTTGCAAATATCTTCTCCCAATTGATTACTGTTTTGATCTCCTTACTAGCGATTGGTCTATTCAGATTCTCTATTTCTTCTTGATTCAGTTTTGGAAGGTTGTATGATTCTAAGAATTTATACATCTCTTCTAGATTATCCAATTTGTTGGCATATAGCTTTTTGTTGTATTCTCTCATAATCCTTTGTATTTCTATAGTGACATGACACTACTTGACTATCAAATTGGCAAGGACTTATTTCAATCTTGAGCAAAAGTCCATTGCCAGCACTATCAGGCTGCTGGAAAGAGACCACTCTCACATTGCCCTTTTGCTGTTCTTCAGGGCAGCAGGCACCCAAAGCTTCGAACCTGGCATGAACTCTGACCCATTCACTCCACCTGTAGGAATTGAGCCTGAGGCAGTAATTGTAATCACAGAAGTGTGAACACACCTACAAGGAGGTTCACTGCAGCACTGTTGAAACAACATTGATGTACAGCAACAGAGTAAAAGCTCTCTTTGTCGTGGCACACCCATATGACACAGTCGTTGAAACATGTAGAAGAATATATGTTATAGATTAAAAAGTCTGTAATTTATTAAGTACAAAAGCAGATTATAAAAGTATATGATCTAATTTTGTAAAAATTTTAAAAAGGAAAAAATAAATCCCTTAAAGGATTTATGTCAAATACTAATGCTGCTATTACTCAGAGGTAGGATTATAGGAGATTTTAATTTTCTGTTTTACATCTTAATGTACTTTGTAGATTTTATGCTGTAAGCATAAAAGCTTTTATATTCAGAAAAAAGGAATGCATAATAAAATACATCCTATTTGGGGTAACTTTGAAAACCTTTTCACACATTTCAAAATGCAGAATTACAAAGTCAATAACTTTTATTAACATAATGATATAAAAAAATTTTAGTGTGATATACACAATTCCCAAAGAGTAATTTTAAAACATTTTAATGCACTTCTTAAAATCTTAATTTACAAGACACCTTGCCTTACTGCCACTGACCTTTCAATACAAAGATTTTACAATATTTGTTTGCTATAAAACTACAGTATTAAGATTAGGGTTAGGTAGTTCTTTCTCCTCCTGGCCATTCTATTATAAGGAATGTCCATTAGTCCACTGCTAGAACCTCTGTATGTCAAACAATAAGTTACACAGATTATATACATAATTACAATAGGATTATTAGAATTCCAGTATGTTGGAATATGCTACACCTCAGTCCATCACCACAGGCAAATAGAGCTACTATGCATGTGTTACTTGTAGCCAAGTAAGAGTAAGATCTGAGTCGGCCCAGTTAGCCAGACCCATTTGGTAGAGAATTAACAGCTTTCTTAGGCACTGGTCCAGGCTAATTTCCAGGCTAGTTCTAGAAAAACCTGGTTATTTCTATGAAGCATGCATGATTCATAAACTTTCCACCTTCAGTCCCCCCAAAACCCAACAACTTCATAACACACTCTTTATTAGCTATATAAAAATAATCTATATCTTAGATTTGAGCTTCACTTCAAATTCTTAGAAGTATCTAAAGGATTTTACATTCTCTTCTTTGATTTAGGTTTACTATAATATTAGATCACTCAGTTTAGTCAAGTTTGAATAAAACAACTGAATATGGTTTGGCCAAATTTTATAAGCACGCAACTCAAAATGTGAAAGCTCTCCTGGGGCAAGGCTCTCCCTACGGCTCCTTGACTGCACTGCAGGTGCTCAGCAAAGAGCACTGAGGACGTGAAACCTCACATGCTGCCACTAATGCTTCTAAATCTGCTAACTTGTAATAAAAATAATTCAGTACACTTCCATGTATTGAGAATTTACATTGTACTGTTATAAAAACAAGCACTTCAACTAAACAGCATGAAGTTACAAACCTACAAAAGTGGTTTAAAACTAAATGCTGGTTTATCTTTCCAAAACAGAGCATCTAACTTGACAGCCCCAAATGGCACTTACTGAGTATTAGTGACAACATATGCAGACAATGGGGCATACCTGTTTCAATAAAGGAAGTGAGGCTGTGCCTGGTCTGGGGTTTGAGCAGGAATGGCAGGCTGGGACTCGCTCCCTTTCCACCAGCTTTTCTAGGCTCTGCTCTTCCCTGTGAAGCAACTTTCTTAGAGGCCTCAAGTTCTTTCTAGCATAAATTCTATATATGAACTTGTCATTTGAAGTGGGAATAAATAATTGAATTTTTAAAATTAAGAACTATATTTTTAGCCAAGAAAGTGCAAACTCGCAACTTGCAGAGAGCAACCGTGCGCTTTCAATTCCTTGCGATGCCCACACCAGGCCTTCCCTTTCCCAGTTACCCTGCCTGTAAAACACTGACATTTGTATTTTTATAAATGTCCTTGAAGATTAAAAATTTTCTTCAAATAATTCAAGAAGTGGTTCTAAAATGAGATTTGGGGAACCTTGAGATGGATCTGGAAAAGCAGAGGAAGGGGCACGGTGTTCCATGAAGACTGGAATCCTTTCTCCCAGTGGTGCAGACACTGCAGTGTTTTCACATATTCCAGCACCTTCAACTGGTTCCAATGCTGGGGAAACCTGGATCACGCCTGTCTCAGGAACCTGGGGGTTAGCGAGCTGTGCTCACATGTTGTAGGCAACATAGATTGGGTCCAGCTGGTCGGCCAGAAAGCCGTCACGCAGGTGCATGCGCTGCTTCTCGCCCCGAGAGTTGATGGGGATCACACCTGGGTCCACGATGACCACCACACCCACGACCAGGTGATGCTCCTCCAGCACCACATTTGTCACCAGGGCCACCAGATCCAGTGCATCTTGCTCCAGCCCGTCCAACTCCACCACCACCACCAGCAGGTTGGTCCAGGTGAACACAGCACTGCAGGGAGAAGACAGATGGCATCACATGGGAGATGGGCACAGGCTTCTGGGGGCCACTGGACATGCAAGAAACGGTGCCCAATAGAGAATAGTGAAAAAAACTGAAGGATATTCATTGACATCACACTATTGCTTAACATCATTTACAATTTAAAGGTTAGGCTAAATGTCTTTTATAGGAATATCTAGTCTAATTAAAGTTCCTCCTAAGAATCAAGAGTATTATTTGACGTTGAAAGCTGTACCTGTCTCAATGCAAACTCCCTGCAAAGTGAAGAAATTGAGTCACAACGATTTAAATTAGAAAATTCACATTAAAAGCAGAAACACTTCAGGATAAACTGTGGAGGTCTCAGGTTTTGCCTGTGCATTCAGGGACAGACTCTTAGTTGAAAACTGATTAGGAAAACATGAAAAACCAAGCAAAACCCAAGCAAAGGGCACCAAGGGGTGTGTGGTGTGTTTCACAGAGTGTATCTGGAGGGAGAAGAACCTGCGAGAGGCCTGGGGTAGGCTCCTGGAAAGGCAAGCAGCTGCTGGCACGTCCCTGGTGGAGAGGGTCTGCTGGAACCACGTGAGCAGGCAGGAAGCCCACAGTCCCTGGCTCTGCCCCAGAGGAGAGGATGGGTGAACGGGGTGGGACTCGCCCTCCCCTGGGATCTTACCACTCTGCGATGCTCCTGTGTGCTCGTATTACGGATGTCTCGATGTCAATGGGATGGTACCGCATGCCCCTCAGTTCGAGTGTTTCATCCAGAGACCCAACAACATACAGTGCGTCGTGTCGCTCTGTGAACAGCACAGTTCACACACCTTAGAAAGGCAGAGTGAAAGCTGGGTGCTCTCTGCATGTCTGTGTCAGCCCTAAGTCAGTGCTCTCTGGGACAGGGAGCTGGCTACTCAAACACCACGTGATATCTGAGCCTCCTGCCAGGTGAGACCTCAGGCGGCCTGATGTGCTGTCCAAAACCTCGATTCTGTGTGATTACATCTCTGCAGCCAGTAACCACCTCAGAAAAGTTATGTCGGTGTCTGAATATATGTTTAAAAATAATCTGTACTATCTCTGGAAACAAAACAGCACCTATAATGGCGACTAGAGGTTCTGACTTTGGTGGGCCTGCTGTGGTCTAGGGGATTCTGCAACTTTGAGTGGTCATGCATCAGGAGGGTGCCACACACAGCTGGTGTAATGTGCTGGTGGCTCTGCCTGGGAAAGACCTGATGGCCTTATCACTAATACCCCCACAGCCTCAGCAGAGGCCAAGGGTCCAAGGACAGTCATGCACAGCCACAGAGGGAAGAACAGTAATTTTCAGAGAAAACCACTATCTGAACATGTCCTTTACCCCATACCTAAAGATACAAGCGCACAGCAATGGGTGAGGTGAGTCAGCAGGAATCTCCAGGATGCTGTGGTGTGCATGTTGGGTTCATAGGTTGCAGCACCAGAACTCCTGTGGGGTGCGGACAGACCACCCCCCTCCAACACACACAGCGCTGATGCAGGGGCTTCACGGTAACCCCTCACCTCCACTGGCATCAGTGAGCTCTGTTCTTCGAAGGAAGCCGAGGTAGCCAGTCCTTGCCCAAATGGTCTGAGTGTCTCCAAAACTCAGCCGGGCACTGAAGTGGTCAGCGTGAAGTGACTCCTCCCCGTAGACTGTGTAGTACCCAGTTGCATTGTGGGGGCTGCTCACCCAGATCTGGTGGGGCCCAGAGGACAAGAGTGTTGGTGCGTCACAAACGCTGAACACAGATTCTGTCATGTGACATCCGCTAGCCAAGAGTGCTTAAGAAAAACCGAACAAAGGCAGGGGGAGAGGGGTTGTTTTCAGTGTTTCTTATCTTGCGAACTAAGTTAAAATTGCAGGCAGGGAAAGCAAATGAGTAATTTTTCTCTCCTTCCATTGAAGCATTCCTCCCCTTTGACCAGGAATGACATCTGTGGGACTCTGCGATGTGGATGAGCTCAGAGAGGTACTGCTCCATTCCTCACATCAAACTACTGTCAACAGTGAGAAAGAACTGGGAGCAATCTGCATTTCCAAGAGGTACAAGTGAAGTGAGTGAGGGCTCAGAGTGGAGGATGAGAGCCACTAGACTTGCCCCGCAGGCATGCCTAAGTTTACATGCATCCACATACCCTTATTGGCCATATATGTACTAATGGTACCCAGAGTGTCATGGGGCCCCTGACACCCCTGGGACACCCCTGGGGTGTCCTTCTAAACATGGGGCCCATCCAGCACCCAGAGTTGCTTTCCCAGACTGAGCACCTGGCTCTAGACGTCCCCACAAGGCAGCATCCAAAAGAGCAGATGGGGCAGGGCCTTCTACCACGAGGTACGTTCCCAGCCTGGCACAGACCCTCTGTGACCATCTTGGGGGCACACTGTTGTCTTAACAGGCCTAGGCCCAGCTGGCCAGGAAGGGGGATGGCTGGGGGAAGGCCCCCCGCCGACCACACCCAGCCTTGGGACTGGGATATCTTCCCCTTAGGATGAGATGCGGCCCCTGGGAGGCCCCTGGGTTCATGGATGTCTCCGTCCCGATCTGACAGAGACTGAACAGCATCTCTGTGAATACCCCTGAACATTGCCTGCTGGGACCCTGGAAGCTGTCTGCAGCATAAGGGCACAAGGGTCCTTATGCCCACCTGGCACCAGGACACTGGTTCCACAGCATGTCCTCAGAGCTTGGAACTGGGAGTGTGAGACCATTCCCATCCTAACAGACCAAGCGGGGCACTCAGGCCTTGACATGCACTCTACCTGCCATCCTGGCCTCCAGGTAAGAGGTCCCACCTATCTCAAGTTACTGTAGACACATGTGCATAAATAAAAGCACGTCAACACAGTTCCCACATGGCCTGTGTCCTGGGATGATGAGGACCTCCCCACGCTGTGTCCTCAGGACACAGAGGACCCCTCCCTCCCAACCTCAGTGTCTGCCCTGTGCTAGTTTCTCCCTCGAGGGTGCAGCTCCTGGCTTGGTGCAGGAACTGCTTCTGAAGGGGCAGCTGCTTTTTCTGTTGCTGCTGCTTCATGTGTGGCTCCTAGGCCTCCCAGTACCTATAAAACTCAAGGTTTTCCTCTGTTGGTGGGCAATCCTTGGGGAGCTCATCCTCAGGACCCCAAAATCCTACCCAGGGACTGGGTCTGGGAGCATGAATGTGGGTTGGGAGGAAGTGCCAAACAGCTTCTGACAGATTCCCCAAAGCATGTGTGACCCCAAAGGGTTTAGAATTCCTGAATCTGGGGCAGAAAGGGGAGGGGGCTAAGGAGCAGTGTGTGAGGCTCCGGAGCACAGTCCCCCTGGGGCCCAGGCCCTCCAGCCTCACCTCTCCCAGGTGTGAGTCTCCAAGCGGCCCTTTGGTCTCGGTGTGTGCAATGATGACCTTCACCCCAGGGAGGATCTGGAAGGAGAACGATGCCTCGTGTCAAAGACAATATGAGACTCCTGATTCAACTGCATTAAAAATAATGTCCTCAGAAACGGGTCCAAATGACATGATGTGCACATGGGAGTGATCAGGAGGTTCAGAAGCCAACCTAAATGTGATTTTGAATTTTAATAGAAAGAAGAGACTTTAATAGATAAAATTAAATTGTGAAGCTTAGCAAAATTACCAGTTCCCAAGAATGGACCCTATTTTGAGGTCAAGCAGGGCAGAAAGGGTCTACATAAGCATGTGCTCTCCCTAGGATCCTGCACTAGGGCCACACGCAGAGCACCTGCTGCTCATGGGGGCACACAAGTGCAGGGGCCATCCAAGCACCACACTCGGCTGCCCCAAGCCTAGCCTGCAAGGGTCTTGTCCGTGGGCTCCATCAAGCCTCCTAGTTCTGGACCTGGAACCTAACTATGAAGAAGCCCTTCCTGTTCTGTGACTCGGAGTCAGTCCAACCACTGACTCAAGACAAATGGAGGCACTGGCTCTCCAGGAACCATGAGAATGTTCCAGGGGAGGTTTCCTCAGGGCAGGGACCCTCCCAACACCCGGTCCTGGGGGGCCCTCAGTGGGCTCAGGTCAGACCACCTGGCTGCTCTGGGCCTGGACACCTGTTCTGTGTCCTTACTTGCCCCACATATAAAATGGGAGATGACACTGGGGACCTCCGGGCAGGTGGGAGGAAGGGACAAGGGGTCACAGGAAGGCGTGAATGCAGGCTTTGTTGCCAACGGTCAGCGCCAGGCCCTCCTCTCCTCCTGCTGTTGCCACACCCTCGCCACAATGTCCCGGTGGGACGATCCTGATTTCCAGGATGCTAGTGGAGCCTCCAACTTCTCCCTGTGTGGCCCACCTGAACCCTGAAGCCAGAGCTGTCTTTCCAGAACACACATCTGTCAGGCCTAAGTTACTGTAAAAGCAAAATATGAGAGGGAAGAAAAGCCCGACAAAAAAAAGGTGATTAAAACAATCCTGGTGCAGCCACTTGTGACACAAAAAAGGCACTAAAACTGTTTTGAGGCTTAGTGATCAGGGGAAGATATGCTAAGATTACAAAAAGGATGATGCAAAATGGGATGCTGGGTGCGAGCTCCAGTGTACGCGTGTTTCTGCACTCAGAAAAGGATGGGAGGGACCGGCCCAGTGGTTTGTAGCGATTAAGTTCGCACACTCCACTTCATCAGCCTAGGGTTCGCAGGTTCAGATCCCGGGTACAGACCTAAACACTGCTCATCAAGCCATGCTCTGGCAGCATCCCATATACAAAATAGAGGAGGATTGGCACAGATGTTAGCTCAGAGCCACTCTTCCTCAAGCAAAAAGAGGAGGATTGGCTACAGATGTTAGCTCAGAGCCAATCTTCCTCACCCAAAAACAAAAGAAAAGGATGAGAGGGAACCAGCAGCCTTAGTGACCCTACATCCCTCTCTCAGCTGCTCTACTTGGAGCAGCACTACACAAGATACATGGGGGGTGTGCTCCCATGCCCTGCACTGCATGTGAGTTCATTCATTCACTCACTGACTCATTCATTCATTTCTCCCCTCCCCCAGCTCAGCTCCAGCCACACTGGCCTTCCTGTGGCCCATGCTCCCAACCCAGGACCTTTGCATCAGCTGCCCCATATCTCCACAGCTGGTGCTCCTCAGGGGACCAAGCCCAGCCACCTCTGCAGCTACACAGCTCCTGCAGTGCTCACTCCTCCTCACTCATCCCCAGCACATCCACCACAGCCTCGTCCTATTGCTGCCCCTGCTGCCCTGTCCCTCTCTGGGCACCTCCCTGCCTCCCTAAAGGCAGTTGTGGCCATGGGGTCTGTGAGCAGAGTCAGGCTGGCCCCTCTAGGCTGCGTGGGCTGCACCAATCTCCATTTCTTGCCTCTGGGACTGTGCAGGTGCAGAGACGGACAGAGCCCCACCTGCACCCTGACCTACCATGGATGTGCAGCAGGAGCTGAGCAAGGCCCTGAGGTTGGGGGGCTGTCTGTTCCTGGCCACAGTGGGCACAAAGCCCTGCCCTCTATCCTGCTGTCTCCTGGTGGTCAGCTGTAGCACACGGCTGCTGCTCAGACCCATCACCAGTCCGTCCCCCTTCTCACAGTGCCAGATGGGGCCATATGAGTTTCTTCCTTCCTTCCAATCTTCTCTGGTTCTGAGGATGCCTGTTCTTCTGGGTCTACATCTGCTGATCCCCTGTCATGGCAGCTCAGTTTTTACTTGGGTGCCCTCAAGTGGTCGCACAGCCCCCTCCCTCAAAAGCCATGTGGGCTCCCAGGGCCTTACCAGGCCTGGACTGGCTTTAATGGTAAATTGCCAATGCAGGGGCTAGGACTCCACCTACTGCCTAAGACCATAGTGGGGACGACTTTCTGGCTGTCACCTGGGTCAGGGGCTGAGTTCTTGCAGGCCCCAGTCCAGGGTCAGGGCCACCATGCACTCTAGCTGTGTGCCTGTGCCAGCTCTTGCTCCAGGACCATGGTGAACGCATCGGGCCCTGACCCGAGGGCCCTGCGGCCTCAAGCCCCAGCTGTGGGAGTTCCTCGGTTTTGAACTCAGATGTGTATTTAAGGACTCAGCCTAGGGTCTGTGTGTGTTTGCAGTGAGGAGGAGCGGAGGCTTTCTGCATCAACCCAGCCCAACCCCAACCACAGTCGATCTGTGTTCATCAGGAGAACTGCAGCTCCCAGAACCTTCCAGAACTAAGAAAGGACAGAAAGGACTAAGGCATGTGACAGAGGCATAAGTTGCAGCTTCCACTACCTTTCCAGACTCCGTCAACGGCAGACTGTGTGGAGAACCCCGTTCTACCAAACGTACCCTAAAAATTAACAAGGGAAAAATTTCAGAATAAAACTTACTACACAGATAACAATGTCTAAAAAGGTAACTCATAAGGTAATCAGAAATTGATTACCATTGTGACAGTCAGTCTATTGACAAAAGCCAAGCCTTTAGCCTTTTGATCATGACCTTGCCATGACCTTGGAGCAGTGACCTCAGGTGCCACAGGGGACTCACCCTCTACCTGCTCCATGTGCCAGCACCACCTGCCCAGTTCACCTGGCAAGACTCAGGGTAGGACCTTGCTCCAGGTCTCTCTGGGGCCATTCTCAACAGCTGTCTCCCCACCCTCAGTAAGTTCCACCCCTGTTCACCATGCTGTGTGACCATGTTTGAGGATCCAGAACTGGGATCTGAACTTCAAAGCTGGGAGGGGCTGAGAGCCACAGGTACACACTGTGGCCCTAGCACAAGTTTAGTGATGTAAAAACTACATCCTTCCTTAAAATGGTATCATGTAAAAAATGTCCTTACCATTAGCTGCTTACTTGTCTTCTACCCCATAAAAAAATAAATGTCAATTGTTGGGTGACTCTTATCATCCTCCTTGGTTGTGGGATGGCAGATAAAGGGACACTGACTGAACCTTGAGGACACAGGGAAGCAGAAAAGGAAGCCCAGGCTCCCCCAGCAGAGCACGCTGACTCAGCCAGCCGTCCACTAACATCTGGGTGCCGGGAGGTCCAGTTAGGGCAGACTCAGCCTGCAGAACGTCAGGGTGGGTGTGGACAGGCCGTTACCTGTCATGGCGCAGCGCTCTCATGTCCACGTAGACGGTCGTGGGGTCTGGGCCGGCAGTGCCCTGGAAGGAGAGCAGCAGAGGAACTTCTGTTCAGGGTCCTCACGCTCAACTCATTTTCAGGAGTGTGTCTGCATCTACGTGGCACAGCCGTGTGGCAGCTCCTGCCAGTGGGGACACCTGGGAGGGAGCAGCTCTGCTCCCAGCAGTGAGTCTGCCCAGGGGCCCTGATGCCTTCCATCCAAACACCTACATGGCTTGATATTGAGTGAAACATCCAATAACACTGAATGAAGATGTCAAAACCTACAATTTTACATTTCAGTTCTAACAGCTCTCTATTCCCACTGGTCTCTATGCTGTATAATATGGTGAAAACACCGCTAGGGGTTTTGGGGGACGTCTCCACCAAGCCGCCGGGTGGGGCCTGGCCCCCCACCAGAGGAGCTAACTCTCCTGAGGGCTGGCACAGCAGAAGCTCTCTCAGAGATTAGCCCAAATGACTCCTCACTTCTCTCTCCTCTTATGTGACATTTGACATTGATCCTGATTAAAGGATGGTTATGTTCTGTTTTATTAGATAAGGAACATCAAATTAAATGGACAATCTGCTCAACATCATTCTCTGAAGGTCCCAGACAACATGACCTACGTCTGCCCTAGAATTAAAACAAAAACTTCTTCACTGAGACTAAACACAGCCCTTCCTCCACAGCCAATGCTATGAATGTTAAATTCTTTTGAAAATAGTTTTGCTCTTAAGTTGGTTACAAAGGAGCTTTTGTAATATGTCAGATAATATCCACTGTGAGCAAAGTTAGACAGCAAAAGAAACACGTATTTGTCTGGAATTCATGAGAAGGCCACATGAACTCAAGGGGGATACACAGAGGTGCCTCGAGGCCAAGGTCAAGGTCATACCTGCTCAGCCAGCTTTCCCAGCCTGTTGGGCTGACAGAGGCAAAGGAGGCCAGCAGAGTGAGACAGGGAGGAAACAGCCACAGGAAACACAAACAGAAAGCAACAGGCCATGTGAGAAACACACAGTAAGAGAGAGTAAAATGTGTCACTGCATCTCAAAGCAAAAACATGAATACCCCATTAAGATTTTTGCAATCACACATGGTATCCCACATGCCGACAAACAGAACAGATACCTTCAAATATTGAGTAAGGAGGACACAGGCTTTTAGATGCTGAGCGGACAGTAAAGTCTTCACTTACAGCCACGAACTACTTGGCAGTAGCCTGATGCTCAGTCTTACTTTCTACAACAGCAAGGGACATGGAGGGGACCCTACCCCACCTCCTCCTGCCACATGGCAGGGACTGAGGCTCGGAGTGGTCAGCAGAGTTTTTTCACAGTTGAGAGGACATGAGCAGAAACTCCAAGAAAACAGGATGACAGTCTCTGCAATTGAGACCTGTCCTGTGCCTGGCGCAGGCTGACCCAGGATGGAGCACTGCAGCCAGGCAAATGCCCTGTAGATGGAGCAGCAGCCCCACACGGTGCCCTGCTCTGCTTCCATGATACCTCCCCTCCCAACAATTCTTGTCCTGTGTGGGTGAGGAAGGCATTCAATATGTTTGTAGAAAGAAGTGAAATGGAGATACTAGTACAAAATCTAGACAATGCTGCTCCATTTCTGAAACTTTGTGTTTCCTTATAGTAAGTGAAATAGCTTGTCTCAAAAATGCACTCGGGGCAATACAAATTATCATGTCACCTAATGTTTCAATTTAAAATTGGTAGATATCCTAAAAAAATAAGTTTATTCTTGCTTTAAAAAATTAGCTGCATATTGTATCTAACTTAGAGATTCTTCCAGGTAAGGTAACAGTCACTGTCCAAGAACAATTTGTATTTTTTACAAATAAGCCTTTGTTCATTAATGAGACTAGAACATCATCTAAAATAAAACCCTCATAGCTCTCAAAGCTAAACTGCTGTTTGGAAAATAAAACATCTAAGCCTCAGAGGACAAGAAATGGACGCAGCAGGTACAACAAGCACGTTAACGATTCAGAAACCGCCCACCTCAGGGCAGCAGGAAGCTTCTGAGCTCCGGCCCAGCCGCTTTACCTGGAGGCAGATGGCCACGTTGACCCTGCACCCAAATGTGGTGCTCACGGCACGCGCCGGCAGGCCCAGGTCCTTGAACAGCTTGGAGAAGGACTGCGTCAGCGCGATCCTGGGCCTCTCCTCAGCCACCACCATGCATGTGCGCACGCACGACAGGTTCACCCCCTTCATCTGTGGGAGGAGTGGGTGAGACCTGGGCCCTGAGCACTGTGTGAGGGAGTTCCTCGGGGACCACAGGTGGTTTGGCCCTAGGAGCAAGTGCACAAAGGCCCACAAAGGCCGAGTTGAACACAAACCCCGCCTCCTCTGCCCTGGTCTTGGTTCCTCAAAATTCTAACTACGGAAGCACTAAAGAGTATGCATCTACTCCACACCCACAGCTGCTCTCCTGTGTGGCCCAACCCTCCACAGCTCCCTGGCTCCAGCCCCAGGCCCTTCCCGACCCTGAGGCCTCGAAGACCCAGCAACACTCTCAGAGCTGGAGTCCACCACCCCTGCCCTGCGCACTGGCCCCTCCTGCCGTATAGGGTGTGTGGATGAGAGGAGGAACCTCTGCAGAGGCGTGGTGGGAGCACAGCAGGGTGCGGAGTGTGCGAGGAGCTCACAGCAGGGTGGGCACGCAGAGGGGACACAGAGCGAGTCTGCTCAGCACACGGAAAGGTTTTTTTCTGTTTCAACAAACTGCTTGGACAAGTCTTGGGAATCTTTTTTAAGGTTTCCAGGGGCCCGGTTGGGGCCCTTCCTGAGGAGAGATGAGGGAAAGCGGGGTGGGCAGGCCTCAGGACTGTGTGCACTTACCCTGAGCACGCCGGTCTGTGCACCAAGGCCCTTGGTGCACATCTCCATCACCGAGTAGGAGCAGAAGGTGACACGGGCCTTGTACTGGCTGACGGCCGAAAGCCACAGGGACACGTTGCTCTCCAGCTCCAGCGGGGGCACCAGCACAGACTGGTGTCCAGAGTAGACACTACGAGAGGCCGCGGAGGTCAGCACAGCCCCAGGGCGACGGGGCGGCCGCCTCTTTCCTTCTTCAAGGACACTTCTTTTCTAACCAGGACAGGGGCACAATTCTGCCCTAATGTCAAGTGGGAGTTTCAGTAGAAAACACGCTTGTAGGGAGAGGGTGCGACACACAGGGGGTCCTGGTCTCCCTCCAAGCACTTTATAAGGAGCCAGGTCACAGTTAGCGTCAGGGCCTGCTGGTTGGGGACTCAGTGTCATAAAGATCTGTCACTACTTCCTAGTCTTGATGGGATTAAGAAATCTCTTCCCAATTATTATTAATGGATTGTGTTTGTATTTAACGAAACGCCTATTTTTACTCTCTGACTCAATTTTAGACCCAGACTCCAACCCATGTCACCCCCAAACAAACGTGTATCTTTGACTTCCTGGGCATCAAAAATGCTTAGAATGTTAAGATTCTAAAGACCTATAGGAGCAATTCTAGCCCAGCTGGTTGGCGCAGCAGCAGGGGACCCACACACTGTGCCTCCACTCGCCCGCACACTCTTCCTCCACTCACCCGCATACTCTTCCTCCTCACCCGTACACTGTGCCTCCACTCACCTGCACACCCTACTTCCACTCACCTGTACTCTCAGCTGCACACTCTTTCTCCTCTTACTTGCACACTCTACCTGTAGCACTCACCTGCACAGACACCACAGGGCAAAGCCGAGGCCACAGTAAGGGTCAAGGCAGATGGCAATCTGCCTTGAGGGGTACAGCTCACACTGCAGCTTTATGGACCGGCACAGGGCACTTGTGGCTGCATGTGACATCTGAAGAACCAAATAAAAGTTCTGTTCAGTGATGTGAAGGAAGAGAGAGGGCTAAGAACAGTGCTGCTGTCCACACATATTTACTTCCTTAAAAGATGGCTGGTTCAAATCTCTTATAAGCGAAATAATATCCAGGAAGTAGCACACTGAAAATCTTCTAAATGAGAATAATAAAGCATATTAATGCAGCTCTTGGCTCCTGATAAGGAGACAGACTCATCAAAGCCACCTGCTCCTCGAGGCCAGTCATAAATCAGAAAATTTAGATATTACCATAAAACATCAAAATATGATTACTCTCAGGCTAATCTAATTTTGTGGTTTATTGGTCTTTAACACAGACTTTAAGGAACAACGCTGTTGCTTCAAGCCCTGGATAAGAGGAAGGGCCTGCATAAACCTGCATCCAATATCCTTTCTGCCCACCCCCATGTCAGGGACTAAAGCAAACAGGAGCTATGATCAGAGGACCAACCTTCACACCCGCTAATATTCCAGTAGTCGACACGCTGAAGTCCAAATACGCAAGCACGTCTGGGGAGGGGGGCCTGAAAATGCTAGCCACCTTCTTTTTTGGTATGTCATCTGTTGGACAGAACATACCACTGATGTTAATGTTGCTTCAGACTCTTGTAGGGAGAGACAGACATGATTCATGCTTGGGGAGTCCTGAGAGTGAGCTCAGATGGAAGTTAGGCTACAAGAAAGCAGGCTGTGTCTGTAGGCGGGGAAGCTTATTTTAACCTTCAAGTAAACGTCACAGGGAGCAGACCCACCATAACTGCTCTCAGCATGTGGTGACAGGGACCGTGGCAAGGTGGACGTGGAGTGGAGAAGACAGGCCCTGAAAACTGTGTGGGAAGTCACTTTGGTTACCGGGGGAAAGGTCAAGAGGAGCAGGCCTTTGTCAGAGGGTGCAGAGCCCATGGCGGAGCCAGGCTTAACAAGAACTCCAGCCACAGCGAGAATGCCATGGATGGGCTCCCAGGGCTCACAGTGCTTCATTAAGTTCTCTAAGACCATGAGGTGGACACAGCTGCTGACCAACTACAAGTGGACACAGGTGAGGCAAGGGCAGGAGGCTGCCCACTTTGCAGCAGGCCAGTGAGGTGATGGGACTCTCTGGGGCCAGTCTGCTCTCAACCCCTCCCGGGCCCCACACCGGCTGCCTGGACCAGCTCCTCGTGCCTATTGATGGATATCAGGCAGGTGGCTGCAAACAACACAGTCCGTGACCTTCTCTCACAGGTGGTGTCCTGGAGGGCAAGGATGTGGGGAAGGGGAGACTCTTGTCTGTTAGTTGGCCGGCACCCATGTGGCTGTGTATTCCAAGTGACTGAAGGAGCCTGTGGGGTGCTGCTGGTTTGGGTTGTCTTGTTGGGGAGGGCCAAAGCTCTCTCAGGCCTAGGCTGAACCCACAGCCACGGTGGTGGTGGGGGGTTTCAGCCCCTCCAGGTTGGCCCACAAGCCTTTCACAGTGTGTGGCAGCATTCACCAATGATGGGGACAAGGGATGGGTGTGTGCGTATGCACTGCGAGAACTGTCTGTGTGCTCACAACTGCCAACCTCTAGGCAGGCACCAGAGGCAGCAGAGGAGCTGGGCTACAGGCACACAGACCTTGGACCACTGCTGGCCACAGAGACGGCGCGGCAAGTGAACCCAGCTTGATGGTTCTCTCCATTCTGAGCACCCAGCTGGAGTCTCCTTTTAGCACCTCTTTACCATTTACTTCAGCTGCTCTTACCTGACTTTTATTTTTGGGGGGCAACAATGCAATCCCTATAACAAGGAAAGGGCAGGGAGTTCCCTGTGGTGGGACCAGCACACACACCAAGGGCGCTGAGGATGCACCTGTGTCTAGAATGGTCGGCCAGGTTCTGACGTCCACAGCGGCAGCTGCTTCCTTGGATTTCAGCAGTCGCATAATGGCCTGCGTGGTGAGGACACATGCAGACTTGCTCACCTGTGGAGCCCGGGGATTGAAGGCACGAGTAAGACGTGGCACCTGGGAGCAAACCCACCCATGCAGCCCTAAAGAGCTGACCGGAGGCCGGGAGGAGAGGAGATCTCCGTCTGGGGCACACATACCTCCACGATCATCTTGACGGTGGGAAGCGTGGTGGCGAGGTTCTGGGGGTGCGGGGGCCGCACGGTGACAGGCACACAGCCACAGTACAGGCAGCCGTAGAAGGCAGCAATGAGGTCGACCCCTGGGGAGACATGTGGGCGGAGAGGGTCAGCGTGGGGCTGAGTGCGGCTCCTGGCGTTTAATGCCGTGGAATGGTGAAAATGACAAGGGGACCTTACTTGGATAAAGCTACTACTCTATCAAATGAATAGGGTATTTATCGAACACAAGGGTGTTAGGGATGGACAGAAAGCTAGCCTGACTGCAGGTCGTCCCCCTTCTTAGATCCTGGGAGGCCAGGCAGGTGGAAGGGGCACAGCCATGGCACAGCGGAGGTCCCCAAGGGCCGTGGCCCGGGCCTCATGGAGCAGCGCTCTGCCCGCCATCCCAGTGCGCCAGGGCGGACGGCGGGGTGGGTGAATGAGGGCAGCGAGGAAACCTTTGAGGGGTGAGATGTCTGTCCACCGCGAGAAGAGGCGAGGACGCAGGGGCAGTGCCACCCACCACGGCCACGGAGAAGATGTCAGGATGGACGTGGAGGGAACCCAAGGACGCAAGGGCAGTGCCACAGAGGCCCAGCACCTCCTAGCCACGCTTCTGTGCCCGGATGCCGCTGCGGCCCGGGAGCTTCTCCTGGACAGGCACTGGAGGGTGTGCAGGGAGTCCCCCAGCCCTGGGCACCGGCCAGTACGCTCCGCCTGGCTCGCAACCACATGATGCAACGCGAGGCCAACGCACTGTTCCTTCGACTTTGCTATATATTTAAAATTCCCCCTATTTAAAACTTGGGGGGAATCCTTTTAAAGCCTATTTTCCCATCTTGAATTCAGTCTGACTTGAGAACACCTGCACTCCACACCCTGGAGGCAGCTCCAGATGCCCTCAAATCACGTGAGGCCTTGCCTGGCTTTTTCTGGCTACAAGACACCAAGACAACCAGCCTCAGACTGTTTCGATTCCAGAGTTAAAATAAATATGCAATGTTTAACCCGGCTATGTGTCTCACCAAATTACAAGTTCCCAGTGCTCCATCAGTAACTGGGAAAGTGACTACTGGGGCCAGGTCAGCTTAGCAAGGTCATTAGCAGGGCCTGAGCCCACCCAATCAGCCAGGCTGGCCCCACCAGTACTACTGCCATGGCAACACCCATCTGCTCTGTGCCTGCTGGTAGCAAGGAGTGAATGGGGGCGATGCTGAGGCCAATGCACATGGGCAGTCTTACACTGCGCACGGTCACTCTGCCCCATGTGCCACAAACATATCAAACTAAACCAGAGCAAGGTATGACCAAGAACTCATTTCCTTGAGCCTATAAAGCTCCTGCTGTTCCCTGCATATGTATCTTCTCTCTTGTCCCTGGCATCACCCAGTGAGCACCCCTGCCTTCTGCAGCATCGCTTCATAATCTCTTGGGTCACACACCCCTTTGAGAATTGGAAGAAAGTCTTGGACTCTCCCTTCACCCCCCAAAATGCACAATGCACGTGCCTGTGTGCATTTGCAAACCATCCGCACCTCAGGAAGCTCCAGACCTTCAGGCAGGGCCCAGCGCTACCCTCCAGCTATTATACTCTCCACCTGCTAGTAAGTTTCTAAAATGTAAATTTAGAACTTCACCATGCATTTTCTTTTTTTCCTTAAAATGTTTTTGTGGATAGTGTCAAACATACCCCAAAACAGAGAAGAGCATCCAGCCCCCATCTTCATCATTCAGGTTCTCAATTATCATGATGGCACTGTGTTTACCACCTACCTCTTCTTTTTTCCTGTGTTGAAGCACTGAAGGCAATTCCCACACACTCTATCACTTCAGCCCTGCCCCTCCCTGAGCATGTCTTCCCACGGGCTGGTTGGCCTGCAGCCCCAGCCCTAAGCCTGGGGAATGCCCTCATCCCCCAGGCTCTCAGCATGGCGCAGCACCACTCTGCCAGTGTGGACAGCAAGACGGCAAGGGGGTGCTCCAGCAGGGCTGTGTCTCAGCCTGCTTTCTGTCAGGGTGATGCTCACCTTACATGGAGGAGCTGCAGAAAGCACCTTGGAACACAGTGGGTATCTGAAGTGTGGGAATTACAATTGCCCCTGGGAAAAACAGCTTCACATTCCAGGGATTGGACAGAGTAGAAGGAACTGAAATGCCAGTAGAAGTTCTAGAGTATTCAGATTACCAAGTATCTCTGTCAAGAAATAAACCAGGCTGCCATCTTGCCCTGGCTCCTAAGCAGGGGAGCACATAGGCAGATGGTCACAGGGACGTCTATACTCCAGGGCAGCCCCCCGGGGAAGAGGCCCCCAGCTCCCATAAAGAGAAAGTGTCGAGTGCAACCCAGTGTCCCACCAGATAAGCTGAAAAGAGAGGTCACTGCTGGGGCCTGGACATGTGGCCTGGAGATAAGGGGAGAAAGATGTCAGCACAGAGCAAACCCACGATGGATGTCACCATGGAGGAGATCCCAGACTCGGAGGGTAGATACAAAACATGAGTCAGAGGAGTTCCAGAAGGAGAAAAAGAGGGGGAAAAAGGCAGTAATGAAAAAGCACATTTTCCTGAGATGAAGATGAGAGTCCATAGATTAAATGGGCAAGAAGGTAAGAAAGGACCCACACCTGGGCATATCCTAGTAAAATTCCTGAACTCTGAGGCAAGAAGGAAAACTAACAAGCTTCTAGGCAAAACAACAACTTACAAAGGGAAAAAGAAAGAGTGGATTATCACCCAAACCCCTGGATAAGCACATGCACAACCAGGAGAAACAGCGAGAAACCTAGATTCCTATTACAGCTGAGGCATGAGTGGCCAGTGCAAAAGAAAGATATTCTGAGTGTGCTTGGCCCATGCCCAGATCTGGAAGAAAAACAACCTGCTAATAGCTAAATAACAAACTCAGAGAACTGAGACCTGAAGACAGGGGTAGGCTAGAATAGAGCGGGAGGGGAAGAGGAGAGGGGACAAGACCCCATCTAATGGGAAGGACACACTGTCTGGGGTATGCACTGAGAGAAAAGAGTGAGGAAGTTCTCATGAGAACCAAAAGCCCTCAGCAAAGTGATGAGTTGGGGATGAGGAAAGAAGGGAAGGGGAGGGACAAGTGGAGATTTCTACAAGTCTCTGAGGTCAGGGAGGGAGCAGGAAGGACATGGAGCACCCAGTGGGAGGCAAGGTTGTTCTTGATTGGGGAGATCACTGCATCTTATTTCCAAAAGACCAGAGGGCAGGGAGAAGAAAGGAACCATTCAGCCATTCACTGGGGACAATTAACACTTATGAGGATTTGAAAACAGCAATTCAACCCAACAAGGGGAAGGGCCCTACACGGAAGAGACTGTTGCTTTAAGCAAGAGACTGTTGCTTTAAGCGGGGTGTGGTGTAGAGACAAGAAACAAGAGGGAGAGGCCACAGTGAGCATGGGGAAGGGGACAGAGCCAGCTGGGAGATCTTGAAAACCAGGCTACCACACAAGCCATAGTCCCACACAGTTATAAGAAAAAAGAATCGAAAGCAGAATATCATCTGTCCATACAAAGACAGCAAATAAAAACTATAATCATCTACTACAAAATGTGCTAAAATACATTAAGAAAATGATACAAGACAAAAGAATAACAGAAATCAGAATTAGAAAAAAGTCAGAAATGAGGAAAGAACTAGAAATTATTGAAAATCATTTCAGAAATGAAGATGAAACCAGAAGGAACACAAGAGCAAATAAAGACAACAGATAAAAAGGAAGGAACTTTTAAAGCTCAAAAAGAAATTTAGTAAGAAACAGAAACGCTTCAAGAAAAAATGACAGTGATTGAAGACAAAGCAGCTCTAACACACGGATGACAAGTAGGAGAGCATGAAGAAAATCCAGCAAGGGAAGAAAATACGTAGAAAAAAACTATGATTTTAGAAAATGTTCTTGAAATTAGAAAAAAGAGTTGTGAAGCTACATATTTAAAGATACCTTACACATGAGAATGTTAACCCGTAACAACCAACATCAAGATTATGTACTGGCCCTCAAGAAAAAGAAAAATATCCTTTTGGCATGCAGGCAAAAACAGCAAGTGACTCATAGAGAAAGAAAATTAGATTATCATCAGGCTTGTTGACACTTTATGCCAGGACAAAATGGAGCAACAAATTTAAGATAACTCGAGGAAAGAAATGTGAATCAAGGATTTTTTATCTAGCAAAAATGACTTTTGATTATAAAGGGTACAAATTGTTATCAAAAGCAAGAACCCTGGGGTGTTGTTCCCATGAACCCTTCCTGAGAAATCACTTAGAGAACGGGATTCAGAAAACTAGCCTGCCCAGAAAGACAGACCTATGGACTTAAGGTGAGCATGAAACACACAGTTACAACCTGTCCAGAGAGACACAGATCCATGGACTGAAGATGAGCATGAACTACAGTCATGGTGGAACTGAAACCAAACCAGGGTGAAAACAGAGAGGCTGGATTTGTAAAGGCTGTCTCTCTGACAATATAGACAGCATACAGCTATAAGAAAAAGAGGGGGACGAGAAAGAATGTGCACAAAATTTTAAACTGTTTTCAAAAATCATATAGGTAGTCATGGTATTACTACTGTTATTTTGGGAATGCTGCGTGTGATGTGGGATAAAGTAAGTAAGTAATTATAGGATATTTCAATTCTGTCATCCCCTCTGTCCTGTAGAATCAAGATTCTTTTCTCCTATGGAGAAAAGGAAATATAGATACAATGTAGAAGAGGTTTAATAAAAATCCTATAACCTAGAATTTGAATTGGATGTAACAGTATGAACTCATGAGGAACTGCCTCTCTAAGAGATATAATTATATTTATTTATAATTTCTAGCTCTGCTCACTGAAAAGGCTAACAAATAGCAGCCAACCCAGGAGAAATGAGCATCCCATCCCTTGTGCCTCGATTTTGTCGTGGGAACACCAGGACTGGGGCTCTATGGAGAGACAGCTGATTCCAGGTCTGGGGTAGGACAGGCACAAAATGAGCATGGAATACCTAGTCTCACCAGACAGCAAGGAAGCCATCAGGGACCAGAGGTCATGTCCTAGGGACTCAGGAGCCAGCTAGAGAGGCTCCTATTGGCCAAAGTGGGTCCATTTGAGCTTCAATAAAGAAAACAATTGCAAAGGATTGAAACCCACAAATAGTTTAAATCTATGAGTTCATAATGAGATACATATATATATATATTTAAATCCATTGATTGGCTACCTTTGGAGTATGACAGGGAACAAAATCCATTTTACTGAAAACTGAGAAAAGGAAGGAATCAACACTTTTCCTGCCCTTCCTGCATGAATTCTACCACTGGGTGACCAAATACCAGATGAGAAGAAGTGTCTGTTTATTAGTTTTATGGCTAATAAATGAAAAAGAAATGATAGAATATCACTGTTGTGTGACGCCCTAAGGAATTAATGAATGTAGAACACTGAGCATCAACACCTGCTAATACTGCAAAAGGAGAGACAACCCAGCACGTGGTTTCTGATAAAATAACTCAATACCATGCATAGTCCTGGCGAGGGAATTGAACCCAAGTCCCATCCAGTGTTTGGATCTAGCTGCCAACCTGCAGGAAATGCACCCAGAGCATGTACTCAGCTACTTACAGGCTGTGAGAAAAGCTCTACAGGGTCAATCCAGGTCTCTAGTGGATAAGTGTAAGGAGGAGAGGGAAAGGGGAGTCTGCAGACTAAAGGAGACTTAAAAAATATATCAAATTTAAAGAAAATTGGCAGACTAAACTATGATGTGTAGGGATGCTCATTGGGGTGATCAAACATAATGAAATGGAGGTGATGATGACTGCTGGAGTCGGGGAGAGGCTACTTTTGGGAGAGGGGAGGGGATTGTGGTAGGGACAGGAGTGCAAAGGGATTTCTGGGTACCTGGCAAGGGTCCCTTTCTCGACCTGGCTGGTGGTCACAAGGGTGTTTACTTTATGATAATAAAATGTGGGCCGGCCCAGTAGCGCAGCAGTTAAGTGCGCACGTTCCGCTTCAGTGGTCTTGGGTTCACTGGTTCAGATCCCAGGTGCAGACATAGCACTGCTTGGCAAGCCATGTTGTGGCAGGCGTCCCACATATAAAGTGGAGGAAGATGGGCACAGATGTTAGCTCAGGGCCAGTCTTCCTCAGAAAAAAGAGGATTGGCAGCAGTTAGCTCAGGGCTAATCTTCCTCAAATAAATAAATAAATAAATAAATATAATAATAAAATGTGTGGGAGAGACTGGGAAAGAAGAACAGATGAACAAAGCAGGACAGTGTGGGTTGTGCTAAAAGGCATGTGGAAAATCACAATCAAGTCATAATCACAATGGAGGCACAGATGTCTAAAGAAGGTCACTGTAAATAGTAAAACCCGCTGTTAAGTGTCAGAAGCTGCACTGCTTTGGCTGCAGGGGTGCAGGACTGCAGTCCAGGAGCTCACCAGAAGCCCCTACGACAGCAGTCTGGGAAAGGTGGCCACAGCACCAGCACCACCAGGGACTGCCCCCGTGAGGGAAGAGCCAAGGGAGGTGGGTATGTGCAGAGAGGAGGGCTGAGGACCACTCAGTGTGCTTACCTGGGGGATAGACCAAAGCCACATGGTCCCCAGCACTCACTCTCGCCTTCTCCATCAGGGCAGCGGCCACCCTCTCCGCCTTTTTGTGCAGCTGGATGCAGGTTGCTGTGCTCGTGACTGTGCCCTAGGAAAGCAATCGAGTCACCACCAAGCTGTGGAGCAGAAAATGCTTGCTCCTTGGGTTCCTGTGTGCACACTGGGCATACTCTGTACTCAGAACTCCTAGTGCCAGGAACCAGAACAAGGTGCCAGGCCCAGAGACACATCTGCTCTCTTTGCTAGTCATGTGTATCTCTAATACAATTCCCAACGGTGGCTCTTTTGCCAGCAATGAAGGGACAAGCCATCAAGTGTATCCTGAGAGCTTGGAGCAGTGGGTGCTCCACCTGTCTGGGACAGTCAGAGACACAGCAACTGAAGAAAACCCTTTTGGACTTTTGATAAAATATTTTAAATATAACAATTTTATAAAGAATGACGCAATATATATTCAGATTCTCATTACCTAATAATATTTTACCATTGTTTCAATTTCTGTTTTTTAAAATAGATCATTACTACTCTGCATACCACCCCCAATTTCGTCCTCTCCCTCCCCAGAAGCAACCATTATCCTGAATATAAATAACACATAAATAAATAGTAAACAATAAATAAACAAGCATCCCTAAACAATAAGATTATGCATGTTTAAACTTCATGTCCATCAGGTGAGCGTGTCGTTCTGCAATTTGCTTTTTCAGAGTGCCTGTGCTGACTCACAGGGCTCCTCTCCACACCTACACCAGTTCATCCATTCACCTGGTGTCTCTGTGAGGACATTGGGGCTGGGGACCAGCTCCCAGTAAACGCTCTCTCCCTCTGCTGACCTGAGTCAGGGAGGCCTCTAAAAGTGCAACTTGGTCTAATCATATTTCTCCAGGACAGATCAGCCTAACGTCAAAACCCCTTCTTGACTGGTGCTTCCACTGCATAGGCCAATGCACTTATATGTCGAGCCAGGACAGAGGCCCTGGAGGCTTCACACAAGCCAACTAGACTCACTTCTCACAACCCAAGCTGAGGTGGAGAACATCAGCACTGGCAGATGCTGGAAACCCAAATGCTCAGAGCCCCGCCAGCTCCCTCAGGTGACTCAGAGTCCCCAAGGCCCAGAGATCACCCTGTGCCATGGCCACAGACCTCCTCCCAGGTCAAAGGCCAGCACATCCTCAGGAACCTAAAGACAACTCAAACCTGGAGAAGGCTAAAACTAAAAGAAATACAAAAATTTACAAGTAACTTTGAGAAAAATCTGGAATGGATTTGGAGAAGGCCTGGTTGTCTTCTGTTGGCTCCTCCTGAGCTCTCTCCTAGCTTTAAAGATGCTCCTGAGCTCGTGTGGGCTGACCACCCTACTGAGCTCAACCTCTCCAAACGCAGGCCTGGTAAGCATCTCTGTGTGACCCCCACCCGTGGCTCCCTCCTCCCTTGAGAAGTGCTCCATCTGTTCAGCTAACAGCCCAAAGCCAAATCATCATGCCCACACTCAGGAGGTCCTGCAGGCCCTGCCTCTGACCACATCTCACACTTGTCCACATTTCCACTGCTCTCCTCTTCTCTGAACTGCCATCTCATGTCTGGACTGTGGCCTCCGTGTCCTTCTGCTCCCACAGTTACTCTCTTACAATCCAGAGGAATCTCCCAGAATCCTGAAATGCATCATGCCCATCATGCTCAGCCCCATCCAGGGCTTCCTACCACACCCTTGCCCAGCGCCCAGGCCTCGCCTGCCTCAGAGCCCTGTGCTCACGGTCACAGCCCTGCTGCACTAATCTTCAGGTTCTCATCATGAGCTGATTTTATCTTGGTCAACTGTTAATTATTGGCTGTCTCTATGCTTTAGAACTCAGTCAGTCATCAAACAAATGTTTACCAAAGACGGTGCTAGATCCGCGGATACACAGTGAACAAGGAACATAAATCTCTCTTATGGACTAGTTTTCCAGCAGGGAAGACTTACTTTAAGTGTCCTGAGAACAGGGGCCCTTTTTATCTTATTTAACATAGTGTATGGAGTAGGCATCAATAAATGTTTTTTGAATGAAGAAATAGTGACCAGTAATGAGCAGTAACAAGAGCTAGACCTGCATTTTCTAAGACCACTGCAATTGGCCCTTTACTACGTCAAAGTGCAAGCACTTTTATGGTCTGTAGGACACACCTAACAGTCATGCGGGGACTTATACTGTTGTTTAACTTTTCACATTTTCGTATTTTATCTACTGGCCCACAACTTGGATGTCAGGATTACAGCTTCTCCTTCTTTATATCCTAAAACTCCAGGTACAGTATCATACGCATTAAAAAGTATCCAAAATTCACAAAAGTGAATTTCTGAATCTGCACCAAGATCAGGGCAATAAGCATTGTTGTCATGTTAAAGCCATAAACAAATGCAGAAAGTCTAAATTCTAATTTTTACAACATAAGCATTTCCTTTTAGTTTCCTTAGGAGGATTTGTATGGTGTTCTTATCAAAAAACAGGCTAACAAGAATTTTCCTGTTAAATACAAAATCAACAGAAATGTTACTGTGTGAATTGTGTGAAAGCCGAGGGCTCTACATAGAAAGGCAGGCAGAGAGAACCCAGCCCGTGAAGGCCTAATCTCTGAACGTGAAATCACAAGGACAGAGCATGGAGCGCTGCAGGACCAGTGGGCTCCACCCGCCCACCTGGGCACAGGCCCTGCCCTCACCTTGGCGTTCAGCAGCAGAAACAGTGGGTGGTCAGGAGTGGTGTGGGCCCGCCACTGCAGCACGTCTGGCAGGAACAGGAACTGCGCAGAGAGGTTGGCTCAGTCTCCTGCAGCCTCACGCAGGAGGCAGGAGGGAGCAGGACCTCCTCACCCTCCAAGGGCCTGGGCTGTTACCTTCCTTGCCTGGTCGCTGTCCTCCAGGTGAGCCAGCTCCCTCCCCGAGGCCTGTGCAATTCTCTTCCCAGCAACCAGATTGCCAACAATCATGGAGGCTGGTCCAACCTCTAGAAAACAGTGGGGGGTTCTGGATGAGAAGCTGATGACTCCAGATATATAATCATCAGGTGACTTTCTTTCTGTCACACTTTTTGTTTGAATTAGGCATGTGATTATTCACTAA
Source organism: Equus asinus (assembly GCF_041296235.1). Classification (NCBI taxonomy): domain Eukaryota; kingdom Metazoa; phylum Chordata; class Mammalia; order Perissodactyla; family Equidae; genus Equus; species Equus asinus. Next base: position 42,178,833 of record NC_091807.1, on the reverse strand, counting down.
CACAGAGCTGTTCCGGAAACCAGCTACAAGGCTTATGCTAAGTGACAAACGGAATTTCTCTCTTAAATATAAACAATGCCAGATTGAAAAATTTACCATATGGCATTATCTGGGGAGATATGATTTGACCTCAGCCACAGCTAAACTTTTAATATATTTCATTGTTTTATTGTATTTTATGTATAAATCAGAAAGTTAAATCTTCCTGATTAAATGTATTTTATTTAACGATATTTTATGTGTTCAATAATCAGTAAAAGTTAGTATTTATTAAAAATTTACATAATCAAAGGAATGGAAAACTGTATATAATAGTTAAACCAGGGAAGGTAAATTTACTGTTTGTTAAGACCTCCTAGGTCCCATCAACCCTGTGGCTGTGGCACATCACAGGGCCGAGAGGAGCAGCACACAACTGTGGCCTCAGTGTGGCTGGCCACAGCAGTGGCCAACAGTGGCTGTTTAGATCCCCAAGCTCCAAGTCTGCTCTTGGGCATCATTTCTACTCCCAGGAGCCATCGCCTAGCCTTCCAAAGCTGAGATGCTACACTTGAGTTTAGTTACTGAGACGGGTTCTAACAGGCAGGTGGAAACCACCACCAGTGATGTGGTAAAGTTTTCTCATCCATGGCTCGGTTCCAGGGAGGCAGGAGGTGGTGACCAACCTGGTGTGTCACTAGCTCTGGCACTTAACCCCAACCCCAGAGATGTAACCATGAGTGTGGCTGTCACCAATTTTAAGACTGAATAGACACTTATTGTTATACACAGCTAACCTGGTTGTTTCTGGCGAGGTTTGGGAAGGTTGGTAACACAAGTGTGAGGGCACATTAGCACATTACACGGGTGCAGCATCCCCTCCAGAAAGCGCTGCTTGGTTTCAGAAATGTGGATCCCTCCGAGAGGAGCCTTGGGCAAGGTGTTGGCAGGAACCAGGGCCAGACAGTACACGCCCACCTGGTGGATGCTGTCGATTGCCTGGAAGGACATGAGATAAGAGGAACTGCGTTTGAGCACATGCTGACCAAATCGAGGCTGGGAAGAAGCTGGAAGGCTGGGAACTGCACTGGGGACAACCTTCAGATCCAAAAGTCAAGGACATAGAGTGTTCTCTGGGACATTTTGTTAAATGAGAAAACAGGAAGATGTATGTAAATGCTCCATCATTGAACACACACATGCACATACACATACTGTCCATGTGTACATATGCTTAAACAATGGAAGGTTAGATAAGCCATAAAAGCAGTGTTAGAGGACTTCTTGTGGGGGCAGGAGCGAACAAGCAGGGGCAGAAGCTGGACTCCTCTTTCAGGTTTGACTTTGGAACCATGTATATATTTTACATACAAAAAACTTAAAATTTTAAAAAGCAATTCCTAACAACTGAAAGTGAAATAAAACAAATGAACTCAATGGAGCTGGAGTCAGGTTGGTGGCACAGCCACAGAGAAAGAATCTATTTACAGTGACTTTAAACACTGTAGTTCAATTAGTCCACCACTCATGGGATGTGCCATATGGGCAAAAAGAATTGCAAAAACATCTTAAGCTGCTGTCAGAAATCTCACATTTTAGAGGTAGTGTGGAGATCGCTATTATGAGACCGCAGTGTGTGTAGAGTGGCCTGCGCTAAGTGAGTAGTTCTGCTGGAGTCGTGGACAAAGGCAATTTTTCTGTGTGGGAGAAAGGAGTTCGATGAGATCAATAAAACCCTGTGGTCTTGAATGTGATTTGGAATTAGCAGTATAAACTCACGATGCAGGTAATCTTACAAACATACAGACATCATTTCCTACCATGTCCCTTGAAAAAAGCCCAGAAACAGTGACTAAGCCAGCAACATCAAGTGTCCAGATGGTGGTCCCAACCCCACGTCCCCTGGGAGGCAGCAGGGCCCCTGGGGTCCTGGCCGGGACAGGTCGAGGACACGAAATGCACTGCCTGCCTCAAATGTCTGATCTTCCTGTTCTCTGTTGTGGCCTCAGAGAATCCCAGGTGGGTGTTAAAGGGACTTAAGAGCCACCCTGAAGAGGCTCCTACTGACCACTGAAAAAGGAAAATAATAACTATAGTAGACTGAAACACATCCAGTATGTTTAAATCCACTAGTTCATAATGAAACAAGTAAACAAAACAAAACTCAGTGGTCACTTTTAGAGCATTGTGGGAAACCAGCTCATTACTCTGAAATCAATCCTCAACCTTGTTTTCCTGCATGACCTGCCCTCCAGGTCTCCGCTGACTGAAGAGGACGTGCACTCTCTGTAGAGGAAACTTCTAAAGCTGCTCCAGCCGATAATGAAGAAGGAATGGAAGGATCAAAGGAGCAGCACCATGAAGTCCTAACAAATCAGCACAACATAGGAGTGCTAAACAATAGAGAATTTTTGCCAGAAAATTGAACCTGAGTCTGATCAAACCTCTAGATCAAATCACTAATGCACAGGAACCACAGAGGACAGACGACTACATTACATGACACCACAGAGGCACAGTCATCAGAATTCAGGCTAGAGAAACGTATTGGACAAACAACCCATTTTTGACAATAAAATTGCAAGAAAAATATGACAGAAAAAGAGTCTATAGATTAAAAAAGACTTACAGACCTGTCTCCACCAAGTGCAATTTTTCATACCTCATTTGGATCCTGAGTCTAACAAACAAACTAAAATTAGACAATCAGGGAAATTTGAATAGTGACTATATATTTAATTACATCAAAAACTTGTTGTTATGATAAAAACTCTCAACAAAGTGGGTACAGAGGGAATTTACACTGACATAGGAAAGGCCATGTAGGACAAGCCCACAGCTAACAGCACACTCAACAGCAAAAAGCTGAAAGGTATTCCCCTAAGAACAGGAACCAGACAAGGATGCCCACTCTCACCACTTTTATTCAACATAGTATTGGCAGTCCTAGCCAGAGCAGTCAGGCAAGGAAAAGAAATAAAAGGGATCCAAATTAGAAAGTAAGAAGTAAAACTGTCACTATTTTCAGATGACACAATGTTATATATAGAAAACCCTAAAGACTCCACAAAAAAACTGAACTAAAAAATGAATTCAGTAAAGCTGCAGGATACAACATCAACATACAAAAATCAGCTTCATTTCCATACACTAACAACAAACTATCAGAAACAGAAATTAAGAAAACAATCCAATGTGCGATTGCATCAAAAAGAATAAAATACCTAGGAATAAATTTAACCAAGGAGGTAAGAATCTTGTACACTGAAAACTATATGACACTGATGAAAGAAATTGAAGAAGAGACAAAGAAATGGAAAGATATTCTGTGCTCATGGACTGAAAGAATTAATAGTTAAAATATCCATACTATTCAAAGCAATCTACAGATTCAATGCAATTCCTATGAAAATCCCAATGGCATTTTTCACAGAAATGAACAAACAATCCTAAAACTTGTATGGAACCACAAAAGACCCTGAATGGCCAAAGCAATCCTGAGAAAGAAGAACAAAGCTGGAGGCATCACACTTCTTGATTTCAAACTATATTACAAAGCTATAGTAATAAAAACAATATGGTATTGTCATAAAAACAGACACACAGATCAGTGGAACAGAAATGGAAAAGAATGGAGTGGAACAGAAATAGACTCACGCATATATGGTCAGTTTTATGACAAAGAAGCCAAGAACATACAATGGGGAAACGACAGTCTCTTCAATAAATGGTGTTGGGGAAACTGGACAGCCACATGTGAAAGAAGAAAACTGGACCACTGTCTTATACCACACACAAAATTTAACTCAAAATAGATTAAAGACTTGAATGTAAGAGCTGAAACCGTAAAACTTCCAGAAGAAAACAAAGGCGGTAAGTTCCTTGGCATCAGTCTTGGCAATGATTTTTTGGATTTGACACCAAAAGCAAAGGCCACAAAAGCGAAAATAAACAAACAGGACTACATCAAACTCAAAAGCTTCTGCACAGCAAAAGAAACAATCAACAAAATAAAAAGGCAACCTATGGAATGAGAGAAATCATATATCTGAGAAGGGGTTAATATCCAAAATATATGAAGAACTCATACAACTCAATAACGACAACAACAAACTCAAATTGAAAAATGGGCAGAGGCTCTGAATAGACATTTTTCCAAAGAAGACATACAGATGGCTAACAGGTCCATGAAAAGAGGCTCAACATCATTAATCATCAGGGAAATACACATCACCACAATGAGATATCATCTCACACCTGGTAGAATGCCTGTTATCAAAAAGTCAAGAAATAACAAGCATGTGGCAAGGATGTAGAGAAAAAGGACCCCTGTATACTGTTGGTGGGAATATAAAGTGGAGCAGCCACTATGGACAACAGTATGGAAGTTCCTCAAAAAATTATAAATAAAATTACTGGGGCTGGTCCCGTGGCATAGTGGTTAAGTCCAGTGTACTCCACTTTGGCGGCCTGGGTTCACGGGTTTGGATCCCAGGTGCAGACCTACACCATTTGTCAAGGCATGCTGTGGCTGCAAGCCACACACAAAACAGAAGAAGACTGGCACAGATGTTAGCTCAGGGCTAATCTTCCTCAAGCAAAAAAAGAAAAAGAAGATTGGCAACACATGTTAGCTCAGAGTGAATCTTCCTCACCAAAAAAAAAGAAAAAGAATTACCACACGATCCAGCAATTCCACTTCTGTGTACATATCTGAAGAACACAAAAATACTAATTCAAAAAGATACCTGCATCCCATGTTCACTGCAGTATTATTTACAATAGCCAAGATATGGAATCAACCTGTGTCCACTGATGGATGAATGGATAAAGAAAATGGGGTACACACACACACACAGGAATATTATTCAGTCATAAAAAAGAATGAAATCTTGCCATGTGCAACAACATGGATGGACCTTGAAGGCATTATGCTAAATGAAATAAGTCAGAAAGAGAAAGATAAATACTGTATGATCTCACTTATATGTGGAATCTTAAAAAAAAAACAAAACTGAGCACATAGATACAGAAAACAGTTTGGTGGTTCCAGAGGCAGGGGGTGGAGGGTGGGTGAAATGGGTGAAGAGAGCCAAAAGGTACAAACTTCCAGTTATAAGATAAATAAGTCCTGGGATGTCATGTGCAGCATGGTGACTACAGTTAATATACTGTATTATATATTTAAAAGTTGCTAAGAGAGTAGACCTTAAAAGTTCTTATCACAATAGAAAAAATTCTGTAACTAAGCGTGTTGATGGATGTTAACTAGACTTAGTGTGGTGATCACTTCACAATATATACAAATATCAATTCATTATGTTGTGCACCTGAAACTATATGTTATATGTCAATTATATCTCAGTAAAAAAATAAAGATGTTATTGTTAACTTTCAAAATGTGATAATAGTATTTCTCTTTTAAAGAAATAAATACTAAAATCTTTACAGAAAAAATGATGTGATGTCTGGAATTTGCTTCAAAACACCTTTGAGGCAGAAGTGAGGAGGGCAGGTGGAGGTGCAGACAGGGCTTGGATGGTCACTGTTGAAGCAGGTCGATGGGAACTCTTCTTTTTATGTTTGGTGTATTAGAAATATTCCACAAAAAACATTAAAGTTTTTATCAAAAATAAATGTTGTGAATCATATGTGGGAAAAACTCACTCTGAAGTTTGTTTCCTTTGTCAGGTGGCTGTGGGGCTACACACAACTTCATGCAACTAACCTAGAGATGTCAGGACACCAGAGAGCTTCTCTGAAAAGCTGCCAGAACCAAGAGTCAGTATTGTCCATAGTAGCTTTATTCGGGACACGCAGAAATTAGCAACCCAAACGTCCATCAAGATGTGACTAGATAAGCAAAGGAACACCAGTCAGCAATAAAAGGAATGAACCACTGGTCCAAATACAACACGAGGAATCTCACAACGCTGCTGAGGGAGAGCAGCCAGATGGAGGAGCACACACGGTGACACCATCTACACAGAGCATCAGGCAGGAAGGAAAAACTCATTGGCAGTGACATCAAGCAGACCAGTGGTTCTCTGGGCTGGGACCAACCGCAAAGGGACACGGGAGAACCTGCTGGAGTGATGCACATGCTCTGTATTTAAATTATCATGTGCAGCGGTTACCTGGGTGCATACATTTGTCAAAACTCATCAACCTGCACACTTAAAAATGGGCTCATTCTATATGTAAATTACATTCAATAAAGTTGACTGAAAAACTCCTCACTGAGTACTACATTTAAGATTTGTGCACTTTAATGAATGTAAATTCTACTTCCTTCTCCTCAAAGAAGAATATGTTGAACCCTAGTTCAGTATTTAAAGATATGAACATGCAAGCATAGAGGGGAAGGTGATGCTGCGATGTGTCACAACAGAGCCACCCTGATGAACGGGCAAAGGGACAGACATGCGATGAGCAAATGTTACAACATGTAGACCACTGCAGAACCCAGAGACTGGGCACTAGGAAGTCACTGTACAATTCTTTCAACTTTGCTGTATGTTTGAACATTTTCATAATAAAATGAAAAAGTAACTGGTAGAGAGGTGTACAAGTTCTCATTTCACACCAGTCCACCCCTGGGTGTCGGCCTACTCTGAATCTAAGTGATATTTTCATTTTAAATCATCCTAGTTGACAGCAGCTTTATGGGACTGTTCTTTGAATAACAAGGACACACTAACCTTCGTATAGCATTACATATGAACAGCATTACATAGCTGTTCCCTCATCCTTACAAAGCACGTGTTTACTTAGTGCCTACTACGTGCAAGGTGGAAGAGGGGTCCTGGAAGCCAGGAGTCTCAACAAGTCAACCCCGTGATCAAGTGTGGAGCAACTGGACATCTGGCCTGCTCAGCACAGTCACAAAAAGGTGAAAGTGTTTCAAAAACTGAGCTGGAGACAGGGACAGGCAGGTGGGGCTCACCGCCTGCACTCTAGAGGAATGGAATGTGGAACACCCCAAACACCTGGATTCCTCTGAACCACACACTTAGAGAGGCCGGAAAAGGAGCATACCCTTGCGCCCACCTGCAGCACGCGGCTCATCCACTGGAAGCTGTCCTCCTCGGAGGCATCAGGCCGCTGCTCTGCCACTAGGACGATCCTGTCATCATGCAGCACTGTCACAGAGAACACAGCGATCCTGGGAGAGGACAAGAACAAAGATGACCACCCAGCAAAGGATGCCAGATGGGACGCAGAGCCTCCTCTTACTTGAAATGGGAGATCCAGAAGTGCTGGTGTGTAAAAGTCAATCTAACAATGGGCTGCTTGTTGAGAATTTAAAAAGTAAGCAGTCATTAATAACCTCAAGTATGGTTGAAATAAGTTTCAATTCACTAAAACAGAGAGGACTTTGGTGTAAAACAAAGCAACCAGGCACACATTTAAAAAAAATTTTCCTTAATTATCACGTTAATACATGTGATACATTTCTTGGTGCAAAAATCTTTGTCTAGAAATTCTATTAATTATATTTTTAAATCCAACTAATTAAATCTTTCATGAGTTCATCTACTCACGCTTATTGTGATTGATATATTTGGACTTGTTTCTCTTACTTTAAGAATTTCAACACGTTCTCCTTCTTTTGTCTTGCCTTTTTTCCTCTTTTAGACTTTGACTTGGTATCACTATCTTTTTCCTTATAAGACAAGAAGCTGGTCTCCCCATCAAACCCATCATGCTAGCATGTCCACTGTTCTAGTTCTGGGCTGTTATGGACATATACCTTCTCTTGTTCTCTCCTTAGCCTGGTGTGTACACATGCACACACTCTTTTATACAACAAACCTTACCTAGTATTAAATTTTCCTTATTTTCATACATCTTGTAGCATTTCCTGTATTTGTTTCCCTTAGTGTCTCATCTGAAAGTGTTTTCACAAAAAGAGTCTTTTTGTAACAAAACTTCTGAAACTTATATGCCCCAAAATATTTTTATTACTTATTACTGCACAATGAGGTGACAATTTGGATGAACATAAAGTCTAAGTTAAAATTTCCTTTCAAAAACTTGAAAACATTACTGCACTGTCATCCTCTTGCAGCAGTGCCACCAATGGGAAGTCTGATGCATCTGCTTGGTTCTTGTGTTGGCTGAGACACGTGGCCAAAGCAGCTCTGAGGACCTTCTCACATCTGGACACTTCCAGCCTCCTGCTTCCCAGACACCCCGCTTCTCTGTGCACACGCCATCTCCAAGTCTGCTATCGGGATGCCAGCCCTTTTTCCTCTCTCCCCATCTCTCTTAATTTTTCTTCTAAACTTTCTATTCCTTTACTTCTGGAGTAGTTCCTTAATCTGACCTTCCAGCTTATCAACTTGTTCTCTAGCTGTATCCATCCTACTATTTATTCTGTCTGTTGTGTTCTTTGCTTAAACAACTGTTGTTATGATTTCTTGACCTCATTACACGTTGCTAATATTCCTAGATGTTCTACTTCCAGTGGCACTTATGCTTAATTGACTGTGGTTCTCTTTTGAGGTGGGTGTAGTCCCCAAGTTCTTCCCTGGTGGGGACAGGCAGGCTACCCTGTCCAATCGCAGAGGCCATCACCCCATACCCCAGCTAATCACCGGGGCTGGCATTGCCTCATCAGGTGGGGCCCTCACCTCTAGGCACCGCCAGGTTCTGACGGCCATGTAAGGAGGTGGTGTCCCTAATCCACCTCAGAAGCAGGTGTGGGCTACCTGATATTACCCCTGTGGACACCTATGCAATGGTGTCCTCAGTTTATGCTGTAAGGGCAGGTCATGATGTCCTGGGCACCCATGCTCCAGGCTGCACGCAACCACACAGGCCTGCCCTGCTAGTTTCTCCTGGGCAGTTGTCCCATAGCCATCATCCTGACCTAGGGGAAGGGCCTGAAGCCCATGCTGACCCACCATTTGTCAGAATTGCCTAAGGATTTCTTTAAGGTATATTCAAAGGCAGGCAGGGTCTAGCCAGGCTCAGAGGCACCCTAGTTTGAGTAACAAAAGCACTCCCTTGAGAATAAAATTAAGAAATGCAGATAGCTGAGTGTACCAACTAGAAGAAGGGGCTACTTCTTCTAGGACAGAGAGCTTGGGAGCTGAACAGAACTAGATAGGGTTTCCCCTCCTTGCCCACAGACACCCAAAGGCCTGGGCCAGAGGTCCATTTATTTGTCAACAGAAACGAGAATCTTTAAAGTGCTTGCCCAACACATTCAGAAAAGTTTAAGTGATTCTTATCCCAGGGGCAATGGGATTGATTGAATGAAATGATTCCTTTTTTTTCTCTTTTTTTTGGTGAGGAAGATTGTCTCTGAGCTAATATCTGTGCCAGTCTTCCTCTATTTCATGTAGGATGCCACCTCAGCACAGCTTGATGAGCTGTGTGTAGGTCCGTGCCAAGGATCTGAACCTGCAAACCCCAGGCCACCAAAGCGGAGTGTGCAAACTTAACCACTATGTCACTAGGCCAGCCCATGAATGATTCTTATCCCACAGGCAATGTAGAGCACTCCACGTGTCTTGCTAAACCTCAGTAGAAAAGAGAATTGGCCTTTGCCGACTTCAGAGACAATGGCACCTCACTGTTTGAATCTGCACATGGTGGCTATTAGGAAGGGGGCCCAGTGCTCCTTTGCTGTCACTCACCCTCTGTGGCCCCTTTGCCCAATTATATATTTGGATCTCACCTTCTTAAAGAACTGCATGAGCTCTGTAGACAGTGAGGACACTGACTCTGGCGCCCTTGCTGCAAATGTCATCTTTTTCTTTGTGAAGTTTTTCTGATGAACAGGAATTTTTAGCTTTTGTGTATTCAAATCACTGGGCTTCCCTTCTACTGCAAACAGACTTCTCCAATTTCAAGCAGAGAAGGGATCTAAAGCCACAGCACAGGGACCCGCAGCGCATCACCTGCCTCTGTAGACAAACTTCATGGGCTCCACGGCTAGGGCAGTGGCCACGATGTCATCCGCGTTGTGTCTGCGAACTCCGACTACCATCAGCCCGTCCAGCTTGCCCACAACAAAGACCAGGTTATCCTAAAGGCAAGGACACTGGTCAGGACTCAGGACGTGCAGGCAGGCCCTGTGGGTCAGGCTCTGCTACAAGGAGCAGATAGTACATGGAAGCCAAGTAACTCCACACAGGATCAACATACCCCATGCACATGGTGAAATAGGGCCAGGGGTGACTGTGGGATGAAGGGGTCCCTACAGCCTAGTGGGCTGGGGTGGGGGCGAGGGGACATCCAGGGAGGGAGTCAGCACAAGAACGGTCAGAGGTGGGAATACATTACAGGTGAAGTTTGTAAAGGACTCTGAATGCTACTGGGCCGTGGGAAGGGTTCCCAAACTCGGCACCAGTGACATTCTGGGCTGACAGTACTCTGTCGGGATGTGGTCCTCTGCACTGCGGGACATGGAACATCATCCCTGGCCTCTAGATACCTGCCCACTAGATGCCAGCAGCATCTCCTCCCCTGAGTTGTGACCTGTCTGGAGGCTGAGGTTCTGGTAGTGGGACATACTCACAGGCCCAACGAAGCCCAGTAGCCCCGTCCTGGTGAAAGGCCCATCAGAGACAGGCACTCCTCCTGCAGTAACTGGGATGGTCTGCACAGAGTGGAGAGGGGACCAGTCAGGTTGTGGTCCACGGACAATCTACCAACCAGTCAGTAAGACCCAGTAGGCAGGCAGGAGAGCTCAGCATGTGCACTGCCTGCCAGCCAGAGTGTACTTCCTCAGATGGGGCTGTCACTGGGGTTTCCCTGGAGTGGAAGAGGCTGCTCCAGGCTGGAGTCTCTGCTGGCTGACGAGTCCCTCCTCGGGTTCCCGTGCCCAGCACGGCCTCCAAAGGCCTGTACTCCTCCTCCTATCTCCTTGTCTCTGTGTTCCTAGTGCCTGGCCCAGAAGAGGGGCACTCACTGGACTCCTCCAACAACCCAACAATGCCAGCACAGAGTGCTGGCTTCCCTGGGTTGACCTCAACTCCCGTCACGGCTGCAGCCCCAGCAGTGCGGATGCCCAGGAGGCAGGCCGGCCCGAGGGCTTTGTTCTCTTGGCACACCTTCCCACTGCCACTCCACTGATGCTTGTAGAACTTAATTCCACTAAACGTTGGGAAAAGGAACAAACCTCAAAGATGTTCTTCGTGATTCCAAGCAGTCCATAGTATCCTGCACCAGTTGCACTGGAATTCACACATATTTCTCCAACTTCATCAGTTTTACAAAGATAAGGGGTACCTTCTACCTTCACAACACATACATTAGCTAAAAAGGGAAAAAATCCTCAAAATCATAAACAAAATAGACATTTAAATGACTCATTCCTAAAGATCTACTTGCTGCTATATTTGCAATTATGGAAACAAAACATCATATATATAGTAGGTTATTATAACAAGTTTTCTGACATGTATAACATACCCATCTAATCAGTCTTTATATTTTATATATGGCATATAACCAATGTGAGCTGATGAAAAAGTACAATGCACCCTTCACATAACAGGCTGAGACCGACAGGGTCTTTACTAGATGTGCAGACTCTGTATTCACTCTTCTTGCCCCACCCTCTCGAGCCCATGTGAGATGCTGGCTGACCTGGCTGCTGAGGGTCCCCATCCCTGACGCTCCTGCCTGCTGCCCACCCCTCAGCACTGGGGACCTTGCCTGTCTGGTTAATGAAGCCCCAGGCCACCCAGCCCTGCCACAGTGCAAGTGCCCAGAAATAGCCTCCAACAAAGAGAGCGAAACACACACCACAATGTGCGGTGGTCCATTAAATGAAGCTCAGTCACTCAGTGATGAGTTAAATAACCTGCAGTCACCTAGGCATCATCCTTCTTTCACCTCTTCTTGAGTTTTTTCTAATATATTTTCATCTCCAAAGACAGTAAGCAAGGAGAAGAGAAAGGAGGTGTAATCAGTCATTTATTTCTGTTTGCTCACAATCAGATCAAAGGCTCAGCAGAGAGAACACTGGAAACACTTGGCTGAAGGGAACCATGGTGTGGATGTGGACCTCACTGTGAGGCAGCCCTCAGCTCACACCCGGCACTCTCTCATGCATGCACTCACAGTGGTGACAGAGACCCTGATTTAAATCACAAAAAGGCAGAGGGCAACAAATCCACTTCGCATCACAGTACACACAAACCCTGTGGGGCTACACAGTGGGAGGTTGTATGTCCACTGAAGACAAGACGCCATCAGCCTTCAACGAGTTTATCAGTTCCACAACTGTCCCAGCTGACAGATGCCCACCTAGGGAAGCACTGTGCACACACACACACCTAAGGAGCTCTGTGCACACACTTAGGAGAGCACTACGCACACATGCTTAGGAGAGCACTATGCACACATGCACCTAGGGAGCTCTGTGCACACACTTAGGAGAGCACAATGCACACACACGCCTAGGGGAGCACTGTGCACACACACCTAGGGAGCTCTATGCACAAAGACACACAGTTCATCATGGTCCACATTTTACTAATAAAAGAAAATGAGCACTACTATGAAAGTCCCTTAAATTTTCATTCAAAAGAAATCACCTATTTTTTTGGTCAATCTCTTAAATTACTTGTGCTTGCCTCATGACAACTAAAAATAGACTCTTGTTCTTTGCTCTTTGTAAAATATTTTTTCCTCATGTCCAAGCATACTACAGGACCAATGACTCCATATTTTGGAAGAATTATAGGTAGGAAAAAATATAACTCATATTATTATAATTGTGGAAACTAGAAATAAAATTTAAATTTCCAGTCTTGTTCTAAGAGTCCCAACTTCTGGCACAGGCACAGGATCAGAGAGCCCCTGCCTGTGGGCTCTGCGTCTGGAATGCCCGAGCATAGCACCTGAGAGGCTCACGTCCTGTCAGCAAGGCGGCCTGTAGAAGGCAGAGCTGCAGGCACAAGGGGCACCTGCAGGCCCTGTGATGTCAAATGCAGTCCCGGTAGCAGTAGGGACAGGGTGACTAACTGAGAGGTGGGAACCTGCCTCTGGAAGTCACCAGGGTAGGTCAAGACAGCTACGCACGAACCCCAGAAGGGCTGGCGTGGCGAGGAGGGGAGCTGGAGCAGCTGCGGGGTTGCAGCAATGAGGGACGACCTCAGAGCAGCTTCAGAGCGTTCCCCCACTCACAACTGTCACTGGGGGCTCCTGGCCAGGCTCTAGTCTTACTTTTCCTCTGTGGAACTTTGCCGCAGCGTCACGCTGTGTGGATGTGCCTGCAGAACTGCAGGGAGACTGCTCTCTCAACTTCTCCCCACTGCTCTGCCCTGGGGCAGCAAGGGAACTCCCAGCGACTCATGTGACATTCAGGCTCACCAGGCCCCATGTGCAGGATGGCTCACAGGGGCCTTTCTGGAACCCATGGGGATTTCTGGGAACCTTTAAAGTCAAGCTCCTGACGTAGCACACACTATTTATGACCCCCTGAGATAATCTAATTATCGAGTTATTTACAGACAACATAGGGTGCTGTGGGGTTAAATGCCTCAACAAGTATGAGCTTGGCGTAAGGAGAGCACTCCGGAACGTGTGTTGTCACCATTTTCCCCAGCACTGGAGAACCAGAAGTCAGGTTCACAACCATAACCAGACCCTTGGATTTTAGCTTAACTTTAAACTTAATACAAAGGGAAGGCAAAAAATTGAAAAAGTATGGTACAAATTAAAATCCCAATTTACATGGAAAAACATTTTTAAGAAATCTTTTACTTGTGTGCTTCTAGAGCACTCCTACAAAGGCTGGGGCAATTATGACTCTTTGTTACATTAATCATCCACAGGACCAGACACACTCCTGCATCCCTTACCTCCAGGCATCACCTGACCAACATCCTGAACAGTGAGGACTGACAACTTTTCTTCAGTATCAACTCTGATCACACCGTAACTGAGACCATTCATGGATAGCACAGCTTTTCTCGGAGGAGGTCCTCCCAGGTCAGGTGGCCTAGAAAACAAAACCAGATTAACTGACAAGGGGATAGAGAGTCCATGGGAGGAGATGGGACCCATGGCCCACCCTGCCTGCAGGGTGATGCTGCACAGAGACCCTGTTCTGAGTCACAGACTGCCAGGACAGTGGCTGCAGGACTGTGTGTGGCAGATGCATTCCTAAAGGTGCCGCAGGGACGTCTCCATCCCATACACTCCTCTGCTATGGGACCTTGACACTCCTCCCATTGGAGGCAGGGTCTGCGTCCCTTCCCTTCATCTGGTAGCCCTGTGATGACAGTGGAAGTGATGCTGGTTGCCTTGGGACACTGACCTGGAGCCCAGGGCAGCCAGGTAAGCAGATGACATGCTGTGAGGACCTCCGAGAGACCAGAGGGAAAAGCCCCAAGCCTGCACATAGGAAGAAACGTCTGGAAGCTCCCCCACCCCGCTCCAGTCCAGAGACCATTTGCCTGCAAGCCAGATGCGCCCACTGCAGCCCTTCCCAAACTCATGACTGCAGAAAGCACAAGAAATAAGAACATGACTGTTGCTGTTTTAAGCCACCAAGTTTCTGAGTGATCTGTTATGCAGCAGTAGTGACTGGAACACTGAGAAACAAAGGTCAGCATTTTCTCCAGTAAGAAATCATACTGTCGAGCAAAAGGAATCACCACATAACAAAGGAATGAAGGATGTTTTATGGTTTGTGAAGGATAAAAATGTGATTTTTAATGCTAAGTCATTATTAAAATGTTAGGATTACTTAATCCTTACCCATATGAAAGCACATATTATTTATGAATATATAAACGTAATACAAGATCACAACTGAGACTAATTTTCTAACAATTGAGTTGAGAGTAGAAAATTAACATAGAAGACTCAGCTAAAAGCCCACTGCCCTCCACTCCAGCATGGTGCTGGGGCAGTGTGGACACGAGCCCTAGGGCAGGCAAGAGCTGATCCGGCAGGAAAAGTGAACCAAGGGGCACATCTGCGGTGGCCTCGGGAGCAACAAGGGGTGTGGAAGTAGCACAGGAAGAAGACGAGCCTGCTGTCTCTGAGGCCTCCCAACCTTGCCCTCTAAGTTGCAATAGATGAGCACAAAGAGAAGGCAGCTGTGAGAGCAGTGGGGCAGGGGACTTCTCCAGGAAGGTCGACGGGCCCACAGGCATGGACCCCATTCCACGCTGCTCACCCAACCCCAGAACAGCGAAGAGCTCTGGGGTTGACATGTTTACTGTGGCTAAGGGCAAGCTGGCAAGGCCTTGCTGATGTGAGAGGAAGCACTCGGGGAAAACAAGCCCACAAACTGCAAGAATCCCGACATTATGGCCCAGGGAGCCCCCACCCAACTCCCACCAGGAATCCAGGCTGTGTGGGACATGTGGCCAAAAGGGGGTCGCCCTGTTACCACGCAAACACACCTGGGAAGCTGGCACAGGATGGGGCATTGCTTCATGATTTCTACTGCTTAGAAACAAATTAACCAAATTTGGTACCACAGGTAATAGCTGTATGAGTAAGAATTAAGTCTTTACAAGTCATTAAGTTACCTGCGGATGGCAACCGTTAGGGCCTCAGGAGAACTGGCACAAGGACAGATGACCTCCGGCCTCAGACCTCTGGACTGGAAGACGTTGAGGAATGCATCACAGGAGGATATGGACCCTGTGAGCGACAGAGCGGGACGCAAGAGGTAACTGGAAGGCCGACAGGGACAGCCCTCGACCGCCAACACACTGGGCACACAGCTCTGGGAGGATGCCGCAGGGACAAGCCTGGAAGGCTGCACGTGCTCCATTTCACGTTTAAGTCATCATGACGTAAAATACTGTCACAACACAGAGAGGCAAAAGCCTTATGGGGAGGGAGTGGGCTGTTTCCATGAAAAACATGATGCATTTTCAAATCACCAGCAAGGAAGAGTTGGAAATTTCTCACAGAAAGCCTATTTTTAACCCCTACGCTGTTGCTGAGGTGTAACTCACAGCCAGCCCTGCCCTCCCCATCACATGCAGCCTCACCCCATGTCCTGGCAGGTCTGCCGAGTGGGAGGTGACCAAGGAGCGTTTATAGAGTTGAACCATCCATGTCACAAGGCCCCAGGTACATGTGAGCACCCTGCTCCCAGAAGTGCCATGAGCTGCACAGTCTGCGAGTGGTCTTGCCACGCCTCCCCCTGCAGGGTAGCCTACACTTTCTGTCCCCAGGCTGTCCCTGCTTCTCCCCCAGCATCACCCTAGCCACAGTCTGGGTATGAAAACTCAGCTCTCAGGAGCCTGGGTGCTGCCTGCTTGGGCTACAACTGTCGGGACCTGAGGGCTGTACCACAGGCCTCCAGCCCTCTGTCATGGTGAGGCCCAAGGAAGGAAGGGACCCGTTCACAAGTGCCCTTGTGTCCAGACTCATGCTAGGCACTGAGGGACAGCAGAGGACAAACGAGACAATCCAGAAGGGTCAGTGCTACAGAGAACCAACAAGCACTTGGGGGGGTAGGGGTCTGAGGTCTGCAGGGGAGCCGGCCTGGGGAGGGCCTTCCTGGCGGGAAAGCCCAGCAGCTGGGAGGATGGAGGCCCTGCAGGGGAGTGCCACGCACTGACTGGGCTGCTTGACCCGGTTCAGGCAGGAGTGAAGTGTGGGGCTGAGAGAGTGAGTAGAGATGCAGAGACGTGAGCGGCGCTGCAGTGTTCTGCAGGCAGGACATAGGGGCCCTGTGGGCCCAAGTGTGGATGGAGGGAATGAGAGGCTTTGAAGCGCTGGATGGTGGGGTGCTCTCCTGAGCAATGGAGTATCCAGGAGTGCAGGGGTGTCGGGGCCACAGTGGACAGGGGATTAGTTGAAAGGGCAGCCTCTGGTTCAGGGTGGTTTCAATGCATAACAGCGATACACAGCTGTTAAACTGAGAAAACTCAAGTCTACCTGGTCAATAGCTTTGTGCTGCACAGAAATCCCCACCAAAGGTCAACCAAGGCTGCCCAGAGGACGCCTGAGGCAGGCCCTGGACAACCCCCAATAAGCAGCTATGCTCAGGACCTCGTGTAGGAGCTGTCCCGGTGGCACAGCAGTTAAGTTCACACGTTCCGCTTCTCAGCAGCCCAGGGTTGGGCAGTTCGAATCCCGGGTGCGGACATGGCACTGCTTGGCACGCCATGCTGTAGCAGGCGTCCCACATATAAAGTAGAGGAAGATGGGCACGGATGTTAGCTCAGGGCCAGGCTTCTTCAGCAAGAAAAGAGGAGGACTGGCAGTAGTTAGCTCTGGGCTAATCTTCCTCAAAAAAAAAAAAAAAGAATCCCGTGTAGAGCCCAGGGTGCCCAGCAGCATGCCAGGGGAGCTCCAGCTGGGAGGATGAGTGGGGCCAGGCATATGGAGAGGTCAAGGACTGCAGTGGGGGCACAAGGCTAAAGGGTGGGAGGCTCAGAGGAGGGTCCTAGTTAGTATCTACATTCTGGTCATTTCTTAAGAAAGATGACTCATCCAGGCAGGTACCTTGTGTCAACTGTGTTAAAATGTACCTTCTGTCAACTGCTTTTCAATTCAGTGCCCTAATAAACATGCACGAGATATACCAATGAGTCACCAACAAGAGGTTATATGTTATAGAACATTATAGGACATTTATGTTTACATAACATTGCAGTGCTGCTTCTCAACATGTTCTCTCTCAGCCTTGTCCCTCTAGAGTTCAGGTTTACAGGTGGGGATGCTGCAAGGGCCAGGCCTTGATCAGATGGGCTTACTCACATGGGTTAGCTCCGTCGGCCACAATCAGCATGCGCAGCGAGCTGAGGCTCACGTCCCTCTGACCTCGCTGAGCTAGGAGAGACCAGTGCATGTCTCGGGACTTCACCAGCGCAGCACGGGCTGCAGAGGAGGGGATACAGACGTGCCCTGAGTCTTGCGAAACTGGCACCCTGGAATCTTACAGACACACACACAGCCCTTCATCCTGCACTCAAGTGCACATGCAAGAGCAGATACACACAGACTGCTGCTTCAGGCCACGTGTTCCCTGCAGCCCTGTCTCATAGGCAGCTTAACCCACCCTAAGCCATTTCACTTAAACATCAACTTTGAGGTCTGATTTCAAGATACAGTAAACTCAGATCTGCTTTCAACTTTAATTTTCTCCTAAGAGCACGATCTTGCTCTTTCCATATCTGCCTCTTGTCTCATGTTGTCCTGCCCTGAGCTGCTAACTCACACAGCCATGTGGCCAAGTCTACTGTGTGCTGAAAGTCTCGGGATGTGAGGAGGTGTGCTGGGAGGATGCCACAATGTGAACAAGTGGACTTGGCCCTCAGTCCTGGTCATGCCCTGACTACTGGGCGGCACCCGCCAAATCCTCCCACTAGGCTTCAGTTTTCCTCCATAAAATAGGATAAACAGAGACAGCTACCACCTCAAGGCTGCTCTGAAGACATACCAGCAGAGCACATGTCCCACATCCGCACTCAGTAATTGGTACTATTGTCAGCGCAGGTAGACAAGTAAACACGGTGCCCAGAACGAGTTAGTGCAAAGATAGACCCTAGGTCCAGCCTCAGGGGTTAGTGAAGGTGGCCTTGAGCTCCACCAGAGCAGAGCCAGAGGGACACCCAGCCAGCCAGTACAGGTGTAGGCGTGCTCAGGAAGCACTAACTGACCGAAGGTGGAGGGCAGGGTGGGGCAAGGCCCCAAGGGCAGCCCCATTGCTCTGTGTCTAGACTTCTTCGTTTGAATAAGCCATTTTGCTATTGGTGGCTTGAAAAGCTCTAACTTCAAGTAAAAACCATCTCAAACACCAAGAATTAGAAGATCGAAGTGATTGTAAAGGAAATTTCAAGAGAATAAAATTAGGAGCCCATGGTCCTTGCAGAAAAGAGCTAACACTGAGGTATTGCACATGCAGGTCCAACCATACGGCAGCCTACAGCCAGTGCCTGCGAGTCCAGATAGCCACAGGTATGTCTGAGAGTTGGCCATGGCATGCTGGTCACCAGGCTCTTCTACCCACATCTGCAGTTCTGCATGTTGTCCTTTATTTTTTTCTTAATCACCAAAGATTAATTCAAAGCGACTTCCTTAATGAAGGATGAATCCAGTAACGATGCTACTTGCTATTACCTTTATATGAACACACTTTCTGAATCCAGGAGAGTGGGTTCACCTTCATCAGCGCATATGGGATGCTGATCACGTGCATCCTGTTCATGACACTCTGTGAAGGAAACAAAGGCACTCAGGGGGCAGGCCTCATGCAGCATCCAGACTGCAGAGTCTATACCGCACCAGAAAGGACCAGACAGCATCAGTACTCCTCTCACAATGACATTTCAGCTTAGATACATCATTCAAGTCAATCAGCAATTAAGGATTAATTACATCACCTAAAAAAACAGGGTTTGATATGGAAAATTAGAAACCCCTCATTCCAACCATTAGATCACTTAGCATACGACACTCACTGTTAACACGCCATGCCACAGACCAGCATCCCTTTTGAAATCCAGCACGTTTGTTAATGTTTCAGCTGAAAGTGGACAAAGATGGTTAAACCGCTGAGTGACCCTCTTCACAAGTCACATGCATTTTCAGAGAAACTCTGAGTACATCATCGATATAGAAGAGTTTTAGGAAACATATACAGCATCCCCAAATACCATGCACCAATTAACCAATAATCTTGGTTATCTATTCAAATTACTGGAAAAACATAAAAGGAGATAGTCATATAATTTTGTATTAAAACAGAGAACTGTGCTGATTACTATCGGAAAACACAAGGAACAGCATATACTCCAGAGCCTGTACGAGGCTATACACGTTTCTGTCAGAGGTGGGGATGAGTACTGTCATGGATACTCTTTCTTCTCAACTTTACATCCAGATTCCCATTTCCCACACCCAAGGCCATCATCCTGCACCTTCAGGAAACGTCACATGCTGCTCTTGTCACTTCCCTTCAGGAAGTAACCCCTTTTCTCTTCCAGAGGGTGTGATCGATGCGTCTTAGAGGGTGGGAGAGGATGGAAGTTCTGGGGCTCCCAGCACAGCCCTGTGCTCAGAGCTCCTAGCCAAGTCCTTGCAGGACCTGGCTCCAGGCCAGGCAGAGGCTACTGGGCAGAGGACGGAGCCTGGGGCTATGAGCAAATCTGGTCCCTCACCTCAGCAACCCCTAGGTGCACCCACAGGAGAAACACTCAACGAGGATTAAGAAGTCTGATTTGCGTGTGTCAGGAAATGCTGTTTCATTCTGAATAAGGATACTGTGCACATGCGTCTTTGTTAGCTAAAGAGCCCAAATTACATGTGAGCCATGTAGGGTTAGCACTGGATCAGAAGAGAAAGAAAACCATGGGACTTGATGTGATAGATCTAATTTTCAAAAAATTATTCAGGCCCTTTAACATATCTAACACCCTTTTCCAAACCTCTACCAATGCCTTCAGCTGTGCCCTCAAGCCACTCCTTGCTTTTAACACCCATCTTTTAGAT